>NC_089733.1:11170649-11477380 GCF_035083965.1 Branchiostoma lanceolatum | reverse complement strand
GGGGTCGCGACTTAACGCTGACTTCAGAAGAAGCCCCTACGTATTTTGCTAAAATTAAGGAAAGCAATTTCACCAAATTTTTTCACCTCGCTACAAACTAAGTGAATAAGACGGCTGCCAACGCCTCACGGAAAAGAGCATGCAGACCCTCCCTATTGGCTGACAGTTAACGTTTGTCCTCAATCTATGATCAATGAGTTGAGCTTGCTTCTGGCCATGGGAGTAGAGATGCTGTTCCAGGCCTATTCATGTAACCCGTAACCACAAAGTGGCCTACATTTTCTGTTACATGGTGACCATTGAGTATAAAATAGATTGTCATACGACTCCTCTCAGCGTTCTATTTTCTTATTGTCCTGTTGCTAATTTTTTTTTTTAAATGCCTGAGAAGCAAGGAAAGGAATTGGTGTGGCCTAGTAGACAAGACTGATCTGAAAGGTCTGCTACAAAAATGTTTTCCAGCCTACTGGTCTTGATAAGAAGATAACAACTGGCTCCAACAGAGAAAAACGCAGTTAATAAACCGACTAGTCAGCAGACTGAGGTCAATTTGCTTTGAAGTGTAGACAGAACTTTTGAAGTCCCTTTTTTCATTCAACTTCTTGCTCCATAAAACAGGACAATGTGATGATATCTAACTCTAAGGCTGTTCCAATATATTTCCTTTGTTATCAGACATTTCAAAGTAAAGCAAGTCAGGACTAGATGCAAAATAGGTTTGGAAAGGAAACTTGACTATGGTATATTCATCACTCACTGTGAACTATACGTACTAATTATAAGGTATAGACTTTATTCTCAGATGCTGTTTCAATGGGTCTTCCTATTCGACATTTTTTTTTAAATTCAAGAACCAATGAATTGGATTGGTGTTACCTTAGAAAGATATCAACTGGCCCAACAGGGAAAAATGCAGTCAATAAACAGGCAACTTTGTCTGTGGACTGAGGTCAATTTGCTTTGAACTATAGACTGGACTTTTCAAGCCTTTTTTTCTTTGATGTGTCAGCTGCGTAATCCATCAAAAAGGACAATAGTGTCGTAACTCAAATGGAAATGCTGACAGGTGAAATGAAGAGGAGTACAGATAAAGGTGTGTCATATCATAAGGCCACACCAATTTAATGTGTTGGCTCTCTGATGTTTTTATGTGAAATTCCAGCAAAAGGACATAACAAAAACAGAAGGCTAGGTTGAAAACTCGCATCTGACTCTTTCCACTCCTTGAAACTATGCGTGCAGCAAAGTACAGACTTTCTGTTCAGAATCATGTTTTCATGTTGATATTCTCATCCAGCATTATCTTCATAAAAAAACTTAGCGCCAAGTTGGTATAGCCTAAATAGAATCTAAAAATACATAACATAAATCATCGCATTGTTAGATTATCAATCATAACAGCTGTGGGAGCCTTCGTGTGGTCTGTGTATGACTGTGTGCGGTATAATAACTAGTTTTCAGGGACGTTCAGGTGATTCATGTTAACTCAGAACGTCTGATGACCTTGTATTGGACAGCACAGTGGGGGATAGACCTACAGAGTCGTCCATGACGTGGTTATCACATTCAGCCCTCCGTGACAATATCACCAAAACACAGTCTCCTTCATACAGTCTCCTTCAACTTTTTTTTCATTGTGTGAAACAAAAATTACTTATAACTGCCATCTCCGTCTGACATATTGGAGTCTTTGTATGGTGTAAACAAGCGCCTCAGCCATTTCAGTTTCCCAAAATTCATTCGGCAGCCCACTTTTTACATGAAATTCCTAGTTCATGATGAAGAGGTCACCATACGCGGGTGAAAAATGTGAACTTAAAATCGCAGCAAACATTTTCCCCATTTACATTAAATCGGTATGGCCCTGCCTTCAGTGGCTACAGTGCGGACACCTCCCCAAGCTCATAAATGGAAAAGGTGATTATCCTGTTGCTCTCATTGCTAATGAGTTCCACAGTCTCCATTAGGAGCTGATCAAAGACTCATCAAAGTCTAACCAACCTTTTTATCTCCCCATTTCATCCTAATTGAATCCCATAAAGAGGTGTGAAAGGAGATTCATCCCATTCTTTTATTGTACTTTTATTAAGACCAGGTTTTCTCCAGCATTTTTTCAGTCCTGTCAATTTCATTTGACAAAAGAATTCAAAGAAAACTTGAGGAGGGAGTTTAGAAGTTTTTGACCTTCTGAAATCGTACGTCTTGCATTTTGAAGGCAAATTTCATAGCCTGGGTGCCATATTATCTAGTTTACTGGGAATCTCATACTAACTAAACTAAAGTGGTATGGCACCCAGGCTGCAAATGCCATGGAGTACATCTTGATTTTGTGGAGGTTTTGTGGCATTGTTGAGGATTAGTCACAAAGTTTGAATTTACGTCTGTCAAGGGGTACTGAAAGTTTGCTGCAATTTTTGTCCTTCCGAGCTGCAAAATTCCATCCAGGGATAGAATTAAATGGAGAGCGTTCAGATGAAGACTTAGGGTAAGCATGGGAGCCCCCCATGCAGACCCTCATATCAGCAAGACTGTAATCCCCCCTGCCCCATACGCTTGTATTCTTCCCAATTTCTGCAAGTAATTACTACTGGTAGTAACTGACAGGGCAAGGAGGAAAGGGTGATCGACTTTAAGACTGCAATTACTGGAGTCTTATGAGACTGTAGCGGCCTGTAGCCCGAGTCTTTCATCTTAGCTATTGTTACTGGCACCTTGTAATGTCTTCAAGGTGTTTCCAGCATCTCAAGGTGATCCACCAAGTAATTTGTATTCTTGAAGTCCGAAAATGAAGAATTGTTGGAAATGCTTCTTGATCTGTATCTCTTTAAGTTGCTAAGGTAGGGGGTGATTAATGTGTCTGACTTGTTCGTCCTTGAACTAATGGAGCTGCTGCTAAATTTCAAGGTCAAAATGTTTTGCCATAAGGCCACACCAGTTTATTTCTTTGGTTCTCAGATGTCATTGTAAAAGTAAAATTCGAGCAAAATATCATAACACAGCAAAAAACTGGAATTTTACAGTATTATCGTCTGAAACTGTGTGTACCAACTAGCAAGGTACAGATTTTCCCAGAGACTCTGTTTTCATATTCTACTAGTTCTGGGTTTGTATTCAACCAATGAACCAACAAATAAAGTTGGTGTGGTCTGCAAAGAGAACTTTTATAGGTTAGCAATCTTTTTCCTGGTGATATAAGTCTGTGAAGTTCATTATTAATGATTTTTATCTTTTTGATTCATTGCCGTTTTTTTTTTAGATCAACAGTGCTTATTATTATCTGATAAGTTCTTAACTTAACCAGCTACTGTTCAGTGGAGGAGTTATTTGCTCTTCACCCACAAGTTGTTAATTTACAAGTTTTTACAGCAAAGGCCACGACTAGGTCTGGTTTCCATGACTTTTGGGTTTGTAACATCGCCTTCCTGATGGATTCAAACTTGGCTGCACGATAAGAGTAATAGTTAACAGATGTAGTCCCTGCCTGTAGTGTTAAAGTTCTTTGATTCTGGGTGAATCATGTGCCAGGAATTTGGAGTATGGCAATACAGTTAGGTCATGCCAATTTATTTCCTTGGTTTTCGGATACTGTAAATGCATTTAAGTTCGCGTGGTTTTTATTTTGCAGTAGGGAAAAAATGGAGTCTTTGCGGTGGTTTTAAGTTCGCGTTTGAAACAATAGTACTAGTAGCACTACAGTAATAACCTAGGTGGGCAAAAAGTTTTGCAGTGAAGAGTTCAACGAACATAAAACCACAACAAACATTTCTGTATTAATTTTACAGTATTTTGAAGTTAAAATTCAGCAAAAGGACAACTTGAAAACAGATGGCTGGGAGGAAAACTTGAATCTTACTGTATTCACTGGCTGAAACTGACACTGACCCAAATTGCGAGGCTTAGGATCAAAGTTCCAATTATATTGTATTTTTCTATGCACAGTAAAATGTCTTAGTCTTTCTAGACTGATTGACGGTATAGACAGTTAGGAAAGGCATGCTTGATATTCTATTCTGTATTCACAAAATGTTTTCAATTGCTTTCTTTGCCTCATTTTTTTGTTTGGATCATGAGGAAGCATGTTTTTGGTTATCTCAGCTGTCAGTGTCAACAAATCATGCAGGGAAGTGCTAATAAGAGAGGGTCAATCTCATAAAGTCGGAAATCGAGATACTCCTGCTTTATTCAAGCCAGATTCAGAGTCCAAGATCACAGACCCCTTAGGGTGTAACCTTCCTTGTTGTGATATCCCTAAATTGTACTTTATTGGGAGTCTTTCAAGTAATATAAGTAGCAGATAAGGTTGAGGATTTAGAGTTTCTTAGGATTGAAGGGGACATGTGTGTGATAGAGAAAGCTAATTAAGAGATTCTGCTGTCTTGAGAAAGGAAGTTACCTTAAATCAAGACAAGTTTTTCATTCAAGATAAGATTCCTTATTACCTTTGCCAAGAAGGTTATGTGTTCGAGTGCATTTGTTGGTGAGTCTGTCTATATCTGTCTGTGTGTTTTGGAAATTAACTTGATTAATCATGAATGGTGTTGAAAAAGAAAAAGAAAACTTGATGAGTACCTTTGGTTTTCATTTATCTTCTTATACAAAATAGAAATTGTTGTTACTGTAAAGCTTTACATTACATTTCAACCTTTTCATCCTAAGAACTAACAGACTTGCTGTTCTCTATCAGAACTTCAAGCTCAATAGGATGAAATGGTTAAAATCTTTCCTTTGGCAACGATTATGCATATTCCATAAAAACAAGAACCACAGCTTGAAAAGCAGCCATAAAGCATAGCAACAAAAACATATTCCCATACACAGTGTCCAATGCAAGATTTACTTCAAACCGGCTGTTCACAAAAGTATTATTGTGTCAAGGATTATAAACCACATATCTGAGAAAGTTTCCCACATGTCTTGCAGTTCAACACTATGCCTGTTATCTGTTACACTGGGGGCAACTCTACATCAAAAGGCCATATACTTCCCAACTGGAGCCTGAAAGGAAACGTTAAAGTCATCTGGTAGAAATCTGTATGTGTGAACGCTCATTACCAATGCCATTGCCCCCATAAGGTTGCTATAATGACTTCACGGAATCTCTACTTTGTTTTTTACTTTGTTCTTTCATCTGGTGCTGATCAGTGATTGCACTCTTGGAACCTGTTCACCTTTCGTTTAACGTCAACTCTTCAAATTCCGCCTGGTACAATAATACATCCACCTTTTTAACTAGGAGGCCCATTATCAAACTTGACCTTGGTCTCCCTGACCTCTACCCACCTACTGTTTGATAATCATACGGATCCATCAACAGCTTCTTTAGTAATATGCTGTCCAAAAATAGACAAATGTACAACAGCACCGAAAACATAGCGTAACCTTTTTGATAAAGAAAGGTAAAAACGGTGTTATCAAGGCCTTCTCAAGAATATTTTAAACACCTGGATATCTGAAGTGGGCATACCTCTGGGATTACTGATGCTGTATTAGAAGATCTCCTTAGATTTACCATATTTTCAATGTGTCGGTTTTAGAGTACCAGGTGGATCTATGGGAATCCCATATTAATGTCTAGATTGGAAGTTTTAAAAATGGTAAGAATATTGGTACTAGATATATTTTAGAAGTGAGTACAATGACATTTGGCAGAAATATTACAATAATCATTTCTTTTCATCTTCAGTTGTTTCTCCGTCATTTGATAATAACCCCCATCTTGTGGGAGTGTATTTCATTATCTACACATCATATCCAACAAAACCTATTAGAAACTTACATCCTTTGTTCCCTTTGAAAACACATGGTCTGACTTACACCTTTCTCTGTAAGAAAATAGCTTTTGATGAAATCCAGCCCATTGTTATAGACTAATAGTGTAGGTCAAATAGGATTTAGTGCCCCGTAAAGCATGATCTACTTAACATTGACCTGAACCTGAATCATGTTTCATAGTAGCCTTGAAGCTCTTTGGTGTCAAAGTACAGAAAAGGGATGATTGATGTAACGTCTCTCACCTGCTTACATTTCAATATCTATCAGACACCTTCCTCAAAGCTTCTGACTTAGTACTGCTTCTAGCCGCTATAGTTAACCAAAGTAGATGGCGTTTTTGCTGCAAGAATGTAATCCTAAAGTTGGCTTAGCCACGATTAAAGTTCGTATCCCCCTCGTCCCTGTGAGAGACATTTAATTTGCTGTTTGCATGCATGCAATAAAGCTCCAATATCCTTGATATGCTCTACCAACCTGATGAAATTATTTTCGGAAATAGTTGATCTTCTTGTGGCAGATGATTTCTTTTCCAAAAAAAAATAACAATAGTGAAAAAAATGATGGTGTATAGCAGTGTAGTAGTATATTGTATACAGGTTTATTATCAATTTACAAATGAAAATACTAAAAAACAACTGTAGTTAATCTGTTTTACAGACTGATATGCAACACAGAAATTTTGGATTCTGCCATTGAGGTGTTTCAAAGACTTGTTGAGCTGTGTCAAACGACAATATAAAAGAAAGCTTCAAACATTTGAACAGGCACATATGAGTATCCATTCACCATGGCCAGCCCAGTGCTCCAAACTTAAGTTTCATCCATCTACCTTTTGAAATACGCCTCTGACAGTTCAGTCTTTACAATATAAACCCACAGCATTGAATCACTCCCACCTATTTCTGTCTTTCAAGCAGTTGTCAAGTTTGACAGAAACATTTATGAAATTGGAACAAAATGCTTAATTCTTTTGTTTTTCCTACAACAGACATCTGCAACTGGCAAATATTCTTCCTTTTTTTCTCCCATATCGACATGATATCAGACAGCAAGGCTGCAACTGAGTTGCCCTGAATTCTGTAAAGACAATGTGCCATTGAGTAGCTTAGTATGGTCCAAGGAGGTTCTGAGTTTGTGACCTGCCTTGTGTTCCCAAACCAGCCACTACCTCTGGAGTATCAAGACTTGAAGAGAAAAAAGCACAAGGATACCAAAGAAACAGATGTGGCAACTTCCAGGTGTAAAGTTCACCCTCGGTTCCTGTTTATAACACTCTCATGCTGTTCACATGGGACTCTTTCTCACAAAGTGTGATTGTGCGCAGAAATGTAAACTTGACCCAGGTTGCTGGGCAGGTGGTACAGTTGTTACCAGTAGTGACACTGTAACAGCTCTGTCAGTAATGCTGTAGTAATGGAACTAACACCTGTTGATGAATCATGGGACATTTGGACTGGTCTACTTTTATGTCTGCAAACAGATTCTTTATACAATTTTTCAATCCACTATCTTTCCATTCATCCATAGCTTTGTAGCTGTATTATAGGAATTTTCTCTACCGCTGCCAATTTTTTTTCCATCTGGATTTTTTGGGACATCCCCATATGTTTTGTTTCAAAGGCTGAAAAGGCTAAAGAACCTCCTTTCACATGGGAATCTTTCTCACAAAGTGTGATTGTGTGCAGAAATGTAAACTTGACCCAGGTTACTGGGCAGGTGGTACAGTTGTTACCAGTAGTGACACTGCAACAGCTCTGTCAGTAATGCTGTAGTAATGGAACTAACACCTGTTGATGATGCATGGGACATTTGGACCAGTCCATTTCAATATTCTATGTGGTTGGATTTAGTCAGAATACACTAAACGGCCAAACCTGTCTATTGAATAAACATGTGGCTGCTATAGACAGGATTCTTAAGATGTACAGTAACTGACCACTAAAAAGTGGTCACAGTATCCAGGTGGTTCCATTGTAGAGATAGCCACTAGTACAGGTTTCACTGTACATTTTCGTTTGATATTTTTTGCAATACAAAAATTAGTTCTCCCTAATACTGACAAAGCTTTTTCCTTCCATTCATTTAATATTTTACATGCATTTTAATGTCTTATCAAAAAGTCTAGGGATCTGTCAGATGTACAAGCTTCCTTGGTTTATATATATCACCCCCACTCTTCAATGGGATGACCCAAGGGGTAGCCTTGAAACTGCTGGGTATGTTTTGCTGCTTGTGGTAATGAATGACCCTGAAATAGTCTGAGCAAACTTACAGATGGTTTCTGTTAAGTAACGGTAACTCTAACTGGTAATTATGATTGCAGCAGAGACATCCAGAATAATTCATGCCAGACTGTTTCAGATATGAAATAAAATCATGTATTAATTGATTAAATTAAAAGCATATTTATGAATTAAGATGAGCATGAATATAAGTAACTAAAGAATTAATAAATGGAAATATAGATAAATGCAATCCTTACATAGACAGTTTTTCTCCAAACCTTGGTACTTAGATGTACATACAATATGCCTATCATGACCTTGAGCCATTCAGCAAAGCCTGTTTCAAGAAATAGTGGCCACAATTTGCAGGTCCCCGCCCTTATACCTACTAGTACAAGGCTACGTCAGAAACGATTCAACCTTTCCCCCAACAGTTGGCTAGGTACACTGAGAAAAATCTACCAACAATTTGCATCACTTCACCTTGAGGTTCAAGTTTCATTAAATGCGATCCACATGGGAACTGCATTCCACTGTAGAGGGTGTCAATAGGTGGAGAAATTGTCAAGAACGGAATGTGCGAAAAATCTACGTAGGTCCAGAAAACGTTTTCATCTCTAGCTCTAAGCCCTCTGGAATACTATGTTCCGCATTTTAGACTATGAAAAAAACATCAATATACACAGTTAAAATAGTCCAAATTGTCATAAACTGATAACCCATAACTCTTTTCAATAAGTGTGTTGGGTTCTTTTACATGCATCTAGGTTTGAAACCTGAGGCTTATACCTGAAGCCCCATCATACATGGGCTGCCGGCTTTATGTCACCATCCAAATGATGCATGCTACCCCTAATAACATGTCCAAACTGAGGTATCTTACACATGTAACTTGCTAAACTTTAAAGTGCCCATCTGGCAGGAACGCTACCTGGGAGATCCTTTTTTAATGGCTCGGCAGGGGAGGGGAGGGTAATGTACCGTGACAGCAGGTTGTCACATAGGGCAGTCCTGTGTCAGAGGTCAGATAAACACATGTGACCTGACCTGACCTTTTACCTGGGCTATCATCAGTTGGAGAAGTCATTTCCTGCCATTGTGAAAGAAAAGAACAGATGGAGACATCTTTTGGAAGATTAATGAATGAGGAATATCTTTATCTAGTTTCTTTCTCTCTTTCATCTTCTCTGTATTTGTATTGTAGAGATATTAAAGTATCACTAACAGAAGTCATTTCCTGCCAGTATGCTCTCTTGAGATACCAAAATGAAGACCAGATAGTTGATTCATATTATTACCTTGAGAGCTTCCCAAGCACACAGCACATGTACAGCAGCTGCTGGTTATATTCTACTGAACGACCTGTCACACCTAACCTTTGCACATCTTAGGCTGTAAGAAGTTTTCCTGATCCCCCCCCCCCCCAAAAAAAAACATTTTCACATAGAAACAATGAAATTTGTGCTTTGTTGCAGACTTGTCGCCCCTGCATGTGTACCAGAGCCCAGGTGTTGTGGACTACTCCCAGGTGCTGTTGGATATCGAGAGGTTTCAGCTGGTGGTCGGAGCCAGGAACCACATCCTGGCCCTGCAGCTGAAAGACCTCAGCCTTGTACAGGTGGGTACTAATACATACAGCCCACCTACATAAGTCCGTATGTACAGACAAACCACTCAAGGCAGAATTATTTGGTCTCACCATATTGCAGTTTATAGACCTCAGCATTCTGCAGGTAAGCTTTCTTCTGAACTTCAAATGTTGTCCAAAGATATCCAGTCAGGATGCTGATGCTGGACTTTCTGACCACAACCACCTGTTCTACTCTGCGAAAACAAACTCTTTAAAGAAAATGAATCAATCAATCGATGGATGAGATTTTATGAACATGTTTGTGTTTGTTTCAGGAGTCAGAGTGGTCTCCTGATAATGACACAAGACTGATGTGCAAAAGTAAAGGACAGTCAGAGGTAAGGACATGCCAATTTGTTTTCTTGCTTCTCTGAAATTTTTAGCAAAAATTCAGCAAGGTGAAAGATGAAAGATGAAAAAAAGTCAAGATGAAAACAGACTGGGAGGATAAGGAAAATAAAACTTAAAGCTGGCTATATTCACTCCCTGAAATTGCTTGTACGTCTGATTCTGTTTTCTTGTCGATTTTGCAGTTCAGCATTATCTTTTTATATCCAAGAAAACATGACCATCACATCATTTATTTTTTCTAGGATGCTATTATAAGCAGTGTCTTCTTTGGGTTTGAAATATCTAAACAACTGTCAGATCGAGACTCATCAGTTTACGGAGTGTGTTAGTGACCAGGTTATGTAACAAGAGGTCATAAGTTTAAATCTCAGCTGTGTCACTCACCTGATATCTACGCTACTGGAAAGGGTTGCAGTCCTTAGGACAGCATATTAAGCTGCGGTCCACTGTCCATTGTACTTGTAAAAAATAGCAAGATTTCCCGGGTACAACAAACCTGTAAATACTGTGTGTACAATGTACATAGCATCTGTCTTCTTTGTCACGACCAGTGGATGTGTAGTTAAACTGTTCATTGAGTTCATTGAACTAACGCTGGCTCTAGATCCCTTTCACTTTCTTCAGATAAAAGTACTATCTAGACACTAATGGCTTTTCCTGGCCATCAGTCGTTGGTGCGTTCATCACAATTCAGGTCATGGAGGGGTCATAAGGACGTCTGTATCCACCATCATTCTTCTATCACCAGTTGCAGGCTGTTTACAGATCATGTAAACATGTCAGCCCTCTTTGTTCACTTCATCACTCAGTTCAAGCTTTGTCTTGTGCAGACTGCCAGAAATCTATTCTCAATATGTGCCTTTTGTTAGAATTACAAAACTCTAAAGCTGTACATATATTTTGTACTGTGCCAGAAATCTATTAAAACAGTAGCGTAGTCCTCCAGCAAGGAAGGAGCTGTCACATTGAAATTCCAGTTCGGGTCGCTCTTCATTTGATGAACACCAGAGTCTAGTCTCTGTGCCCATTTGTACAACTGTTAAAGCTGTGACATATGAAATAAAGTTATTTCAGCACAATCAGCAATTTTCCTACCTGCCAATATTGAGGTAACTAGTGCTCAGGTACCTTCCTCAGCATCTCAGTGCACTTCTACTTCTTGCCACTAGATGGCACTGCTGCAAGAATGCAGTGCCAAATGTGACTGAGTTTATATCCCCCCCTCCTAACAGTTAATGACTGGTGTAGATTGTAAATTGTTGGTTGTATGAAAATGATTTCAATTTGTAACATGTATTCTTTTTTCAGGAGGATTGCCATAACTACGTCCGAGTTTTGCTGTCACATGGAGACGAACTCTTCACATGTGGAACCAACGCCTTCTCTCCTGTCTGTTCTACAAGACTGGTAAGCCTGGTTTGAAGGAAATCTTGCACCTGAATAGATTCACAGAAAACTGTCCGCATCTATTTTTGTGTTTATTTTTTAGTTCAGCACTGTTTTCTTGGATACAAGAACCCACAAGTTAGAAAGGCGTGGCCTTAATATCAAATATTTCAGTATACGTTTATTCAGAATCATCATATTAAGTTTTTGTGGTTTTTCTCCCCTTAGTTGTCCAACCTGTCCTCAGTGAGCCAGGAGGTTAGCGGTGTGGCCAAGTGTCCATACGACCCCCGACACAACACCACCGCCCTGCTGAGTACTGAAGGGGAGTTGTACACGGCCACGTGTATGGACCTCACTGCCAGGGACCCGGCCATCTACCGCATGATGGGCCAACACCCCACACTCAGGACTGTACAGTACAACTCCAAATGGCTCAACGGTGAGACATTTCTATTCATGAATCTGCCGTCAACAACTTTTGTGGCGAATTTGTTGATTGCCAGAAGGCTGCTGAATTGCAAAATTGCAAAAGAATGAAGCATATTTTGTGCCTGAAAATCTTTTGTGGCACTGAGCAGAGCTCGCAACTTTGGTATGTCAATTGACTTGTGATGTAGGCATAGATGTAAAGCATGTGCTTTTTGAATTGCTGTTTTTTTTTTAAACAATTTGACTTATTTTGCTTTATTCATTTCGGAGTACTTTTATGTAACACTCACAACTCAATGTAACACTCAATGCTTCATCTTACAATGATTGTCATAGATGCCTATTTTAGCACACATCATGTACTTTTACTTTATTACATTCATACTTTAAGAGCTTTCTATTCAGAGCTACACATGATTATTGATTTTATTGCTCAAGATCATGTCAATGAGATATCTAATGTTTCTTTTCTCAATTCTCCTTAACATGCAGAGCCCAACTTTGTATCATCTTACGAGATTGGAGACTTCATCTACTTTTTCTTTCGAGAAACTGCAGCAGAAAATGAAAACTGTGGAAAGGTTGGTAATAGTTTTTTCTGTGATTTTATGCTTTCACCTTAGTGCTTTAATGATGGTTGTATTGTCTAGTACAAACACTTGAAAAGTTTCCAATGAAAAGCAAACTTAAGAGATTTTTCCTTTGCAGACTGTCTTTTCAAGAGTTGCAAGAATATGCAAGGTGAGTGGTTTAGATAGAAGCTGTGGGCAAATTTTCTGTTGTGACCATTTTGTTGAATCCTTTGATTAGAGTTTTTCAAATTTTTAACCTTCTCACTGCTGCCTAACCCCATAACCAATACAAATTTGGTGCCAAACGGCTACCTTAGCATGCTGAATGTTAAGGTTAAACTTGTTTGCTTGTTGCCACAGAATGACATCGGTGGTCACTTCTTGCTGGAGGAAAACTGGACGACGTTTATGAAGGCCAGACTGAACTGTTCTAGACCTGGACACTTCCCCTTCTACTACAATGAACTTCGTAAGAATTTCTCCTTGTTTATATATATGTATACATGCACATGCTCATGGACACTCCGGTTTTATATCTATGATTATGTCTTTGTCTGTTTCATCATCATCATCCACTGTAGAAACATCTTGCAGCCACATTCATTGTTTCTTCATCTTTTTTTCATTGTGCCTTGGATTTGTTTGCCAGGTTATATGGCTTGTGAAAGTTCATAGTCATTAACTAAATGTTATGATGCTGCACAGATATGAACGTGCACCCATAATTGTATACCATTCAGATTATGTTTGCAAGGTTCAACTTGAGTTTGGTAAAGATTTGATTTTTTTTTTGAAATTTAGTTTCAATGCTTGTGAACTTGAGTTTAAAAGGATTTGGGCTGACCAAAATGCTTTTTGTTGTGAGAAGAATGTCACAACTAGGTTTTCAACATGTTGGGTGCAGGGTTGGTATGTTGCTATCAGAGAAATATTAACGGCTTGATTCAATCTTCTTACAGAGGCCACTTACTACAACCCAGCAGAAGAGATAGTGTATGGAGTCTTCTCAACTGAAGAGTAAGTTCTTTTTTTAATAGAATTTTCCAGCTGGCTTCTATTATCCATGTTAACAGCCTTAGTTTGTGTTGAAATGTTACGACTAATCGATAAACCACAGATTTGTTGTGCTATTATAGAGTTCTGCAATCTATTTTAGTCCTGAACTTTGCAAAACCTTCAGAGGCTGTTGCTCACTACAGTATGTTATAAAAGAACATTCCAGCTGGGTTCTGTTATGCATGTTACAGTCTTATGCTGAAATGTTTAGCACTGTTTATGTTGATACTTCGCATCTGGTGTAAACAACTGTCACATTGTCACAAATTTTGAACATAAACACTTTATTCAGGGAACATCTCTTACACTAGATAAATTATAACTAATGTACCTGTTTACATGATGTACAATGTCATGTAAAGAATGCATACCTTTTTCAACCCATTCTTTGATTTTTGTACTGTTTGTGGCCAGTGGCAATGCTAATTCTTCATTCAACAAAGTGTAGATAGAAAGTACGAATTCTATTTAATGTACTCAATACTAGGCTACATGAATTCAATCTGTTGGCTCTTGGACTTGAATGGAAGAACAACATGAAAACAGAGTCTGAGGGAAAGAAAGTTTTTGTACACACAGTTTCAAGGAGTGAAAATAGTGACAGATTTAAATTTTTCTTGCAGACCTCTGTTTTCATCTTGTCCTCTGCTTAACCTTCTCCCTGCTGCCCAATCCTGTAATGAATATATACCAGTGCCAAATAACTACCTCAGCATGGAGAAGGTTATAACATATGAGAATCAAGGAAATGAATTGGTCTGGCCTTGGAATGAAATTAAAGATTGAAGTGAATCTTAGATGATTGTTTAAATTTCTCTCTGTTTTATTTTACAGAAACGGCATTGCAGGTTCAGCCATTTGTGCGTACAACCTGTCATCAATAGAGGAGGTCTTCAATGGCTCCTTTAGATACAAGCCCAACTCCAAGTCTGCCTGGCTGACGTCCCAAAACCCCAACTCAAACTTCCAGGTGAATTGTCGCAGTCTTCATAATGACTTCAAACAACTAAACCTTCAAACTGAAATAGCTAAATCATCATAGCTTTAAATCTGTAGAACATGGGATGAACCCTTCAGAAGATTTGATCTGAGAAGGTATGTAAAAGTTAAAAACAGTGCTCAGCCACTGAGGGAGCTACCCAGTGGTAAAAGAAAACAGAAATGAATAAAGGTATAATCTCTGTATTTTGTCGCTAACATATCTTTGAGATAACGTTACATGTAGCCTGATTTGTTTTTTATTTGTTCTGCTTATATCATGTTATGATCGTTCTGTATCCATTCATTTGGTGGTGAAAAGAACAGGAAGAAAGCAAATAACATTATACGTAGCAACATTTCTCAACACCAATGGAAGGCCATTCAGCACCATGAAAAGTCCACAACTAAACACAACACTCAAGCTTTTCCCAGCCTTATTTGTATAGTCTTGCATTTGGTATTCTCCTCAGAGATCCTTGTAATTGATGATTGAGTGGCATTGTGACGTAAAGGCCCAAAACCCAGAAATCCTGGGTTTGAATCCCTCGACATGCCACTGATCATGATGCTGTGCCCTTTGGAAAAGTCCAGCCAGGTGTAAAAATGGGTGGGGAGGTAAAAGACGGTGGAAAGAGAGGGTTGGGCCCTATAGTCAAGTGGATAACAACCCACTGTCCCTACAGCCTCAAAAGGCTATGGGACCACTTTTACCTCAGAGCTGCTTGCCTATTTTTCAAGCTTAGAATCATGCTAACCTGACCATATTCCCCCTACAGTGTGAGACAGTGGGCCCTGACCACCTACGGCCCAACCAGACAAGCCGCTCTCTGGAAGATGCCATGAAGTACCAACTCATGGACCAGGCTGTCCCCCCCTCTCACCAAAATCCACTGATCCAACAGGAATATGACAGGTAGCCAATCACTGACTCCTGGCCAATTTTGAAATTTTTCAATTCCCATATTGAGTGTTCACATACAGAAGAATAGCTCTTGGAGCAAGATAATGGATGTCACGCAATGATTCATGGTTTATTTTTGCACAATGCAAACAAAACACTATCACAGGCAAACTACTGAATTGGGGCACTGTTTACAAGGATGTTTCTCAAGAATAAGAACAGCAATCATTTTGATAAAGAGTTAGAATGTGGCCCATCACAATTAGACATTATTGAAATATATATGCACATGCATCATCATAGATACATGCAAGAAATATCAAATTTAAGATGAAATGCTTGTTTTCCCCCCAGATTTTCCCACATTGTTGTGGACAGAATACGAGGGAGGAGGGAGGTCTTCAGTGTCCTGTTTGTGGCAACTGGTAGGAATCTTTTGTTGCTGTTGTATGCTCTTGTATTATTTGTATTTGGCATTTTTGTGGAATTTTCAAGATATGTTCAAATTATGAGGAAGGCATTTCTTGTTGCTATGTCCATCATAGTATCATTAATATCAACCATTTCTTTTGATTTCCCCGTAGTATCTGGTACTATCAGGAAGTACATTGTTCTGCCTGGTACTGACCAGCCCTGTTTGGTGGAGGAGATTCACCCTTTTCCTGTGAGTATGTGCTTACAAGACGTTTTGACAAATTAAGTTATAGACTAGTATAAATCAGCTCCTAAAAATAAACAGGTTTTCCATTAAACTATGCCAGGGTTGACTTGAAGACCTTGCACTTGGGTCATATTTGCTGTTAATTTTTAAGTTACATTTTTAGGTCATATGTCTAAGAGTAACAGTGTCATCTTGCAAATACAAAACCATCCAGATCATACATGTACATAGGATTTTGGGAATTCTTGATAATCTTAACTGATATTCAACAAACAGTTTGTCTATAGCTAGTTCTATACATGTGCTTGTGTGTTAATAACTTTATTCTGGTATAGAATTTGAGAACCATGACAATTCCATGCCAGACACTGTGAAATGTGGAAAGACAAGGATTGTTCCTGACCTGAATATGGACTAATTACAATGATGAATGTGACACTGTTCTACAGGAGGGAGCTACGGAGCCAATCAGATCTGTCACACTGCTCTCAGATGAGGTGAGTCAAAGTCACGTTTGTGCAGCTCATAGTAGATTAGCGTATCACACATTCAGAACCTTCCCACATCTTTGCTCTCACCTACTCTCCCACCAAGAACGGTGCCGGGTTGGAAGTAGCCTAGACTACATCCTATTCTAGCTCCAGTTAACTACTCTGATCACATATTTCGTTTTCCACATTTATAGTTGAATGGCACTGACAACTTTGAAAGACTTGTAGGCAACCTTGCCGACCAACTCCTGATAAGCACAGATGACCTTACTCACAACTAACTACCAACCACATATGGCCCTGCTCACGAATAACTCAATAAAACAAACAAGCAAACTCCCTGGAGAAGATTTGGAGGCCATGGTCAGCTATGAGTGAATGGTGCACAATAATCTGAACATGCTTAGATTTCTGGGAGAAATGAGAAAAAGCACTTTTTGCCAGCTGGCATCAGTACATTTCCCTTACCCATTCAAACTCTATTGTTTCCATTACATAAGACTCAATACAGAATGCAATGCAATACAGGTGGATAAAATAGATTCTGAAACTCATCCCTTGGTTCTGTCCACAGGAGGCTATCTTTGTGGGTTCCCAGACACGCATAATGAAGGTCCCCGTCCACAGGTGTCAACAGTTCAAGTCCAGGAAGTAAGTCACACCTAATAATAAACCTTAACCTTCTCCCTGCTGCATAACTCTGTAACCAATAGGGAATTGGGGGCCAAACTGCTACTTCAGAGTACTAAAGGTTAGATTGTCTTTCAGACATTTTGAAGTAAGATTTGATTGGTTGGTTACTGGATTTAGAAAAATAAATTTTGTTACTTTGCAGAACCTGTCTCCTGGCCATGGACCCCTACTGTGGCTGGGACTCCTACAACAAGAGATGTGCTTCTCTTAGACAGAGGTGAGTGAGTTGAAATTGGTATATTTCCTCAAGCTATTTGGTTTGGCAATTTTGTCTGGCAGAAAATAAGGGCATACATGACCTCTCCATGGTACTGAATTAGCTGCCTTAGCAATGCATTGATTTTGCTAACGGCTGTAGTGTCTTATTTTGGGTCTTTCCAAACAAGTTTCCCAAACAAGAACTGATTGTTGATAACAACTTCAGAATCTGATTTGTATTTCCTACAGTATGGAACATATGCAGGACTGGCACCAAGACATCAGCTCTTGTCCTGTTCTCAACCTCCCAGGTTAGGATAACATTATTTTTCATGAATATTTCATATTTCATGTTGGACTTACATGTAAACCATAAGGCTTCAAGTATAGGACTTCATGGGTAACATTCTATATAGCTCTGTGAAGGACTCTATCTCTTTCCAGCAATATGTATATAGGACTAAACATTATATTTCTTCTGAACTTTACATTTGCAAAATGCCCAATGCATTTTTCACCCACCCACCCCCAGTTGACGGAGGGTACAGCGAGTGGTTGCTGTGGGAGCCGTGTACCCAGCTGCTGGAGAGCGGGGAGGAGACGACGTGCATGTGTCGGTCCCGGGCGTGTGACAACCCTGCGCCGCGGTGTGGGGGGAAGCCCTGTATGGACCCCGCGACTCAAGTGTCCAACTGTACAAGTAAGGACTTGATCTTACCTTATTGCAACTGTCATAATGTCCAATTGTACTTTAGAATAGCCTAGGTAGCAGCATCATCAACTGTATCCTACATCTGCAGTCATTGTTGACTAAATATAGGTCAGTGAAACTTTTCAGATTTCACTCACTGCTATACAATAATGGACCTCTCCAAGGTGCTGAAATACCTTCCAAGACATGGCATAGATTTTGCCAATGTCTCTTAGGCTGCAGTGCCCTATTTTGGATATGTCTTTGCCATTGAGGACATTTGGCAATCTCATGTTGCTTTCTAGACCTCAAAGTTGATAACACAGTTTTTATAAAGTCACAGCAGAATGTAGAAATAGCATAGGAAACTAAACTTGACTGAATAAATATAGTATGTTGTATCATCTTATTTAACATATCTGATGAACAGAGCAAGGAATATCAGACTGAGGATGAAAAAAATAGGAATGAATATTCTGTTCAAAGTTGGTATTCAAAAAAAATTCAATTAATGCATGATGGTCTGAATGGATGTCACTCCAATGAAAAATCTGAACAAAAGAATAGCAAAAGTAGACCTTCTATCTGAGGTTACGTAAGGAGTATTAGGAATCAATATATTTAAAATGTTTTCAGTTAATGGAGGCTGGTCAGAGTGGTCAGTGTGGACGTGCTGCTCGAGAACTTGCGGCCCGGCGGTCAAGATGCGCCATCGCTCCTGCACCAACCCTGCGCCCCAGTACGGGGGTCGGCTGTGTGTGGGCTACAGTCAGGAACATCTCGTCTGCAACAACCCTCCCTGTCCTGGTGAGATTCTCCTTTCTTTTATTCAGTTTTCAAGTGTGGCAAGGCGGTCTTGTCGTAGAGTTGTTGACTAGTATAAAGGTTCTGGGTTTGAATCTATAGTAGGTCCCAATGTTCTCCTCTTGGGAAAGACACTTAACACCTATTTCCTCAGTCTAAAATGATCTGGTTAGGGACATCGTCTTGGATGGTACATAAAGCCGGGGGCCCCGTGTTTGAAGAGAGCCACACCTTGAGCATGTTTAAGACCCTACCACACTTGATAGTTCCATTGTGTCGGTTTTGAAATGTTACATGTTTTGCACTTTGTTTCTGCAGAGGCCAAAGGGGTGTGGCTGGACTGGTCGCCATGGTCGCAATGTTCCAGGAAGTGTGGCGGAGGGATACAGGAGAGGACCAGGATGTGCACCGCCCAGGAGTGTCCCTCTGGGTGTGATAAGGAGTACAGAGCTTGTAATGCACACAACTGTCCAGGTAAACAGAGTCTTGAATTGTATATTCAGGTTGCAGGATGGTGGCATTCAAATCAGATGTTTGAATCATCTGACAGTTTTTTTTCAAATCTTCTGTGTTTCTTTTATCCTTTCATTTCTTTTCTTACCCTTACATGTATCATATAGATCATCTATGACAGTAGGGATTTTAGGCTGTATGTAAGGGATGTTAAAACTTACTCTAGCCTAATTTGGGGGGAAAACATGAGATGACCATGCAGACATTTGCCAATCAGGATTCCCCATTCACATGGGCACAGGATTTGGTTTGACTGAGAATCCTTGGTGACAAATCACTCCGAAGGACATGTACAACTGTATCTTGTTAATATTTTTCCTTACTCATTTTATCTTTGATAACTGCAACCATTGTCAATTAGTCTTCTCCATTTGTCAAAAGAAGAAAGTTTTCAGTTTAAAAAAAAGAAGCCAAGATCAATGCTCTTATGGTGGATATTATGCATACAAATGTTTCTTTTACCCATACTTAGAAGCACTTTATGTACATTTTCCATTTCTTTATTGTTATAGAAACACGTAAGTCCACCCCATGGAGCCCGTGGATACACATGAACATCACGGACCGCGGCGGATACTACGAGGGGCGCGTACGTTACGTGTGTAAGGCCCGCGTGCCTGATGACAGCCTGCTCTGGGTGGGACATCGCAGGCTGGACATGCGCTACTGCGACCCCAACAGCAGACACTCCTGCGCAACTAAAGGTATTGGGTCAATAAATTGCTATTGATATAAACCATTAGGAAAGTAGAGGGATGTCCCTATACTTGCTCAATTGGTAGCAGCCTCACAGTTGAGCTCCTGGTTCTAATTAGTTGGTAACTCGTAGACCCGGTTCAATCTTGGGAAGGGCATGTTGGTTGGGGCTGCACTCATTTTTCAGATGGGAGGTAAAATGGGGGTCCTGTGTTTTATTAAGTGGTGCCTCAAGCATATTAAGGGTAAGGGGTTGCAACCTCTCAAATGGTGCTGAACTGAAAAATTAACATGAGAATTCAATGGAAAATCAACATGCAATCAACATGGTCCAAGGGGAAAGTCTTTACCTTGGTAAACACAGTTTCAGGGAGTGAACATGGCCATATTCAAGTGTTCATCCCTTTTGCTACATATCTAACATAAATATTTGAGAACCAAGGAGATGAATTGGTGTGTCCTTATTACAGCAAGCTGAGAAGGTTGTGTTGCATGATTAGTTGTAAACTGTTTTCATTCTTTGTCGAAAACCGTAGATGGGATCCTTTTTGACCAAATCTCCCTTTTCTTGTTTTGCATTGTAGAAGTATATGTATCAGTAGTTCACTTATCTTCTTACTTTATTAGGTCCAGCTCGAGTTGTCCACGGGGTGTGGTCCAGCTGGTTGCCATGGTCACCATGTACAGTGAGCTGTGGGTCAGGGGTCAGAACGCGGCAGAGACAGTGTAACAACCCCCCTCCCTCCGGTGGTGGTTCGCCCTGCCTCGGCCCTGATGTCATCTATAAGGACTGTACCATGGCACCTTGTACAGGTGGGGAAGGGTCCAATCATCTTCTTTTATTCTTGATTTAAGAATTAAGTCAAGAGACAATGTGCTGTAACACAATATCACCAGGTTAGCCACAGAGTGTAAGATCAGTCAGTATCTCTACTTCTCCAGAAATTTTGCTACAACAAAGAATTCAATTGAAACCCATCGTTGGATTCAAGAAACTTGTTGTAAAATATGCCTATTTCTTAGGAGAGATTAAGAATATTTGAGAATTCACCAAACTTTGCAATATAAGCAAGGTACCTCTCAGTGTGAGTGGATCAAACCTTACAGTCTGGACTTACACAGTTTGTACCTCCTGTACAAAACTGGAAATAGTTTACTGCTTATACCAAAGAAACAAACAAACAAATTTGATGTTGTTGTTTTTTGGTCCTCTCCAGCTAACAGCACCTGGTCGTGTTGGTCGGAGTGGTCGCACTGTTCGGTGTCGTGTGACGGCGGGACGCGCTTCCGCACCAGGACGTGCTTCGGGATGGGTCAGTGTGACGGGGACAGGAGGAAGGAGGAGACATGTAATGCACACCCATGTCTGAGTACGTCCTTACATATACTGTTTTGTCAAAACATATCATTAGGATAACATACTCCCGGAACAGTGGTTAAGAACCCTCCCTTTGGACATACATGAAGGTTGGGAGTTAAAATCCCATGCAGATGTGCATACTGCTGGGTCTAGGATGTTAAGTCGTTTAACGTCCACTATTGTACCTGTCAAAAAGAGCTAAGGGAATTTTTCTTGTACAATGAACCTGTCAATAGTGAGTACTGAAGGGACTTGAACAATGGTCACGGTAGACAGGTGCCCGGAATAATTTTATTCTATTTTATTTTATTTTAGTATTAAAATGCTTGGGTCGATAGCCAGGTCGTCTTTGTGCAAAGGTGGTCACTGATACAGGTTTGACTGTATACACTGCACTTTCTGTCTGTCTTTCATGTCCCTATCCCTTGTTCCATGTCCATTTCCTTTCTCTATCCTAATGTGATAAACATTTTCTGATGTTTTCCTGTTCGCAGTAAACGGATGGCGACACTGGTCCCACTGGTCCCCGTGTGACGAGGCCGGCCTGCGTAGGAGGACACGAGAGTGTGGAGAGGAGTCGCCCCTCCCCGGACACTGCACAGGCAACTCCACACAGGAACAACCGTGTGTAACGGACGTCAACCTGGGTAAGTTCATCCTTTAGCAACATGTCTACAATTCAGGTTATTCAGTCATCCATGCATGATGTACAAAATGCTCGATAAACTGGTGGACGTACCAACTACAAAGTACCTAATAACAGCTCAGAAAGGAACAAGAAATAGGTATGTCTTCAAGTACCAAAGCTATCAACCCAGAATTGAGGTGTTTAAATTGTTTTTCTCCCTAGAACAATAGTAGGGTGGAATTCTTTGCCAACAAGTGCCATCCTCATTAGAGAGCTTTAAACAGCGCCTACAGCTAGATGTGCAATGGATAGGTGTGGCAGGTCATTCAGTGTGATATAACCAGCTGCTGCCGTGCTGCGCACCTGCAAAGCTGGTGTGTTATGCCAAAGGGAAATTATACCGGCTATATAGATACATGGTCATTTGTATTTTTGTATGAAAATGTATTTAAGTTAAAAAGGGGTAAATCTGATATGTTAGTAGCTGGTGGCATTTTCATAAGGTCACACATTACCACTTCTGTCTGTCTTTTATCTATCTTTGTCTGAAAACACTGAAAAGTGGTTAAAAAGATTTTAAAGAACTTTTCCCCAACATGTAAGTATTGTAGACATGATGTTTGTATGTATAAGATTCAGACCCACATTTTGTAAGTCTTCCAAAGGCAGTGCAGTTTCTGTATGTTCTGCCAAAGAGGGCATTCAATGTGACTCTAATTGCTTTCCTTTGTTTGTTACAGATGACGTCAACATCCAACCAGTCCGGTCCAAAAACTGGAATAAAAAGATTGACCTTATCTACATCATAATCGCGGGAATTGCGTCATTCTTTCTGGGAGGAACGTTATTCCTAGGATCGTACATCTACTACCTGAGATTCCAAGAGTCCAGAATACACCCCTGTCACAAACACGTCAACGTGAACAAACCGAACAACAAGAAAATGATCAACACAAAGCCAAAGATGACGGTGTACGAAGCAAGTAAAGGGGATCCCAAATACGCAACGTATAAAGACCCTTTCTGGGACTAGATTTTTTTCATGTGTTATGATCTTGACTGAGTATACTGAACTTAAGTATAGCTCATCTTGTTGACAAGGACCCATGCAGGGAGGAAATACCACATGTTGATGACTATTCAAATGCAAGCAATCAAAAGCCAAGGACAGCAGGAATGTCAATACTGCAGTACTCATCAGAGCTGCAAGGAGGTGCTGCTGCATGGTGGACCAATGACCACTGACTGGTTCTGGAGGTTCAACTGCATTAATCAAGTGTGTTGCTGCCGTGATGGAAAAAAAAATAGGGAGAAACTCTGTGAAGTCTAAATCACAATACCGAGCAATGAAGTGCAAGACAATGCTGATGCAACAAATAGATGATGTTATTCAATTGCGAGAGACTTCTCCAATTGTTTTTGAAAACTTTAAATTGGATGATTCTTTATCAAATTTTGATGCTGACAAGCCATATTGGTATAATTCCTAGTGAGATATTGTGATGGGTTTATAGTGTTAATGAATTCAAATGCACTGCCAACTTTTATCCCTATATTCCAATACTTGTACATAGTAATGGTTTAGATACATTCAGGGCTTCCATTAACACCAGTTTCTATTGTGATCAAGGACTGTGATTTTGGCAAAGCCTCAGGGGCAAAAGGGTTTATTTTCTGTTAGTAAGGGCATACCAATCTATCTTTTTGTTTCTCTCACAAAAGCAATGTTATCAAATTAGAAGAACAACTTGAAAGCTGAGTGCACAGAATGTTAGAGGGTGGAAAACAGTCAGATTCAAGTGTTTCTGTTTTCATTTTTGCCTTTTGCTGAATCTTTACTTTGAAATATATGAGATCCAAGGAGTTCTATTAGGGTGGCCAAAAAAGCAGTTGATGTAAAAATGAGAGGTTCTTATGATGTGCAGTTGGTTTGATAGTCTGTCAAAAAATCTTGCCCAATCCTTTGCTTCATCTTTAAATTCAAGCCATATGATGATGTCCATATTATACCGTCCTAAGCCATTCTTTAAAATTGATATCTTCTACTCATCATGCACACATTGTATATGATACACATGACTCTAGATATCTCACAAACTCTATTTTTATACAAAAAGGAGTGAAATACGTCTTAGATACAGTTCAAACTGCCAGGTAGATACTTCAGTACAGAATGTGTGCCAAAATTGAATGGAAGAATAGTCTGTATTTGTATAATAAGAAGGACTAGGGGATTTTCCAGGATTTCTGAAATGTACTTCAGAAATAAGTTAAGTTGTACATTTATTGAATTTTCAATGCTAACCTGCTGGTGTATATAGCATTACTAGATTGTGTGTGATTTTTTTCGTACATGGATATTGATAATTTCTTTCTTTCTGAGAAAATATTTCAGAAAATATTGGTGACAAAGGCTGTGAAAATTGCCAAAATGTGACAGGGAAAATGTTTGTGTAAGCCTTTTCAGATAGTAAGGAGTAACAAAATTCCTTTGATTGTTCAACTTCTTTATGAACAAGAAGTCCTTTTGAACTTGAACTTTAAGAAAAGTGAAGTGGCTCACTCAATTCATTAATACTCACACATGTAGCTTACTAATACCATCAGTTAGTGGTAGCTTAAATGTGCATCAAGGTCACATCATTTGTTTGTTCTTGGACTAAAAAAAGATAATATTCAAGTTTTGGTCAAAGATGTCCAAGAACTAATTTAAAAGAAATGAATTGTTGTTGCCTAATGATGGCATTTAACTGTAACATTCTGAATATCTACCAGCTGGATTGGTAGACCTGAAAATGCAGTTCCTTTTTTATGCCTCAATACGTAACGCCACTGTACGTAATCTGTACAAGAAAGTATTGCACACTTTTGTGAACTTTCAAATGTGAAAAATGTTTGTATACAAAATTGTTACTGAAGTCCATGAAATTGAATGTTACACCTACTCCAGTGATAATGTCATCTAAGGAACTGTTGCCATCAAATGTGTTCTTGTGTGTGCAGGAATTTACCTACATGTAGTTGGCGTTTTAAGCAAAGAATTTCCACTATCTTTGGTCAAAAGATGCATGTTGCGTAAAAGTTGCCATCCAAGATTCAATTAAACGTTTTGCTAAATTTGAGTATGCATATGACGTAGATAGTTCCGTAGCCAGAGTCACAAGTTGAAACACTGCTGTTGGATACGTATTACATAATCATGTTTCCATACTTGGATTACAAAGTTCTTTGCACACAACCAACTGTTTTACCTAGCCGACAATTTGGTGATCGTCTGTCACCTTCCTCAGGGCAATGCTGACTGGTTCTACTTGGCACTGCAGCTAGGTGTCCCTGCTGCAGTGTGAAGCATTCGGTCCCAAATGTGACTGAGTTTGTATCCCCCCTCATCACAGTTCATGACTTGATCAGAAAATTTACTCCAGTCATGGATCGTGATGAGGGGGGATATAAACTCAGTCACGTTTGGGATCGACTGCATTCTTCACATTGCAGCAGCGACATCTAGCTGCAGTACAAAGTAGAACCAGTCATTGAAGAAGGTGACAGACGGTCACCAAAACGTCGGCTAGGTTAAACAACTTGGTCGTGTACAAAGAACTTTGTTATCCACTTTCCATCGATGTTTGTACTAGAGAATATATGTTACCTTATATGTATAGCATAGACTTGCCAGGCTGTAAATATATATAGCAATTAATGTGCAATCCGCGTAGAGACTACTAGCATCTTGATTGATTTGTAAATTTGAAAATTCTAACAGGGCATTGTAACTGTACACTCCTCATGTTGAACTGGTATTTGAGAAAGCATTGGTTGATTCATATGGAAGATGCTTTGCCATGTAAGTTTTTGTGTTTTGTCTTCGAAAACAATAAAGTTGTTAGGTATGATAGGTATGGTAGTTTTATTCTGTATGAATGGTACGTTTGGGTTTCGTGTAAACTGAAACGGCAGTAGTATTGACGACAAAAACACCGAGTATAACTACCCGCACAAGCCGTTTTTGGAATGCTTGTCTCAAAATGAGCAAATGTTCATTCCTGATACAATGTTGACATTTAGGTAGTCCGGGTGAGCTTCAATGTCAAGAACAAGAGCAGAGAAGACCTGGAGTGAAAACCCCGTAAGCGCCAATCTCGTTTCTCAAGTTGCAAAATGGCCAAATTTGGGATGAGAGACGCTTCATTAGCGAGATACGGGCATTTCATTAAAAGAGCACTGGAAAACGGGGATGATAGGGGATGAATATCCTTTTTTTTTCAATTTTAGAAAAAGGGCATTTTTGGACGTCCTTGTTTTCAGAGCATACTACTTATGGTCTCCATTATATTCCTGCATCTTGTCTTCGTCACAGTCCTCTTCATTCTCAAGTTATAAGAATGTGTTTTTGAGATAAGTTGATCGCAGTCTTTGCAGAAGTGAACTTTTTGTTGTCTGTATGATACCCAAGCAGATGCCAGGAGGAAGATCGTCTCTTAAGCTTGTTGATACCATAATATACACCCCTTCTTTCATAAAACATGGTTGACCCTCGCTGGAGAGTGAAACGGTGAAAAGTCTTTGATCATGTGTGTCCTTGCATCTTGCGTTGTAAGCGAAATAACCGAACACGGAAATATGTGGTTGTTGTGGGCGGAATCGTGCATATTCATATCGCTGATGAATTGGGCGCACGGTAGGGCTAGGTCAATCACGTCGCTGCCACCTCGGTTGTGTATTAAACATTACACATCCGCTCCAAACACGTGCACAGCTATTCTGTGTCACACAATCTCTCGTACGTCAAGTAGTGGGCAGTTAGGAGCGTCAGGCTAGTGCACAGCATGGAGACAAAACGCTGCATTCAGCTTTTGCACCTGACCTTGGTGATCATCTTCAGCGGCAAGACCATGGCAGGTGCCGGGGACATCATCGGGGGAAAAGGAGGCTGGTCTACAGACTGTACTGCTGTGAAAACTGGGTGAGTTTTTATCGGAATCTTAACCATTTGCCTAGAGGGAAGGCGGACAAAATATCAAGTCTTTTCCTCTCTTAAGTGCCTGATACAATTGTTCTCAGGAGTGACTGTGATTGTGTGTGTGATTGTGTGTGTGTGTGTGTGTGTGTGTGTGTGTGTGTGTGTGTGTGTATGTGCGTGCGTGCGTGTGTGTGGGGGGGGATGTGTGCGTCTGCATGTCTGTATGCATGTGTGTGTGTGTGTGTGTGTGTGTGTGTGTGTGTGTGTGTGTGTGTGTGTGTGTGTGTGTGTTGGTTGAAAATAAACTCCAAAGTTAGGATTTGGTTATGTTGGAAACCAAGTCACAGTAACTCAACGATAACACTAATATGGACAACCTCTGCTTCAGGACTTGGATCAGCACCTTCCGACCACCTGCGGGGTCTCCCAGAGCGACACACCTGCAGCTGCCCCGAGTCACATGGGAGCACCTGAAACAACTGCTGCAGACGGCTAAGGGGAGGTTGGACCAGGTCAAGAGGAGCATGGAACCTCTGGAGATGATAGGTAGGAAATGGCTGTCTGTCTACGTGGTACAAGGTAGCCTGGCACTCAGCCCCCTCTTTCTACTAGACACTGTGGCCGCTAATAACGCCATTCCACCAGGGCTGCGACCAGGCTGCGACCTGAACTTTATTAACAGAGCGCTGAATGAATTTTATAGATAAAGAAAACGAATTGTTTTAAGCTTTGTGTGTTTTGTTGTCAATCACATTTTGCATGATATTCCAATTATGAAGTCAAAAACACAATTATTTAGGTCATAGCGAGATCGTCGTCTAGAGGAATGAGGGCATATAACAGACTATGCAGCGATAAAGACGTGGCAGATCGTTGAATAAATTTCAAAGACAAGGACCGATTTTTTAATGTGTTTTGCTGTGTTTAAATGTGTTTATCATATTCCAATTATAAAGGGTCAAATAAATTCGATCTTGGCCGCTCTATGGTCAGTTTTGGTCATTCGAGTTGAAGAAACATCTATTTCATGCCAATTACGTCTAGGCTAAGTTCAAGCACTGCAAGACTAATACATCTGTGTTGGAGGCATAGATATACTTTGTTACCAAATTTGAATATAAGATTACATTTCTATTTAGTTATTTCTTTTGCAAGGCATTGACGCAGTATCATATTGGACGCATGGGATAGCTCATATACAACAATTGTAACGTTGGGTAACATAAATTCGGGATTTTTCCGATAGTGGTTGACTGAAATCAATCTAGCAGAACAATAAACCATCCTTTTTTTCTATTATTCTGTCAGTATCATGTACTATATTTGCACTAATCATATATATGGTAGATTTTGTCTCTAGTCGTGCTGACACCATAATATTTCAACTTGAAACTACCGTCCGCCGCACGCACAATGACGGTGCTGTCGGACAGGGGTGAACATTAATTCGGGAGAGAAGATTCGTCTTGAATATCTTACCGCTAATTACATTATATACAGCAGCTATTCGTTCCATCCTTGGCTTGAGGAGAGTGCTATGGATATAGACGTGTCCAAGTAAAAAAAATACACGAAAAAACGGCCGTACCGCACACATCAGGCCTACGTGAACAACCCATGTGTTGAGTCGGTAGCTATAGAACGTCAAAGTCGACATCCACCGTCATGGCAACGTGTACATTATTCATGGAAAGTTAGCCGGATGACGTAGTATTGATAATACTACTATGTCCATGTATCCCTTGTTGTGTTAGGAGCAAACTTTGAGGAAAATATCGTCCTCAGTCCACAATCACACGCAACATTTAGACAAAAAAGTGTTCCTCACAAACCTTTGTCGTCTGCTTGACAACAGGATTCTGGGTAATGATATGGCGGCGGGAAAATACACGTGCCGTAGGTTGTAGCAACAAAGAGGGGTTTTGATGATTGATCACACTTAGAGTCCAATTGCAGGTCAGCAATTTTAAGAAAATAAGTTGTCTTGTAAATGATTGTGTTTAGCAGGAAGCGGATGTGACATTTGTCTTATAAACCAGCCGACAACGATGTAGTGTGATTCTCCCACAAAGCCCTCAGACTGTTCCAATAAGGGACGGAGAGTTTTTGTCCTCGTCGCCTTCTAATGCATGCTTATCGAAGCTTTTCAGACAGTGTTCTGAATACGTTAGTCTGTCAAGTTTGCATTTCTAGCGGTATTACTGATGTTGCATCTAGCACATATCCCTAAATACCCCGTTTTCGAAAAATCCCGAATTTAAGTACCCCACGAATTTATGTTACCCAACGTTACACCTTTTTTTTCCACGGTGCCACTACATGTTGTATATGAGCTGTCCCATGCGTCTAATATGATACTGCGTCAATGCCTTGCCTTGCCAACGTTACGTTATTCTTCAGATTGCGCGGCCATTTTCCGGCGGTCGAACGGGACGGCCAAGAGCGGAGTGTACACGATCCGCCCGGCGGTGCCAACCCGACCTGTCCCCGCCTACTGCCGCATGGAGGGCCGGCAGGGCTGGACCGTGCTCCAGCGGCGTCAGGACGGCTCCGTGGACTTCTTCCGAACCTGGGACGAGTACAAGCGCGGCTTCGGCAACCTAACCACGGAGTTTTGGCTTGGCAATGACAACATCCACATGCTCACCAACCAGGCCAGGTGGTTTATTCTATACACATATTTGAGGATTGGGCAGAAAACACTGCTTATCTTACTGAAGCCCTCTGAATGAAAAATATGAATGAAAATTTTACTGCAAGTTCATGCCCGCAGGCTAATTTCAAGTACATTGTAGAAATATATAGAGAAAAACATACATGTGACAGTGTACTGTAACTTACATTGTTGTAACAGAAGACTACTTTATACTAATTTTGGCTATATTAGGCTGGGTTTGACTTCTTTTTTGGAGGCAGTGGAGGACGAAGAGTCCCACTTTTTCTAGAATTTGTGGGTTCTGTGATTTTAAGAGGAAAGTGGCTTTTGTTCGTCCGTGAATGTGTAAAAGTTGGGGTATTTCGTGATTACTTCTTAGTTGGTTCTTTCGTCAATTAGAAATATGATTTCAGGTTCTGAGTTTTTGTTAACAATATGTTTTTGTCCTTCTTTATCAGGTACAAGCTACGGGTGGACTTGGAGACGTGGGACGGGGAAGCGATCTACGCCCTGTACCGGACCTTCTCCGTCTCCGACGAGGCCTCGTCCTACAAGCTGACGGTGGGGAACCACAGCGGAACCGCCGACAACGCTCTCTGGTTCAACGGGGGAAACACCTTCGTCACATATGACAGGGACACCCCTATTGGGAGGGCCCGAATGTTCAGAAGTGCGGGGTGGTTAGACCAGTCGTATTTCCCCAGCCTGAATGGTGTGTACTACACTCCCCAAACCGTGCCGACCCAACCCGGGATGCTCCTCGATACCATCCGGTGGCATCGAAGGAAACTGACCCGGCATTACCCCTTACTGAAGTTTGTTGAGATGAGAATCGCACCTGAAGGTACCTGAATTGTGTTTTGTTGCGATTTTTCTCTCGTGGCCCTGGTCACATTCGTAATAAAATTTACGAACTGGACTACGCCTCATTGCGACAACTTGTAATTGTGGCATTTTCGCCATTTCCCCCCCTCCGGTCACACTGACGTGCGACGCACGGGCAAAATATATTCACTGGCCACTTCAAAAAAAATGTGACATTTTTTCCCTCAGTTTCGGCTCCAAATTAGATATAAGATAACTTTGTTTGAAATCGCAGTGTTGGCACTGAATTAAAAACCAATTTACAATGATTGAATTTGTGATCACGAAAAAGAGATTTGACGTAATTGGCCCGCTTTGCGCCATTTTAAAAATCGCAATTTCGCACAAAAGTATGCACAACCCAGAGAAATGTCCGCTACAGGTTTACAACACCAAATCAGAATCATCCTTGTGAAAGTCGTGGTCACAAGTTGTGTCGTAATCCTCAAGCAGATCTTGTCGATGGGGAGGGGGGCAATATCTTACCGGTTCAGCCCCTCAAGATCTGCTTGGAGTGTGTCGTACAAAATTCATCTGTCTTCTGTAGGAAGATTTTGCTGTAGATTCTGTGACCGTACCTGTAAAATCTACCAAAATAATTCACCATGATGGTACATTTTTCCGCCATCCTGAAAAGATACATCAAAACAGATCTCCAACCCAACACCCTGCAGTATAATGCCTTGAGGGTGCTGCACTAGATTTCTCTCAAACCCACTGTTTTTCAAAGTGGTGGATTTATGTAACCCGGCGGATTAATGTTTAATAATGGAGTCTACCTTTTCCGGTTGCGGTAGTACATTCCAATGCAGCATGTCAGCTTTTATTTGATATTCATATCAAGGAACAGGATTTTGCTAGCAATCTTTAGCGGTTGATGGGTTTTGTTCTCTTGTCTAAATTCGTTTTTGTGAAAGCTAATAATCTTGGCTCACCATGTACTAGTATTTAGACGCTAGGAGAATGTTTCGCTACCATTCCTCTGTAGTCGAATTGTTCATCATGTAGAAAATAGAAAGGGGTCGTAATTCCTAAGAAAACTTTAGAGGTTGAAGGATTTTGTTCTCCCTTCTACATTCATTTGTTTGAATTGAAAAGCTATCTGGTCACATTGTGCACTGGTATTTAGATGGTGGAAGAATGTTTCGATACCGTGCACCTTTCCTCTGTAGTATAATTGTTCATCACGGGCTGCATGTAGAAAGTATAAAGGCGTTGTAATACCTAAGAAAAAACTTAAGAGAATTTTGTTCTCCTTTCTAAATTCATTTTTTTAAAGCTATCTGGTCACACCATGTAACGTTACTAGTATTTAGATGCTGGGAGAATGTACACTGTTGCAATAAACAACTACCTATACAAAAATTGAAACAGGTTTTAAAGAAATTGGAATTCCTGCTAAAAAGGGTAGCAAACACACGAAAAACACCATAATTACTTCACGGAGGTTTGTGTCCTATGGACTCTTGTTCATCTTGTAGAAAATATCAACGCATTGTGGTAGACTAATTGACCTGGAAATAAGAAATATTTTCCTTCATATCTTACTTGATTGCTAACATACTACATGAGAAAGACGCTCTGTTCTATTGCATTCCGTAGGTCTCAGTTATGATGAACTCATCAGCATACGAGTCACAGAAACTGAAGTGTTTAGAATTCCAGTTGCTGGCGAGAGTGCATTTGATGTTTTCTTGTATTATTAAAGACCTACACGATTCAAAAGACTTTTGGGAAAGTCTTGTGGCGTGTTTTTTTCCATGGCATTCAGTGAGTGTAACCTTTGTACTGATATCAATAAAATAAGGAATTAACGTGTTCCCACTGATTGCCTTTTTTTGCTGTAAATGTGAACATGAGTTTGTGTCTGTGTGTGTGTGTGTGTGCGTGTGTGTGTGCGTGTGTGTGTGTGTGTATGTGTGTGTGTGTGTGTGTGTGTGTGTGTCAGTGTGTGTGCGTGTGCGTGTGCGTACGTGAACGTGTGTGAGTGTTATCTCCAGATAGCTAAAAAATACTTATTTTAAAATGCCGTTTGGCCTGTATGGTGAGTGACTATCAGTACGGTGCAATGTACCGTTAGCTCTCTAGACGGCGCTGTCATGGCTTTGTCCAGAACACAAGTAAAACCAGATATAGGTTCCGCTGCGGTACCAGAACAAGCTGGTAGGGGGGACCAAAAATCTAGTCATTTCGAGGTCTCATCAAGACCTACTCACACACCCAAAGCATCAACACAATCCACCCAGGCATTCTCGAGTTATTGTGTTCCAATATACACAGAGACACACGCACCCTAAAACATGATTTTCTTGGCGAAGGTAATAATAAATTTTGAAATAACACAACCTGTTTGGATTCTTTTTCATAAAAGTACCTTTTTCATATGATTATCACAAAGACGCTGCGGCTGTAGCTAATGTATTGGAAATAGTGTATCTCGTTTTTTTCATAGTAGAGCTTTTAGTCCTCTGAATGAATAAAAAATGTGTTGCTATTTTCTTTTGTTTTCACCGGTGAATGTTGTAAAAAGGGGTACCTGACTTCAAGTCTAATATGAGACACCTGTTAAATTCCGACTCATCACAAGCGTGGATTGGTAATGAAAAAGCGTCACCTAGCGGAGTGCATGTAAAGCGATGTAACCACAAAATTTACTTTGGCCTTTTGGCTTTGTTTGAATCTATTAAGAAACTTACTGATTCGTCGATGAAGGCTAGACATCCAGGTAAAACATAACGTAATACACGGCGAATGAAGGAACTGGCGTAGCCTCTACCAGGCTCCAGACGTGGCTGGAAAGAGTAGAAATTGGCCCAAAGGACAGATACAATGGCAGAGGAGTTGGCCGATTGATTAGCGTGGCAAACAGTATTTATCGGCCGGCCAACTCCTCTGGCGTGTCATCTGGCCGATTTCTATTATTTCCAGCCACGTCTGGAGCCTGGTAGAGGCTACAGCTAAATTACTTATTAATGCCTAAGGACTATGTACATGTGCCTTGTACAAGTGTTATACGATACTGATAGAAATTGGCTATTCATTTACACATGAGGATATGTCTTGTAAAAATAAACGTCTGAAATACGTTTTATCAGTGTTGCTTTGGGTATCATGTTACAGGCCTAGGATCCCTACAGTTAACTTTCAAAGAACATTCGTCCTAGCGATATCAACATGCACGTAATATAAGAGTTGAATGACCTGTTCTTGGAGTCCACTTGCAAAATTAGGATATTGCAAATACTTTCAAACAAAGTATTACTCATAAATCAGCCTTTCATTACACTTGTTGATGTTCGATATTCCTACAATAAACAAATATTTTGGCAATATTTGAATATGAGTGTGAGTGATTAATGAAAATACGTCTTCGCACCAATTTCAGCTTCTTAAAAGAAAAGAAGCAAAATGTTCATACCCCCTACTGTTAGAATAGAATGACCCGACTATGAGCTATCCCTGTCCCAGACCAGTTAAGACGATGCGAACATCTTAAAGATGCGATTTCAACTGCTTGAAGCTAGACAGGGAATCCGATCCTTCCTTCATCAATCCTCGTAGCTTTAGAGATCTTACTTAACTCTGTTAATTGAGCTCTGATGTAATAAAAACAAGATAAATTTGAAAAAATGAAGCCTTATCCGTCAAAATCTTCCGGGCATGAATTCCTGACACACTGGTGACTGGTCTAAGATTGACAGCTGCATCGGACGGCTTTTCTCGGTATTTGTGTGACGTCATGAGAGGCTTGTACCCCCGGCTTATAACGACATGGGAAGAATTTCAGTTAACGTTACTGTTGTTCAACTTGGACTTGACTCGCACGATATCAGTACAATCCGTTGAGTGACTGACAAAAAAATTGAAACACTGTAGTCTTGTTTTGTAAATAATCGTGTTATAGATAGCCACGTAGCTCACTAGTGTCACTAGTGTCTCGAAGACCCCATTTGCATAGCGGGAATATTTTCTGGCGTCTCAGACCGTGTATATTTAACCTGATCTGCCTAAATTTGCCCGCAGGCCTCTACAACGATAAGATATCGTATAGTTTTCTATATGTGATGATACCATCAACTTTGATTGACTTCGATGAGTGTGGGGGTTGGGTAGCCTCCGTTGACTTAGATGAGCATTTGTTTTTCGACTATGTACATCTTAGCTATCATCAAACTCTGCCTAATAGATACTCCATGGAGTCTGCAGTGGAGTTTAGGGATTGGGAGGGTACGTAGTCATCCTTTCGGCGGTCGGGAAAGGGTCAACTTAGAACACCCAAGAAGGGCAATGTGGTACCAGTCTATTCTTTATTTTCTTATGATATATCTTATATGAAAATCTTAATAAATACAAATATATAATAACAAGTTGCACGATATCATGTGCTAATATAGGTAAAGGTAAAGCGGTCGAACCTCAGATTGAGGACGAAGCATAAGGCTTTTTCGTTAGCTAATAGTGCAATGCGGCTTCGCTGCGGCTCGCGTATTTTTGGCCAAGCACGCCGGGTCACCCCTACCCTTGTCCGAAAGTGTGTTGGGTTCCTTTACGTGCAGAGGTTTGACGTCCTGAAGCTCCCTCTTATGCTTCGGTCCCATTTCCAACCCGGGGCCCGGGCGTGCTGTTTGCGAAAACCAAAAATGAAAAATGCATATCAAGAAAATACACAATATATGGTTAGTATTTCTTTTACGTTTTGTGTCTTTTGTTGTCTTTTCTGTCATATTTTTCGTTCCAAGAAGTTGTCCTGTCGGGCCCCGGATTGGAAATGGTACCCGCAATACACGGGGCCGCCGGCTTTACGCCACCCTCCGATAGGACGATGCGACTCTTTTCCAGTTGTGTCCAGATGTGGTGAGAGGCCATGCGCATTGTTAAATTTGTGTCATCACAATCTGTCAAACTCCTGCGAAATATCCGTTAAGGAAAAACTGGGTATGGGTTAGAAGGTAGAAACGTTCTCCCATCCGGAGAGGTGGTCAACATGCCCCAATAAATCCTGAAACTTGTCACTAAGGCGACAAGATGACATTCTTGCTGCGAAGTTTTCCCCCGGTCACCCTTGTTAAGAGACGCGACCTTTTCTATTTGGACGTTTGGACCAAATTGAATCAATCTTTCTAATTTGGACTAATTATTAGTCCATGTTCGTATAAGATATTCGACCCATGACCAAATAATCATTTAGGGTAATTATCAAAAGACCAGCGACAAAAATATGAAATTTAATCCTCTATTTGATACAGTGGAAGGAATAAGCATGAAAAGTCAGACGAGTTGAAATTGTCCTGCAAATTTGACTTTCTCTAGTTCGGCGTCAAAGATACAAACAAAATGTGGCAGATCGCAAATCAAGAGTGTAGACAGCTACACAGACACAAATGCTATCGGACGTCTTTCCTTAGATCACTATTATTATTTCCAGCCAGCTGGAGATTGTGATATCCTTCCCAAATAAAGCCGATACCATATTTTGGACCCCTATTCTGGGTCAGAATGCGGAGGACTTTGAAGGCTAGGAACAGAACTTACATCACATGAACAGTTTTCAACGTACAACATCACTCTGGCCCAGAGTACCGCCATCTTTTTTTCTACGACATTGTCGCCGATGTCGTCTGCGTGTGTGTCCCTCGAGGGTCCCTCTCAAATATTTCTATCGCGTGGCCGTGAGCCGTGAGTTTGACCCGTCGAGCCGCTGTTGGGTTAGCCGCTTGTTTTAGTAACCTTTAGAACTCGAGCCAACAGAAGTCGACTGTAATCAAACAACTCTCGAAGATAGAGACGGTATGCTGGCCCAAGAGGGCAGGCAGCACTTTGGGGGTATCAGATGTCACTAAAAAACATGGCTGCGCCCTGGCCATGTCTTGGACTACACGTAGGAAAGGTAGGTACCTCTCGTGAACTTGAAGTTTGTTTTGGCTAGCACCGATAGGTTATCATTTGGTCTACGGAATCCAATGATATGTTTACCATCAACTCAAGAACGACCATTTTTCGATAGTTTTGTATCATGGATGAACTTAAGGATCCTTAAACAGCTGCTCCACCATCCGCTTAGTACCATCGTTTGTACCGCCGATTACGAATGGTACAACATTACCCGTTGGTTAGTTTCAAAGACCCATGCAAGCTTAAGTGTATCTTCCCAATGCGATGTGGAGCATATTAAAGATCGGCAGAATTGATTGCCTCAGCTCCTAAACGGATAAAAATGAACGGTCCCTTGACCGAGATCCTAGTGTTTTCACGAGGGAGCTGTCGACGAGTTTCAGACGACTTTAGATAACCTGAGGGAGCAGTACTTGTTTATCACGTACAAACATAAACACCGCGGTCATTACGTCACCAATCGGTAGTTCAAGCTGTCAGTCACTCATCAAATGGTGGTTGATGTAATTAACTAGAAATAGGGCCATGTTTCTTGTCTCATTTCGGTGCACTACGAAGTGTTTCCTAATACCTAAAGCTTTCCCTTCCGTCTGACAGTGAGATAGCTTCCTTCAGCATAGTTACGTCTTCTACCAACGAGACGGTCTCATGATTAGGGCGCGGTCAAAACGTTCTCTCCAAGCAGAGGAGGGGTTCCGGCTGGTTTTTGACGTATTTTTGAGGCGTTTTTGTGGCGGGCTTTCTACTTTGTTATGATGTTTTTTTTTGTGTCCCTATAAACCCCGACAAAAACGCCTAAAACACGTCAAAAGCCAGCCGGAACCCCTTCTCTGCTTAGAGAGTAGTCAAAACGTCACACATCTATTTCAGAGTAGGGACTGAAATCATCAAACGGTGGATAATGAACATCAAAAATAGGGCCCTGTTTCTGTCTTATTTCGTTGTTTCCTATAGATACTTTACTTTCCATCAGTGAAATAGATTCAGTAAAGTAACGCCCCCGGTCGCTGGGTTCGCTGTACTTGTTTTTCACAAGCAAACGTTAGGGACTTTGTAGACTGACGGTCAGTTTGATTTGATGGAGTATTTAAGACCTGTGACATTTCTTAAGCTCACTATTTTATTCCAAACACCAATAGGCAACCAACCAAACATCCGTCGCAATGTGTACTATTTCATTGTTATTCTCGCGTGATTAACAAATCATTAGACTTCAATTTCCAAGCAGATGTATACTGTTACTGTTAACTTTCTTCATCGTTCTGAATCAAAACTGAACTGCAATTGCCAACACAAAACTTGGGCTTACTCAAATTTCATCGTAGGGCAGGCAAAATCCACACTTTTACTTATTCACAATTTTTTTGGTTTGGTTGAAGCCAAACACATTGCCTGGTATGCCTAACTAGCCATCAATTAAGTTTAATATATAAGGGCTGCTCACTGGCTTGGTGGAAAAGGTAGAACAGATTCTAGGGCGTAGACTTAAAATCTAAAGTACCCTGCCGCTTCTAAATAATCCATCTACTCTTTCCACCTGCTCAACAGCATTTTATACAGTCCATATAGACATATTCAACTAAATTCTAGAAGGAGATAACACTTACTGTGTACAAATAGGAAAACATGTCAAAGATCGTTTTGACCTTAGAAGTAGTGGTGTAAGGGATACGTTAAACTCGACACGTTGAATTATCCATATACTTGTACCTAGGTTAATTCTTTAGTATCCAATTGTTCGTTTGAATGTATAGTTGAATAAGACCTTACGAAAGTCGCTGTACTTTTGTTGTGTCAATAAAGATCGTTGTTGTAATGTTTATGTCGGATTGAGGGTCGAGTGTGTGACCGACCTAGTTTAGGCGGGTCACATTGCCTCTTAAGGTGCAGATGATATCTCAGGCACGCACACAAGGACTTACATGGGACCGGCTGGCTTAACTGCACTGTTCAACAGTTCCCACACCGCTGGGTGTAGGGGCGTGTAGGTCACTCTATCACGCTGAACATGTGTATGTGTGTCACGGTGTATGTGTGTGTGCGTGGTCCGTGTGTGTGTGTGTGTGTGTGTGTGTGTGTGTGTGTGTGTGTGTGTGTGTGTGTGTGTGTGTGTGTGTGTGTGTGTGTGTGTGTGTGTGTGTAGAAACACAGAGAGAGAGATTCGGTCGGTCGGTTGTAGATTTTTCTGGATGAACACATGGGAATAATATATAGTAATCTACGTCATTTGTGTTGTTCGTAAAACATTATCATTAGCAAATTTGCAATACATTTTGGATAAAGACAGGGCAAGGCAAGTTTTTTCCTTAATGTGAAAACATATCATCGGAATGGCGGAAAATTACAGAACTAACGTTTTATTCCAATCTTATGATAGCTGTTGCGATTTCTTCAGTCCACCGCACGTCATACATTTTCAAAGTGATAAAAGTACTTCCGTGAATAATTTCATCAGGTTGGTAGAACCAAGGAGGTTTTATAAAACCTCCTTGGTAGAACATAGGATATTGGAGATTTCTTCTGACTGGAGTTCTGCTTCTCGCCGGAAGTCAACACAAATGATGAACCGGAACGAGGGGGGGGGGGTACAAGCTTAGCCACGTTTGGGATTGTGTGCAAAAGCGCCACCTACTTCGGCTACTTATAGCGGCGACAAGCAGTACTACAGTCAGAAGCTCTGAAGAAAGTAAAACGTCAGGAGGATCGAGAGATTTACTGGTTGTGTCAAAAGAAATCTCCAATATCCTAGTAATAAAACTAGTTGACGTCTTTACTGAGTTTTTATTTTCTCCCCAGAATCAGTGACACCTTCCGCCTAAACTCGCAGACGACAGGTTGAGGGAAACGGTTGCCATGGCGATGCACATCCCCATGGACGTAATGGCGGGAGTACCGATGTACCGCAACAGGAAGCGGTTCTCCCAGACTCCCTTCTCAAGGTGATCTTATTGTTTTCGGTCTGTCCGTCTGTCTGTCTGTCTGTCTGCTTGTCTGCCTGTTTGTTTGTGTTGGTGTGTGTCCGTAGTTAGCCCGGGTGGAAATTTGTTCCCACAGGCTGATTTGGCCCAGGTCCAAATTTGTTCCGCAGGTATTCAGGAAATGAAAGTTGCTGTTGCTGAAGTCAGGAACCCGAGGATGGCATGTGAGAGATTTGTCAGAACGTACATCATGATCGTCTCAATACTGCACGATTCTCTAGTTGCGGACTAGCAGACAGTTAAAGTAGATCTCAAGATGAATTGGAGAAATAGAATTGAATATTTGACATCAACTTTCTTTCAAGAAATGTTTAAAGTTTAGTAAATGCACTGTGTGAGATGTTATTTAGATTATTACATCGAGGGTACTTTGTTTGAGCATTATCTATTATAGATACAGATTACACGATTGAAGTTCTAAGAAATCCATAAAGATTATATCATTTCGTATAGATGGTATTACAAGAACACATGAAAGTTGGCGTACGGTCCGCATCAGTATTATGTATTACCAGGGTACTTTCGGGTCAACCAATCAATCAATTGATCGATCAATCAATCGGGTCGTTTCAGTTATTGTAAAAGTCTCTAAAAAGAAGACAGAGTTTTCACTGATACTAACGTTAGTATGTTCTTCTTCCTCTTTCCAGCCGGCAACAGTCCATGAGTCGCCAGGAATCCTGGGAAGAAGACATCCCGATGCCGGAGTCTCGCGAAGGTCTGGACGCCGCCAGCCTGGAGGAAGTGGCGCGAAAACTACTGACTCTAGAGGAGGTGCTGATGATTTGGTTTTATTCTAACATGTAAACTTTGCATATGAACCATATTACCGTTGCAATGGCCAAGTAAGTAGAGGGTTTGCCTTGCATTCGGTAGGTAGTGACTTCGATCTAAAGACTTAAAATGGTACAAACTGCTTCTCTCCTTAGCACTCAGCATTTGGGGAAGAGCACTGTAGTTGAACACACACCACTACCAGTGGACTAGGTAGTGCCATGTGTGTATGGGTGTTGGGAGTTAAGAGTATGGTTGTTGAACACACACCACTATCAGTGGACTAGCTTGCTGTTGTGGTGATTGCACAAAGCTGTGTGGCTCAAGGGCTATTACCCACATTTGGTGCAAGAAGGACTTATGTATGTATGTATGTGGTTTAGCTACAGCATAACTCACGAAGCTATGGATGGATTATCATAAAATCTGGTTTGTGATAATCGGATTTTGTTCTATCGAATAAATGTTAACGTTAGATATTTGGCCCAATGGCGGTTTTTCTAGGTACTGCATGCGCAGCAGAACGTTAGGTTTTGATACCTCGGTATAAATGTTTCTTACAGGTGTCGTCTAACCAGGAGGGGGGCGAGGCCGAGGGGAACACCATCCCCCTGACTCACCACCAGGGCCGGCCGTGCGGACAGAAGGGGCACGGCGACACTTGTGCGCGCATCGTCATCAACGTCAGCGGGCTGAAGTTCGAAACTCAGCGGTGCACCCTGTGCCGCTACCCGGACACTCTGCTCGGCAACGCCGATAGGATGAAGAAATATTACGACTCGACTCGACAGGAGTACTTTTTCGACAGACACCGGCCGAGTTTCGAGGCTATCTTGAGTTATTTTCAAACAGGAGGACGCCTGAACCGTCCTGCTGATGTCCCCGTGGACATCTTTTTGGAGGAACTCAAGTTTTATGACATGGGAGCTTCTCTGATTCGACAAATTCGGGATAAGGAAGGACTTGGGGGCACCGTTATGCGGCCAAGGCTACCAAGGAATCGAACCTTTAGAAAAATATGGCTCCTGTTCGAATACCCGGAGTCATCGAAATGGGCTAAGATTGTCGCTGGAATTTCTGTAGCTGCGGTGTTCTTGGCTGTCGGTATCTTCAGTCTTGAGACCGTACCTGTGCTTCAAGACTTCGCCATGGATTTGGTTGCGTCGGAGCCGGAAGAGGTTCGCTCCTTCGCGCAGCCGTTTTTCGCCTTGGAGACCATCTGTGTTGCGTGGTTCATCTTCGAACTGATCATTCGCTTTGTGGTCTGCCCGAGCAAGCTGGAATTCATCAAGGGCGCGCTGAACATCATCGACTTGTTGTCTATCGTGCCGTACTTTGTCGACGTTACCGTTATGCTAACGGAACATCCGGGCGCTCCAGACAACACCTTAGTACACACTTTGAGAGTCATACGACTTGCGCGGGTCTTTCGCATCTTAAAGGTAGCTCGCCACTCCAGAGGGATGCAGGTTCTTGGGAAGACCTTCAAGGCGAGCTGGAAGGAACTGGGGCTCCTCCTGTTCTTCCTGCTGGTCGGGATTATCCTGTTTTCCAGCGCGATTTACTTCGTGGAGTATGACCTTGAAAATTCGCACTTTCAGAGCATCCCTTCGGCCTTCTGGTGGGCGGTCATCACCATGGTAACAGTCGGATACGGGGACATGTACCCTCAGTCGCTTGGCGGGAAACTTGTGGGCGGCCTTTGCGCTCTCTCGGGTGTCCTAACGGTTTCTTTGGTGATGCCCGTCTTCGTGACCAATTTTAACCGTTACTACTACCAGGACAAGAACGCGCAGAGCTTTAGAAGGGCGACGGGTTCGCGTATGGTCGGGCACTGGCTGCTCCAAGTGACGCAGCCGTCTATAGGGATGGTGCGACCCAATGTAGATGTGTCGTTTGCGCTCGAGTTGGCGGCCAAATCGCCGAAACTCAGGCGGAAAGGGGGCATAAAAAGAAGAAATCCTGGCAAGGATACTAGTACTACGAGTGTGTAGCTAACGCAGAGGGTTAACTTTTCGAAAAAGCGCGCACATGTTTATTAGTTGAAACATCTTGCATGGTACAAAATGTATGAATCCTTGAGCCGTTGGTACGCGAGCGTAATTTAGCGGCCGTTTGGTGCATTGCGGCCTTGAAACCACCACACGTTCGATTGGAGAGCTAGAAATAGTTGAAGATTCGCCTTGTTCTGGTTCTAGCGGTCGTGTCTGTCTATTAATGTGTAGGGCCATGCATGAATTATACGTAGGTCGCAATGCTGCTAAACAACAGCTAGAGCTGAATAACGCCGAATGTTCGCATTGCGAGGCGTAGAGGAAATGCAGGGTTCCAACCTTCTGCAGCCTTCTGGAGCGGCGGGCTGCTTTTAATTAGTAAGCTAGTTCACGGTTTAAAGTGCGCATGTGCAGTGTGACACGTTTCGATCAATGTTTCAAAATTGGAGGCCCCAAGCAATACAAAAAGAATGATCAGGGACCTACAACTTTGACATATGACCCGCAATGCAAAATATGAATCACACTGCCCATGCGCACTTCAAACCGTGAATTTGGTTATAGTCTCCACCAGACTTCCATGCGGACTAGGAAAATAGTAGATATCGGCCAAAAAGGGAGAATAAAGAGAGGACAAGATTGATCAAATTTTGTTGACCTTTCCACCCAAAATTCATCCCTTTTCACCAATCCAGCCACAATTTGGGGCGATTTCAAGTCCAAACCAATATCCACACTCCAGAAATGTGACGTCATTGGTATCTGTGACGTACTTGGTCAGAGTGAGCTCCTAGTCACACGGTTGGCTAAGCTATACTCCCTGGCAAATTCGAATAAAAGTTCATCTGTGACAGTAACTAACGCGATAGGGATCTTCACTCTATACCAAGAAGCTTTTCATCCTCTGATCCTTCTTCTCAAGTTGAAATCATCTCCCTGTTCAACTAATCTTTACTATTTTTCCAGTCCACAGAGGACTGTGGTGGAGCCTAGGTTTTAAATATTACATTGTAAATCATTATGTTGATGAGTTTGGTTCGTCAGTTTTCGTTATTTGTATTCTGGCAGCAACCTTACCAATGAAGTAGGTAGAATATTGGCGTATGAACTTTATGAAATTGCACAACTGTACGCCACATTTTGAATCTATAGTAGTGGTTACTTTTAGTTCTGTGTATCATAGTGCCTTGTTGTTACCCTTTCAACCGTTTAGGTGAAAAAAGGTCCTATCCATGGAAGGAATTCATAAACATCGACTCTTCATATACGTGTATTGAAACCATTTCAACTCAGGATAGTGGAGTTATCATGCGATTCTACCTCCCAACGTCTGTGTGTGCAACCTTCCTCAGGACTGTAATGACTACTTTTCCCCACTAGGCGGCGCTGCTCAGAGACTAGCACTTCATACACTACATGTTTCAAACACATCTGAACTCAGGTAGATTCACTACAACTTACAAGTTGGCGGATACTGTGTATCTTACAAACATGTAATGTGGGAACATTACATAGATTTTTACATGTTATTTCCAGGCAGGGACATTCATAGTGTAAGTGTATGTATGTACATTGTACATGTATGTATAAAACAACAAAACCTCAGTAAAAAAGACAAACCCCATGTTATTCATCAGTTCAAGCGTTTTGTGAAACACCATTGTTAGTTTCTAATCCATGCTGTAAAAGACGTAAACTGCAACTTTGCAGAATTAAGTGTGACTTACCCTAATATGTTAGGGGTTATCAAAGGGTTTTAAAGAATGTCTTTAACATATTAATTGTGCATACTTGGCAGTTACTGATGCTGCACTCTTAGATTTTTAAATTCCCCATATAATGTGGTGACCATAGGATACCCAGCTAAATTATGAAAGTTGATGCTACAGGGGAATATAGAAATAATTTATCACACTTGCTGGAACTAGCAACAGAGTTGTTCTATCATGTACCAGCAAATGTATACTGTCTTTTTTCCCAACTTTTTGGGACAAAAGTTGGAAAAAACATTTTAGGAAAAAAACATGCTGTTTTGTGGCATCATAGTGTACTAAAAGCATGAGAGGTTGACTGATCATCATCTGTAAACCCGAAGTTGTTTCCTTGTCTTTATTTTACTGTGTCCTACATGTATGTTGTGATGGGTAGTGTGCTCGGAAGTCATTGGTTTAAACCCTGGCCAGGTCATATCAAAATTGGTACAGTTATTTGTCTCCTTTTTTGCATTCCACATTTATGAGAAAGAGTATGGTAGTTGAACAAACACCACCACCATTGGACTAGCTCCTGCTGTAGTGGTCATGTGTGGCCCAAAGGTCAAAGAAACACTGAAAGGAGTGGAAAGGATTTATATCATTTATGGCTGTGACACCAAATCCTGAAATCTGTTTTCTTGACGTTCAGTTTCCCTTTCAAAAGAGTCTTATTCTCCTATACGATCCAGAAAAAAACACATCAAACATTATAGCAGCTACCTTTATTGAGATGTTACCATTGGTGCTACTCCAAAACACCTATCACACCCTTTGGTTCTGAATGCATGGTCCTAAATAATGTTCCCTTATGTTAGTGACCCCCTTCACATCCATCAAGTGAGCCATTTCCCTATCCACCTCCCAAATAAACTAGCCTAAAGTTGCCCCTGTTATGCAAACGAAGTCAGTATTAATGAAAAGGACATGACTTAACATTGTACATTGTACAAGTCATTTGCCAAATCACAGAATGGTATACTTAATTGAAAAGCCATGAAATTACTCTTGGTGGGTTTCCAGTAAAATAATTATGTAGAAAACTAACCTACTAAACATTGTACAGAATAATACAATGGTTATTAAACATTATCATACAGGACAATGCAACATGCTACTCTATCTCAATATCCCAAAAAAAAACTGTCAATATGACTTCTACATTTAACATATGCTATTAATTTTAAATTCTATGTATCAAATGTGTGAAAAGACTACATATGTGTAGCATGTGCGCTCTGACATTACTTTCTGAATGACTTATACCTTGATTCATGACTCTGAACCTTTCCGACTCAATGTTGGTAAAGAGTGTTTTACTTCATACTGTACGGGCTAAATAGACAGGGAAGCTTTTGCCAACTGTTGTCTTTCAAACAGGCCCTAAGAGTTAAATTGTCTGATAGAACTGTTAATGTGAAGCACAAATCTGTCTGGTGATAGGACAGACTGAAGTTTTTGAAATCTGTGTATTAGAATGTATCAAATCTGTGAAAAATTATTATCTCACTTATCTACCATTACTAATTAAACGGTCCAATCTATATGTTTATTACATAATATCTACCGAAAGTTTCTAAAAGGAAACATTTAGATGGAATTCCATGCCATTTGTATTAGCATTCCTCTATCTTTCCACAGTTTGGTCAGTGCATTTTCCTTTTCTTCTTCATTTGATAACTCCATTGTACTCCAGCCGCCCTACTCTTGGTCCATGCAAGGAAACATGAAGTTCGAGAAGTTTGTGTCAGTGGTTTCCATGGAGATCAAGGGGTCAACCGTTTGGGGTCACGTGGGAACATTGAGGTTTTCCTGATATTGGTCAGTCCGAGATACAGCATGACCACCCTCTCCATACCTGCAGGAGTATAATGAACAGTCCCTGTTAGGTCATATTTCTACATGCAACAATCATTGATAAAGTAATTCTGAGATAACAATAACAGCAAAAACACTACAGTTGCTGAATTGGAAAATACAGGTTATACAGGTTTGGCTTCTTTTTGGTAAGGAATTTTACCATCTCATGAAACATAGTCATGTATACTTCACCAATTCACATATTCAAAACAATAAACCTGAACTGGAAGATTAACATGAAAACAGAGTCTGAGGAGAAAGTCTTAACTTGGTGCACACAGTTTCAGGGGGTGAATATACAATGTAGTCAGAAGCATGCATATCTCCTCTCAGCTCTCTGTTTTAATGTTCAAGGTTTACTTTAAAATGTTGGAAAGTCATGGAAATAAATTGGTGTAGCCTTTAGCTGAACTCACCAATCCCACCTCCCCCATGGGGCGGACATCCATAACGGAAGGAGTCGATGTACGACTTGATCTTCTCAATGTCTGAAATATCAATAAAAACATGTCAATAGGACAACTACTACATATCATTTCTATTATTTTATTATTCTATTATCTATGTGTAACCCTTGTGCTCTGACAGACAGATTATCTTCTGTATGACTTCAAACTCTTGACTCATGATAATTTATGAACTGTTGGGTATTTCTAGCTTTGTAAGAAGATCCTTGCCTTTAAAAAAGCATCTTTGTGAAAGTAGCCTTTCCAGTTTGCTGGTGAGCATTTACATGTAGCTGTTACTCATGCCACAACATGCAATTGAGAATCATTCAATTACAAATTTTGGCCTAAAATGATCATCTTTTTATCCTCCCATAGAGATGTTTTAGGGACATGTCCAGTCCTGTTGTTTCTAGCACTACAAATTTAAAGTAAAAACAGTTTGGTGTGTACCGATCTCGTGTGCCTTCGCCCGTTCTGTCAGGAACTCTGGGTCGTGGATTCGCTGGGCACCAGACAGGATCTCCTCTCCCCTCATGTACATGTCGTACGAGTTGGCATATTTCTGTGGTGTACAAGAGAGATTGAATTATGACATGTTTAGCACACAGAATGTTGCATATCCATCCACCATTTTCGTGGCTTAACAGCATGCCGCTCTACAAAAGGCTTCCAACTAAGGTGCATTCATGTAACATTATATGAGTAAAATTACATGTTGAAGTTAACACACACACAAAAACTTATATCAAGATCTATACCTGTGATTACAAATATGGATGAGTTTATTGGTTGACAGCCACACAAGCAACAGTAATTGTTTTGAAAATACCAAAAATGCCTGGCTGAGAGCAGAGGTCTGTATACAGTACACTGTGATGTTGACCTTAAGAGATGACCTGACCTTGAATATGAAGGTCACCAAGGTGGCTGCCATGTCATACTTACAGGGTTGTTTGGATCAGGCATGGTGTAGAAGGGACGCACGGCCAGCGGGAACTTGTCCAGGATAAAGAAGTCAGTATCATACTGAAAAACAAAAAAATGTACATTTCACAATGGCAATCTAGACAGACCAAACCAAACATCCTTTGTACATCAAGACCAAAATAAATACTGTAAATCATAGAAATGTTTTATGTTATTGGCTTATCACACTGCAAACATAAGTTCTGTCCTATATTACATTACTACGGTTGTTTCAACCACAAACAAATCATTCTCCTTTACCTTTCCACCACAGAATCAAGTCCTTGCAAACTTAATTCAATTTACAGTAAGTATACCTTTTGTTTAAGATTACATCTATTGTAAAAATACATGTTTGTTTTAAGTTTGTACTTTTGCAGCAATATAGAATCATCTAGCCCAACCATCTCCCCTTACCTTGGCTTTCACCAACTTTCCCAACAGCTTCTCATCAGGAGTGCTAAAAAATGAAGTTCACACATTTTAAGACTGACTCTACATTAATGATGAACAACATTATTTGACATTGATGTAAATGATACACAAACATATTAGGATCATGAGATTAATCTTGAGAGGCAAAGAAAAAGAGATATTTAATAGATGAATTAGACTCAATGCTTACGTCATTGTCATTTTCGGTAACATTCTACCATGACCTATTCTAAAATTGTACTTACCAGTAAGGCCAACAGGACCACATTCGACAACATTAAACGTGTATCTAGCACTTAAATTCAAATATTCACATTTTGAGTAAAGCAACCTTCATCCCCTTAATGCAAACAGTTTTTATTTGCAAGTTTTCCTTTGTCAATTATCCCCCAAAGAATACCTTTTTTTCTGCTTTCTGAAAAAAATAGCCTTGCTGCGAGCCTCACCTGAGGTCATCCTCGTCCCCTATCTCCACCCCAGCCTCCCTGAGCATGGTCACGGCCTCGGGGAACTCCAGTCTGAGGCTAGGCTCCAGGAACTTGAAGGGCTCACTGGGGTACTGTTTCTGGATGGTGTTGATCTCAGTCTTATACCTGTGGGGTTGGTATGGTTATAATTTACTTACTTAATGAAAAGGAACAATCCTTTAGAATTGTGGTAGTCCTGATGGGTTTCTCTTAGTCGGTACAATAAACAGTTTGGACTAGCTTGCGTAAGTTTATATACAATACATAATTTTTTATTTATTAATCTGTCTATAAAGTATTTCTTAAAAATGAAACACAGTGAGGCTCATGACCAAGAATCAAATACAATATTGTACTTTTTTAAAAATTTCACCACAATAACTTCCAAATTTTGTTTTCGTATAATACATGATCCCCCTTTTATGAAAATATTCCAACCATACAATGAAAAAAAAACTGCTTATTGTTAGTGAAAATAAACATTTGCAAGAAAACTCCAAAGAACTAAGGGAGCTCGATTCAAACTGACGGAAGACTGTGCAGGACGTTCCAAGAAGTAGAACCAAGATTTGTATATGATAATGATGATGATAGGTCTTCTTAAATCTTCTACTGTGAGCTGTAACAAGCGTTCCTTACCTATCCCTGAGGCCCTTGAAGATGTGCACGAACATGTCCCCAATGACGTCCAGCACCTCGTGGTAATGGTAGTTGAACGCCATCTCCAGATCCAGCCCCACAAACTCTGTCAGGTGACGGTGGGTGTTGGAGTCTTCCGCACGGAACACTGGTGAGAGACCACACAGAAACTTAGCCTTGGTTCAACTGTCTTTAAGTACAGCATGTTTTATCACCAGTTTGAGCTGAACAACTAATATTGTAAGCAGTGCAAAAAATCACGAAACAAGTGAAGTTATAAAGTTTTGCCAAGGTTATTTCTTCTGCAGGATGCAGATACCTCTAATCTTAAACTTGAAATAAATCTCAAGATTACTAGTAAGTAGCAGAGAATACAATCACTAATCATCAGTGACAAGGCCTACTCACACACTTGAACAAGATTGGGTGATGCGGAACACACCGTGTTGCATTTCGTTTATGTTATACCCACCCAAGAAAATACACTTTTCAATGCAGAATGCGTCAGAAGAAAAGAAAAAAAATCAACAGCAGCAATTGCAACGTCTGAATCCGGTATGAAAAATTTTCGACAGAGGCGCAACTGGCGCACTTAAAGTGGGTTTGTATGATTCAATGGAAGCCCGTGTGATAGAAGTAGAAACCTGTGTGATAAGCTAATATATCATCTGGTCCGGAACACCCGTATCGAATGTTATCACGGGCCCGGTGTGACATAAATGTAGTAAATATATGAATTGATTAGAAAGTAACATACCAGCTCCAACAGTGAAGACCTTCTCGAAGTCTGCAGCGATGGCCATCTGCTTGTACAGCTGCGGAGACTGGGCCAGGTACGCGTTGTTCTTAAAGTACGACACGGTGAACACGTTAGCTCCCCCCTCACTGGCCGCTGAAACATCAACAATATTACTGTTAATGTTAATAAAAGAGGCCCATCTACATCCGGGCTTTACAACCAAATTTCCTTCAACAGAGACGGGGGCGCCATAGAATTTCTGCAGGATCTGTTCTATCTACATAACGTGACGTCACAGAAGCAGTGGATTGCTCATTCCTTGACAAAGACTGGAGCTCACCAGTAGAAAAATTTGGGTAAGTCCAATTTTTGTGTTGGCAATTGCAGTTCAACTTTAATTCAGAATACTTTACATGTTGTAAATTTAAAAACCATTGGCTTACCTAGAGGGAAGCTTGAGTTTATGAGCAAAACATATATGCAGGGAACAGCCATAAATTAATTTTCAAGTGAACACATATACCAGGTATGGCATGGCGGCCTTGTGGTTAGGAATTTTGATTTGGAAAATAAAGCAATAAGGTACTTGGTTTCAAATCTCTAAGCGGTCCTGCCTTCGAGGAGAGCCATACCTCAAGCATGTTAAGGAAACCATCACACCTAACATGTATCAGTAAGAGTTGGGTCCTTCCCAGTGGGAGTGAATGAAACCTATCAGTTTGGTTATTTGTGTCTGTATATTCGTTTGTTCTGACCATTGTAGCCCTTAACACGCTCGAGGCACCTCCTCAAACACCGGAACCCCATTTTACATCTTCTAAAAGGTAGATGCAGCCCCAACTGAGATGGCCTGACCCTGGGACTTGAACTTGGGTCTCCAAATTACCACCTACATGTAATTGGAACCAGGAGCTCAACTGTGAGGCTGCTACCAGCTGAGCCAAAGGGATATCCCTGGTTTATTTGTGTACTGTGTGAAATAAGGTGAAGAGGTATATATAAGGGTGACGATTGACTTACCTGAGATGATCTTGGGTGTGTGGATCTCCACAAACCCCTTGCCTGTCAGAGTTGCCCTAAACAAGTCACACACACCGGCTACGACCCGGTATACCGCTTGGTTCGTGGTGGTCTGAAATCACAGAAAAAATCATGAACTTGCCGCACTGATTCCTAATAACACTGCATCATACTCGTATGGGTGGAAGGTTGGAAGAATGACAGCTGAGACCTCTAATACCATTTCAAAGTTGACTTTTATTTGTCTTTCTCAAGAATGTACATGTATCATATTATTATCATGTATAGGGTAATATTGCTGGATTTAAGTGCATTCATTTATGAGAGATGGATCAAGTGATAGCTGTTTTAATTTTACTTATAATTATGCAAAGTAGGGCCACTCTGACTAAGTATAGGGGGTAATCGTAGCATTTTACGTAAAGCGTAACTGATTGCTTTATGTAATACACATTATGAGGCACATAGGAAAAGTCTATCACCTGCTAATTTCAAATCAAACTACACAACACTTATGTTATCAAAAACAATAACATAATCTATAAAATGCCACAGAAAAAGTACAACCACTCCTGGAACCAAGAGGTGTACACCTGAGATTATCCACACCCACACACAGCTAGAATAACTCTTAGTGAACACGTCAAACGGTCTCTTTTGACTTCTGTGTTCTGAGGAAGAAGGAACGACAACTAAGCTCTCCGGTAAGGACTTAACAGTGTGTCGTCTTCCTTCCACATCGATGCTGGAATTTCAACTAAGATATATATATTATAAGTATTAACCAGGCTTTCACGCATATTTTTGGACAAAGTTTCCATAGCATATTCAATACTGTCTCGGGAAATGGGATAATTAGAAATGGGATAATTTCCTGGATTGACTGTGGCATACTTGCCATTTTGTGTGTTTTATTAGCAGTTTGGTAGAGCTTTGGCGGTTTGGGGAGGGTAATTTGATAGAAGTGCATAGCGCATAAATAGATAGAAGCGCTTAGATAAAAAATGATCAGCTTTGACCTACTCAAGTGGGACACAAAAACAGGTAGATTATATATATGACCAGGCAGAATGCATCGAGTTTGAAACGGCCGTCAGATTGGCTGAAATAGTATGCAATTCCAAACAGTTAATAAAACGATTACAGATGTCGCACACTGTCCATTGTGACATAAAGGTAATTTTCCTGCTTATTTCATAAAAGTCTTGTGACGATTGTCAGATGTGTGGGAAGTGTCATGGGAATATCTAGATTACTAAAGTATCTTATATAGAGCACTGTGTTTTTCTTTTGAATAAAATAATACAGGTGTATTAGCAAGTGAGGCTTTTGAAATTTATATCTCTTCTACTTAATTTTGGGAAAGGCACTTTACACAACTTTCCTCACTCCATGCAGGGGCAAAAATGGGTATCTGACTTTGGTTGGGGAGGTAAAAGGCTGTGGAAGGAGAGGAATGGGCTCCGCCTTCCATTACAGTACTTTTAAGACACAGTGGATTGCATACGGTAGGTTGTGAGTTCGAACCCCGGCTGGGTCATACCAAAGACTCTAAAAATGGTACATACTGCTGCTTTCTCTGCTTAGCACTCAGAATTTGGGAAAGAGTATCATGGTAGTTAAACACACACCACTGCCTTTAGACTAGCACCCTGCTGTAGTGACTTGCACAAAGTTGTGTGGCCCAGGGCTGCCGAAACGGAGATGGGCGCCGCCTTATGCACCGTCTGGTGCGGGGAGGACTTTAACTTGATTTTAATTAGTGACGTGGTAGGTTAATCAAACCTGGCAAATGTTGACACCTTTAGTAGATGCCACGGGTCTTTAGCTATCAATACCAATCTTTCGAGTTCGCCTGGGATGTTTTGTTAACTAGCAGACAGGCTTTTCTCTGAATATTACCAAAGGATCCAGGAAGTTTGGAATTGTTATTTCCTTTACTTAATTATAATTGAAATATAATGTGTAATTTACATGTTGGTATGAGTACTGTTACAGCAATCAAAATTTTACTACTTAATGGGTTCATAATTTTCTCACTTCTTTGTAATGATGGAACTTTTTCATCGGGTGACATTCTGTTGATATACTGTAAATGCATTTAACTTTGCTTGGTTTTAATTTTGCGGAAGGGAGGAAATTAACTGTTTGCTGTGGTTTTAAGTTTGTGTTTGAGGCAATAGTAGACAAGGGGGTATTGGAGGACAAAAACATTTTGCAGTGGTTTTTAAGTTCGTGGCGAAGAGCTTTCCGCAAAAAACGCAAACATAAAACCACCACGAACATTTTTGCATTTACATTACATGTATATTTGTACTAGTACGTCAAAATGAAGACGCCAACACCGATAGTGCCCAACGCTGAGAACTGTGAGTGGACCCCAAGTGTAGCACACCTGTTCCGACGACACTACCTCCTCCAGTCTCCCCTGTACTTCATTCGGTGGTTCTATGCTGTGGTCTACTCTCTCTATCAGCTCTTTGTGTTAAAAGCTCCCACCGACGTGGATATCATTAGGTTTGTGGAGAATACGGCCTTGTGTATTCTGATACGTCCCGCAAGAAACCGCAGGTTTGTTTGTTTGTTTACTTATTTAACTACGGGAAGTCATGTCACCAACTGGTAATTTTCAATGAGTCCTGGGGGGAAAACCCCAAACAAAAGTTATTTACATTAAACGCAATCAAAGTTACAAGAGGTAAGAAAAAAAGTTAAAAAAAACAATTAATGCAACTTGAATAACATAAACATATCAATATCATATAATTATTACCAACTAAGTGAAACAATGGTGCAGCCTCTGCATAATGTAACATAAAACATAATAGAATGAAATTGGTTGGATATCTTGTTTTACAAATCGAAGTACATGTTTTATTGTCCAATATAGCTGCCATGAACAGTTAATGCACACACAATTACAGATACATGTAAGTTAGGACAGTATTAGAAAATATTCATATACATGTATGATACACAGTTTCCTAGAGTTGCAACACAAGGTTTGATGCTGTAAAATCTTAAGGCTGTGACAGAACCAACAGCCGACTGGGATCTAAGACAACCATTTTCTATAACAAGACCGCTGAATTTTGCGAGACAAATACAAACAAATTATAACTATCCCATGAATGCCCTCAGTTTGCGATTTATGAAGTATGTGACCAGGCACATTTTTTTGTCGCATATCTGTCAAATGGTTACAGATCGACGTGTTTGTACACCAATGAAGAAAAGGCTAAATATGCCGCTTTACATTAGTGTGCATTCTATGTTGAATGAAATGATATTACCGAATTATGAGATCCATATTGAAACTTTTACATAGTTTGCAGTGAATACTAACTTGTCTTTGGTCGTAATGTTGATCAACTCTTGTGGTCACACTAGGTCTGACGAATATGAAATCACAGTTGATGACTGTAAGCTGCGTGCCACTGGCGGTTATCAGCTGAAGAGCATGTCCATGCGGTACAAGAAAGGGGGGGGGGGGTGCAGGTTCTACGCTTCACCCGCAACGGCGTTGAGATTAGCGACAGGTCCCAAATCTTTTCTACGTGGTACTTCTATGGAACTCATTCGTCGCATATCAAGTGTCACCTGTTCTCCAATAGTTTGGTCCGACACATCGTAGACATGGATTTGAAGGATCTCCAGGAGTCGACCTACACGTCCATCCCCTTAGTCTACGGACTTTTACATTCGTCCGTCAGTCCTGTGCAAAGTGAAGGAAACATTTCGAGTCTTCTTGGCTTTGGAGCAGCAGGAACTAGAGAGAGCTTGTTGGAAGAAAGCAGGAATATGATAGCGATCAAGGGGCACCAGTCTGGACGCCGCTGGAACTTCCTCGGACAAGAGAGTTTTCTCTTCAAACTCTTCCGGTTAGTACAAACATTGAATGGCCGGTGTTATTCAAATCCAGGTAGATGTAGGGTCTGTATGGGCAGTAAGATAAAGTTAGAATCTTCCCCTCCAATATCTGCTTGGAGAGTAACTTGTGGTTTCCTCTATTTGCTAATGCCAGGTCCAGGCGAGCACTACGGGACGTCATGAAGCGCCACGGGATTGACCAGAAGCTGTTGGACGCGCTTTTCAACCACATCATCGTACACAGCATGGACCATCATGGTGGCTATAAGACGTCGCAACTGAGGTGCGTCGTCACTTCATTTTTCTCCTTAATTGAGGCTACTTCTCATTGCTAAGGCCACACCATCTTAATTTTATGGATGACATCATCTGGAGACCCCAAAACTAATGCGTATGGGTGAAAAAAAGAAAAATCCAGCAAAAAAAAAATCATGCTAAACCATAAAGGACTACAGGGCTGGTATTGTGAATTAAACTACAGAACACAGTGTCATAAGTAAACAACAAGTCTTTATCTGTAGGAGGTACATGTAGATTATCTTGTTCATCATAGACTCAGCTCAAGTGATCAATGTTTAATACATTGATAAGAACGATCAAAGAAGTACACCATTAGAAGGTATTTGGCTCCAAGGACTGTACATGTGGATGATACTGTCATGTATATGACTGTGATAAGAATACTCATAAAGGTAGTTTCAACATACATGACATTGAACTCCATAATCAAACATTCCATGGTTCACACAAACCTCGCTGTGAGACCCCTATACTAATGCCTCAACTCCTCTCCCATGTCTCTCATCATTGAAAAAAAACATGTGAGAGCCACTCTGGATAGGACGTCTTTGAACTTGTCTGGGCGATACTCGCTGACTGCGGCGAGTCTCTCATACAACAGTGCAAACATGATATCTTGCTCGCCAACGTCGATGGCAAACCAATTCACAACTTTGCGGCAATATAAGTCGGCAAGTTCCGGAGTTCTGATTTTTTTATTTAAAACAGGCGAAAATCAATAAAATTAACTTGTGCCTAAGTGTTGCTGAAGCGAGAGAAACACAGTCTCAAACGTGACTTATACTATTATCAACACGGTGTATTCCGTATCACCCGAGGTATCAGCCTTACCAACAGGGATGGAAATGAATACACTGAGTGTGTTGTTTTTTATGTATGTCATGCCCATTGGAGAAAACACACATTTCAATGAACCAGAAGTTGAGAAAATGTGGAGGCAAAATATTGCCACAACCGTAGTTCCAAAGTAAAAATCTAAGTATCTAAGTTTTTGACAGCGGTAAACATGGCGCATGCGAAGCACGTTCTGATTATTTGAGGGAAGCCTATGTGATACAAGTGGAGCATGTGTGATAACCCGAAATATCACCTGGTCTGGAACCTTATCACAGTCCAGGTATACAACACCATGTACAAATGTATTCCGTATCGCCCTAGATACTGGCCCAACTATTATATCGCCTGTTGCTGAATATATTTTATCTATATGATGCCCACCGGAAAAAAACATTCCATTGCGAAATGCGCCAGAAGTTGAGAGGGTTTTGTGTCCTTGAACAGAAAAATAGTAACAGCATTGAATCCAACACCCAAATACGGTATTTAAATTTTCGACAGTGGCGGAACCTGTGCACAACCCGAGGTTTAAATCAAACTAGGGAAGCCTGGGGCGTACCGTAAAGTACAGACTGTTCTGAAAGCCCGTATCAAAGGTTATCGCGGCACGCGTAGGATATAAAAGCTGGTATCCCATCCTTTCCTCAGGTTCTCTCACCACCCATGGCACACGGGATGTACAAACTACCAGGCCTTCAACACCAACATGCTCCGTTTCATGATCATCGGACCCAACCTGAATCCGCTGGCACCAAACACCCTCCGCTCCGTCAACAAGCCGTTCTACCAAGACCTGTACCGCGAACTGAAGAAGATCGACCCTGATGTGGCGGAGGTAGCGACCGCTAGCGTCATGTACTAGATGTAACTCTAACATCGGTATGGGAATAGCCTCCATAGCAGCCTCTCTGGGCTTGCTATGGAGGCTAGTAGTAGTATGGGAAAATGTTTTAGGGAAGGCAGGTTTGCTGAGTGATATCGCATGAAGTGTCGTTTTTAATTGGCTTGTCTGTCTCTTTCCCTCCGAATGCTTATACAGTTGACGAAAGTCATAGTCTTCCTAGTTGTTCCTATCGAAATATCTGTTATGGAATACTGTTAAAATGTAAGGGATTGGTCACATTCTTCATATGATAGGTTCAACAAATCAATCCTATAGGAGTGTCAGTGCTGATGCTTTGCAGCTGTAGACATCTCTCTCCAGAAAGTTCCGTTTTTAAAATCCTACCACAAGATACTAGTAATCGTACGACGAATGTGGCGATAGTGAAGGGGTTTTCAGAAGGTCTACAAACACCCAAAAATTCAAGTAAAATCACACAAAAATCAGTCCTCGTATCAAGTTATAAGAATCAAGATAAAATGAACTATGCATATATGCAGGAACTATTTAATAAATACATATTATTTGTTTGCTTATTTATGTATATCTAAACTACAACATCAGCATGATTATAATTTTATTTCATAGATATCAAGACTTGTAATTGCCTTGATCTGTGTAAGCTTCCAGTGTATTTTGATAGTTAGATAGTGTTACTAGTATATGATTTTGACTTATTTCTTTCATTGGTTATAATATAACTTATAATGACAACGCTAACAGTCCAATACATGTATTCGTAAGTTTTATGCCCAAAAGGCTATAATTGAAACAGAGATGAGTGCTGCCCTATAGCTATGCAACATCTGGTGCAGGAAGGAAAACTTTAACATCGCCAACAAAAGCCTACCATAGCTTAGACTCACCCTGAGATCGATGATCCTGTTGTCAAGCCTGGTATCCTGGTTCACACGGGGGCGACTGGCATCCTCCTGCAACAGTTATGGGTAAAGATAGATTTCATTCTCTGTATCAAAATACATTCAAGTGTTATATGAATGAATAAATGTAGACTCTATTGCATACATATACCAACTGGGTTAAGTACAGGTCGCTACAAAAGAATAGTTTACAGACACTGTACATGTATACGTTGTCAAGCTAGTACAAGGGTTATAATCTACTAACTTACTAAAAAGTGAATTTGACTTCTCCTCGCTTCTTTGTAATGGTGAAAGTGTAAGAGCAAATATGTTTCAAAATCAACATTATGGTTTGTATAAACTCAATAGAAATACCAATCTGTCTGTTTTAGGTGTATGAAGTAGGGAAACATAATGATAGATGAGTCTATTAAGTTCAGCTCTCTCTTAGTTGTATAGTACTCTACAGTCTACTACAAAATGGTGTTCATCTATATACAAATGTAGTATACTAGTAAAACCATTGACAATAAATGGGCCTCCCAAAAGGAAATTTGGTCTCTTTTGCATTTCTTCATCTCAACAGTACATGTGCGTTCTGTATTTTACGGCAACTTGGTTCGTACTGAAGTCTTCCACAGGGTATATAGGTCACACAGGATATACAAATAAACACTGTTCTCTGAGTCAAAATACCAAAAACCAATTTATTAAGCTATGATAGGTAAAAGTAGTCCCATAGCCTTTTTGAGGCAGTGGGTTCACTAGGTTGTTAATCCACTGTGTCTAGGGCACGGAATTGGAAGGTGGAGCCAATCACTTTGAGACTCCTTCTACTGCATTCTACTTCCCCTACAAAGTCAGGTACCCATTCTAAAACTGGGTGGAGTGAGGAAAGTCGTGTTAAGTGCCTCAAATTCCCAGGGACACAACGTCTAGCCAGAAATGCCAGGAATCAAACCCGTGACCTCTTGATCTTGAGTTCTTTACCCTAGCCACTTGGCCTTTCAACACGACATGTATTGAGCTATCATAACTTTGCCAATATCTTGTAAAAAAAGAGCAACAAAAAATACCTTTTTAAGGTCTTAATTGTTAAAGAAAAAGATGACTGCTGACCTCATCATGTTCTGGTCTGGCTGCATCGTCCAGCTGCAAGGGTAACTGTTGGGCAGACGCACTCACCACAAACACCTGACGTGTGTGGAAATATATATGACATTACGTATAACACTTGTACACTTGATATCGGGTGGTGAGAATTCTATTCAAAGATTACTGTTAGGTGCCCCTAGTACCACTGTCCAGTTTACTGTCTGTTGTTCCCAATCTTGCTGGGGTTACACTTGTGTTTGAACATTACAACCCTCCATCAAGAGCTCTTCTTGCTGCACTGTCTTTTTATACTCCTATCCCCCCCACTGAATTTTGTACATATATGTCAATGATTTACCCTCCACACATTTAACTCCCCATCCCTATCCTAAAATTTCTACAGGCTGTGCCACTTTTTGTCCTTACTCCATTTATACCTTAACCTATATCAATTGTACCTACCCTTTCCACATGCAGTTCCACATCCCTCTGTGTACAGCTCTCCACAGGCTGTGCCACTTTCTGGACAACCCCCTCAACGTCAATGATGCTCTCCTTTGTGATGCTGAAAAAGAACATTGCATGAAATTACACTACTATTTTATCAATCCCATACAGTCTACATTCAGCTTAATTCTTAGATCTAAAAAGTACCCCGTTATCAAATAAATTTATTGCCATTCAATGCCATGAATGTTAAGATTTTTGTGGATGAGACTATCGTTGTTAATATTCATGTACAGTATTTTCTTAACATTTCTGTATATTTCCCCAAAGTACCACAAGTCATCATTCTTAAATTTTCATAACTTGTGAACATGTTTTCTCACAATACCATGTGTATATTCTGAACAAATTGAAGAACATATCTGATGATAAGAATGCCTGTATTAATCTATCATCAAGTCTTACTTTTTTTAAAGATCTTCATTGCACAACATGACATTATGTTGTGCCAGCCATACTGCATGCCAAAGAGGAAGAAATGCAGACATGGCAGTTACAATGTAGGATGACTACCTTAACTGATTAACCTTCAAATTCAAGTTTGACTTACTTGGCCGCAAACTTGACCATCTGCTTGCTGACAGTTTTGTCGTTCACAAACGCCAGAGCCTGTACATTGAACTGTTGTTGTCGTAGTACAAGGAAACACTGCTTTCCTGGAAAAAGAAAAAGAACCTTTAGGTATTATTCTTAATCTGATGTACTGAACAGCTTTGATCCATTATGACGCATTCTTATTAGACACAGTTCAATTTTATGAATGCCTTTAACATACAAAAACACTCAAATTGGCAACAGCTGAACTTTGCAGCAAAGGAGAGGGTGAGACAGAGAGAGAGAGAATTGTTTCAGACTTCTAGATCATGACACCAAGGATTGTGATGCTGTGTTTGCAATCAAAACTGCTTCGTTTTTTTCTGTTTCATACAAGTTTCCGTAGTGACACCCATATTGGGCTCTTGTTGCCAGTTTAAAACTGTTGGTACATGTAGATATAATCCATTTGGTTGTGTAGCTAAATACAATGTGTACAAATTATGTAATTAGAGTTTGTGACCGCACATAAAATAACATTTGTGTAGCCTTTTTCTGTGAGAAATGATGACAACGATGTTTTGTGAGTGTTATTTACCTTTAGCCCTGCTGGTGTGCATCCTTGCTCGAACCCACACAGTCTCGCCGGCTAGGGATGGAGTCAACTCTTCTACACGCACCAACCTGCGGTCTGTAAGGGCAAACAGATAAACTTGAACACGATTCTGCAGTACTGCATTCAACATATGAGGTTTGGACCATCGCACACTGGGGCATGCACCTACTCTTTTTCAAAAGCTGGTGTGTGGCTCTCCCCAATCCCCAAACACCGGAACCTCCATTTAACGTCCTATCCGAGGGACGTCCCTTATCGAAGCTAGGTACATGCACTTATTTACACCTGAGTGAAGAGAGGAAATTTGTGTATGATACTCCAAAAAGTGATAGCTTGAACAGTTAAGGTATTCAGAATTCTCATGAAATACATGTATTTGGCCTTGCTGGTGTTTTCAAATTAGTGATAGCCTAAAGAAAATTCCACCCCAAAATGTTGCCCTAGTTGCAGCAGTTAAACAATTTTCTTGATACTGTCAGTAAAAAAATAACATGTTGCACAATCAACAACAAAGGACATTTAACTACCGCAACCGTAGTAACATTCGACCACATCTTTTCGTTCTGGGCTGATGAAGAGTACGTTGCTATTATATATATGACTTATAGATTGCGTTTGGTACTATTTTACAGTACCTAATTGGTGAAAAGTGTACCACTACCACAATACCACACATGGAAAAATAGCTTCCTTTTACAGAAGAAGAACTTTATTGCACGACAATTGTACATGGTACAAAGTATGGCAAGAATTCGTTAACATAACACAAAGTGGAAGTATACAATAAGACTTAACATCATAATTACTAATACAATACAATAAGGGCTAGCATAAGTTTTCGATATTGGGTTACAATGTATAATCATTGATTTAATCATTGGTTTCTGTCAATCAGTATTTTTTTCTAATGTGAAAGCAGTCGTTTAGATATTTACCTATGTTCGCATTGTGGGGATTGTTGCATTTAAATATGTACTCAAAGCTAACTCAAAGGGGTCTGTAGCATCGAGACTCAAAGTGGTCTCTACATGTGCGCCTGGGGCAGCGAGGGGTCATTTCACACCTATTTGTGAAACCTATTCTCACCCAATTTTACTCTTCAATGACCTAGGTGTGTCAAATTTCGTTTTCACCCAATATATCTACATGGAAACAATGCCAAACCAGGTCACCCATTTTTACTCTTTTGGTTTGAGTAACCCCGATACGGCTGATTCACTCAAAACCGAGTTGGTAGCGTATGTTTTCAGCATAACGTAAAAGCCTCTGCCCACAAACTGTTAACTTTACGGCATCAAAGTCCATTTCCCACTATGCAGGAGATGAACAAACATTGCTCGCACTCGCACATGTTGGAGCAAAGTTAAACAGAAGGTGAACTTTGTAGCGGGTCAGCGGCAGACTAAAACTACATTTCTAGGATCTGCAAATGGCGACTGGTTCTTCTACAACCGACAGAATCCTGGAAGACTTTCTCTCCTGTGGTATCTGCTTTGAGCCGTTTACAAAGCCTAAGGCACTACCATGTCAGCACACCTTCTGCCAGAAATGTTTAGAAGGCCAACACAAACAGTGGTTAGAGGACTGCAGAAAGAAGCCACGTGAACAACAACAGCCATTCAGGTGTTCAATGTGTCGAGAACCTGTGACCTTGTCATCTGAGGGAGTAGAGGGGCTTCCTAACAGCCATCTTGCTGCCAACCTGTGTGAGGAATTCTCCAAGAAAACTCAGGTTGAAAATCAAAAGAACAAGTGTGGATTTCACCCAACAAAAGATGTGGATCTGTTTTGCCAGCAGTGCGAGGTACCAATTTGTAGTGAATGTATCGGGGATGGTCACCCTGGCCACAACGTCACAGGGGTAAAACAGGTTGCACCGAAGATAAAAGCCAACATCAGGGCACAGCTCAACAACAGTCAACAGCAGATGGAAACCTTCTCAGCATTCCTCAAAGAGATTCAAGATGTGCAGAAAAGGCTGACAGACAACAAGACACATCTTCAACAAGAGATAATCAAAGCTTTTGAAGTACAATTTCAGAAGTTACAAGAACAGAGGGATAGGCTCTTGGCAACTGTGGAAAAGAATCACCAGGACAACATGGTAGCTTTGACAGGACAGAGAGACACTGTGCTGACTCAGCTGGCTGAATTGTCCAGGGTTTGTGAAGATGCAGAAGACTGTTTGAAACAGGAAGAACCAGTATGGCTCACACAGGACTATAACTTGGCACAGAAACTTGCAAAATATGAGAACACAGAGACTCCTGAGATCTGTGAAATCAAACTTTGTCACTTTGAGCAAAAGAAATCTGATGCACTGATTGAGCTGGGGAAGGTAACATCACAATCCATGTCTCATATGCAGGTTTTGGTTCACTCCAAAGAGACCAATACTGGAGAAGTTAAAAGTACAAAAGTCAGACCAATCAGGGTGGGACAACCATGGGTGAGGAAAGTTAGGTTTGGGGGAAGGGGATCAGGTAGGGGGGAATTTAACTGTCCTATTGGAGTAGCTGTCTCACAGCACAATGATGTTTACATTGCTGACTATGGTAACAGCAGAATCCAGGTGTTCACAATGGATGGTGTTTATATCAGAGAGTTCCCAACAACTCTGCCAGGGGAAACTGGTCGAAAGTTCAATCCACAGGATGTTGCTGTAGATAGAAATGACAACCTGTGGGTGGTGAGTTACGCTCATGTAGTGCAGTATTCCAGGGAAGGCACCTGTTTGGCCAAAATAGATCTTCCAGATGTTGATTACGACCGTGGCATAACTGTAGCTATGGCGACAGAACAGGTGATTGTTACAACGTTTGAGCATGATGGGCAGAATGGTCGACTTAATGTATTCAATTACGATGGCTCTAAGGTAGGTACATATGGTTCAGGTCATAGGTCACCAAAGCCTTGGTGGCCACAGTATGTCACTGTGGATGGGGAGGGGAACATTCTGGTCACTGATAACAAGAATCACTGTGTCCATGTCTTGGACAGAGAGGGGAACTTCAAGTTCAAGTTTGGGAGTGAGGGATCTGGTGAAAGTCAGTTTAAACATCCTCGAGGCATTTGTGTTGATGGGATGGGAAACATCATTGTGGCTGACTATGGAAATGGTTGTGTGAAAATATTTGACAGTCAGGGTAGATTTCTGTGTCACGTTGGAAGTCGTATGGAGGGTCCCTGGGGTGTTGCTGTGTCACCAGGTGGAGATGTGGTGGTGACTCAAGCCAATAGCACTGTATCAATCTGGACAAAGGGTTGGTGCTGTAACATACAGGGGAAAAATCATGCTGCAATACAAGTTGCCCATCAACAATAAATTTGTCATGCATTTATGATCAATAATGTTACAGAATTAAAGATGTATCAAGATTCCCGGTTTATATATTATGACTGGTTTATTTGTACAAATAAAACTGTCTAAATGAGACTGTCATATACATGACTGTTAAATCTATTCTGTAGTAGCACTGAAGAAAAATTCTACATAACAGGGTTTGTGTACAGTAATTTGTACTTCCTATTGATTCTCTACCAAAATTTTTAGTACTAGCAGGTATCTAAGGTATCTTGATACTGTGAAATGTTCATGTTGAGGAAAAGTGACAGTTCAAATATGCACCATTTATAACATCGTATATTGTACAGTGTACATCAATCTAAGACTTGTACATACTCATTCTGTCTGTCTAAACCATCCACATCATTCGTAAATCACTTTTAATTAGTAGGATTTAAAATACCAGCTGTATTCATGCAAATTACATGCAGCAGGTCAAATGAGAGTTGACTGCGCAATTTTTATTAATCAAAATGTTACTGGTAGCTATAAAGACAGAGGAATATTCACTCAAAACTGTCTCACACATTGGTACTGACATGAATACTAGTTAAAACCCTTTCCACACCTCTCAGTGTATAGAGTGGTGCTCCTCTCTGTTTCTAAAGCCTTTAGGGATACAGGCCACTACAGCAGGGGGCTACTTGCGACTTCCACTGACCAGTAGTGATGTGTGTTCAACTCCTATAATCTTTCTCGAAAGTGCTGAGTGCTGAGCAGGGAAAGTAGCATGTGCCACATTTCGAATCTTTGTAATCATCCATTGGTTTCAACCCCTGACGTTTCAAATGCAAGGCACTCTACCCCCTATAGCCTAGGCTGTGCCCCCCCCACTTGGTTGCTCTGCTCCCTTGCATGCATTGTCCTCATGATCATATTCTTTAGTTAGAAAAATGTGTGACTTCAAAAGAAGTACAATATAAAGTCTTGTGGAACAGTACAGTTGTACAGTGATGATGGGACCTGTTATGCATCACAAGCAATCAGAATTCTCAATCTCAAAAATATGGTTACCGTATGACTGGCATTTTAGATACACCTATATACGACCATATGCACCATTGTCAATATATATGTCAAGCATATAAAAACAACAAATTGGAGAAAAACTGTATAGACAGCTGGCACTTGTTATTACTATGATAATTAATATGGTACTAGTATTAATAAGTTGGCTGTTGGTTAAGCTACAGATCCTTCAGATTTCAAAGTTTATTAATTCATTCTGCAAAAGCTAAACATTCAATATTAGGTGCACGCATGTTTGCATTTCAAACCAACGAGTGGTCACATGCTGAAGGTGAACTTTGTACCCAGAGTGGCTGGCCACGACTCCATTTCTATAGCTTGGGTCTCAAAATGGCGCCTCAGAATCAGTCACAGAACACTTCAGATCAGTAACATTTAAGTTAAACTAAAGGGGTCTTGAAGCCAGAGACGCTGCCATGATTCAGGCAGGGAGTAAAGGAAACAGTTTTTTGTCTTGAGGAAATGAATCTGAGCGGTGAGAGACCCAACTGAGAAACGTGTTTGCAACATGTCTACACAAGGTGAGATTACGGATTCATAATGGATATTTCAATACTCAGAGTTCAAAGTCTTGTCATGTGACTTCATGTTGTTCTTCTATATGCTAGTTGAAAGGGCTACTGCTTTGGCAGCCTTGTATTAGTTGTATGTAATGCTAAAGCCATTCCAATTTATGATCATACCCCCCTTCCTGCCAAAAAAACCCAAACAGATACAGATCAGAAATTTGCGCTATGAATTATACTGAGACCTATCGTCTTATAAATCTTCAATGACCTTCGCATTTTATTTGAAGATAATTTATCATGAAAATTTTTCAGAAGACAACATTGTTGTTGCCTGGGTCTATGGAGACTAGCTCTAAACTACGAAGGGGGCAGCTCTCTTTTTGAAATGCAGTACTGCAGATTTAAGTTTGTACGTATGTTCTGCTTAATATGTTTCCCGGTCTGAATGTTTCCTTGCAGGTGTTGGGAGGTATTTTTGCTTCATAAAGAACAAGGTGAGCTCAGACTGGAAGGACCTGGCTTGGTGTCTTGGCTTTGAGACATCAGACATAGAAAACATTGATGGCAAACACCGGGATGACAAGTCCCGCTGTATGGACCTACTGCAGCAATGGTACAAGCAGAAGGGAAACAATGCCACCATACATGTGCTGATGGAGGCCCTACAAGATGCAGAGCTACAACATGTTGTGGACAGTCTGAAGGACAAATATCCTGGTAGGAGCCTTTTAATAAGTTATGGTATGATTCAGTTAAAAAAATCTTTTTCTTTAAAGGAAGCAAATGCTGATCTTTTCTTTTCACGAATGAACATGAATGGCCATTTGGACCATTCCATTTTTTCATCAGACAGCTGTGACTGACTGTGTAATGTGTAGCTATGTATGTACCTAGTACATGTAGATACTTAATCAAAATATCATTGCCTAAATCTGCTTCTATCTTTCTCAACAGAGTTGGATGAAAAGCCAATGTCACCCTCAAGCAGCTCCAAACAAGGAGCAATAAGGGCATCTGAAGGTAAATTCAGTTATCATGACCAGTCTCCTCCATCAAAATCTAATGAAGGATATTTTTTTAAACCAAATTCTTAACAGCGTTGCCAAGTCCAATGTTAATGGCATTCTCAAAAACCAGGTACCCAGAATCCAGTCATTACTGATAATTTTTACTTTTAGACGATTCCAATCAACCTGAATACCAAACAGAGGTTATGGCCTCCAGATATTTTATGTTAACTTGGCTGGGCCTATAATAAAAACTATCTTGTAAAGTTCATCTTGATGGTGCTGTTTTTTTTTACAGTAATTCTCAAGATTTTTAAAGAATAATGAGCTGTGAGCTGACAACCTTCATAGCCAACCAGTTACACTAGATTATGGATTGAATTGTTTCTCATGAAAGCTCAGACAAATCTCTCCTTCGATTATATAACCCTGTCTACTTCCAGTTCCCCTGCAACCAACTGCTAGTGGGCAGGCTGGGAACATTGATGCCATGATGAAGGAGATGAAGATGCTGAAGGAGAAAAATGAGAAAGCGGAGAAAATCCTTCTGGAACAGAAGGCAGAGATGAACAAGAAAATCCAGCATCTTCAGGAGACCAACAAGAACATGGAGGCCAGAATGGAGGAGCTGCTGACTACCAAGCAACCGGTGGAGAGTTGGCAAAAAGAATCATTACAGACCATATCAAATACAGGACAAGTCAGACAGTCTGTGGTTCAGCCTGAGGGGAAAGATACAGGTACATGTACAAAAGTCAGGTCAATCAGGGTGGGACAACCATGGATAAAGCAAGTCAGGTTTGGGGGAGGGGGATCAGGCAGGGGGGGATTTGCTGGTCCTCATCATGGAGCAGCTGTCTCACAAGACAATGAGGTTTACATTGCTGATTGGTTGAACAGCAGAATCCAGGTGTTCACAATGGATGGTGTTTATATCAGAGAGTTCACAACATCTCTGCCAGGGGAAATTGGTCAAAAGTTTGAACCACATGATGTTGCTGTAGATAGAAATGACAACCAGTGGGTGGTGAGTTATGATCATGTAGTGCAGTATTCCAGGGAAGGCACTTGTTTAGCAAAAATAAATCTTCAACATATTACATGCCTCCGCAGCATAACTGTAGCTATGGCAACAGAACAGGTGATTGTTACAGAGTGTGATTATGATGGTCAGAATAGTCGACTTCGAGTGTTAAATCAAGATGGTTCTGAGGTGGGTACATATGGTTCAGGTCATAGGTCACCAGAGCCTTGGTGGCCTCAGTATGTCACTGTGGATGGGGAGGGAAACATTCTGGTCACTGATAACAAGAATCACTGTGTCCATGTCTTGGACAGAGAGGGGAACTTCAAGTTCAAGTTCGGGAGTGAGGGATCTGATGAAAGTCAGTTGAAAGGACCTCAGGACATTTGTGTTGATGGGATGGGAAACATCATTGTGGCAGACAGTGAAAATAGTTGTGTGAAAATGTTTGACAGTCAGGGCAGATTTCTGTGTGACATTGGAAGTGATATGAAGAAACCCTGGGGTGTTGCTATATCACCAGGTAGAGATGTGGTGGTGACAGATTTCAAAGATCGCACTGTATCAGTCTGGACACAGGGTTAGTTAGTGCTGTACCACGCAGGGGAAAATTACACTGCAATACAAGTTGAATATAAAATTGATGTTGTGTATTTAGCATGAAAGTACATCTGTGGTCACCGTAACCGTGGTAGTTACAATTTACATACTAGTTACAGAGCTAAAACTTTGTTCCAACATTAGAAGTAGGTACCTCAAACTTGCTTCTTCGGATTCAAATTAACAATTACCTAGTCGATTACGTGATGTCAGCAATTGGTCATATTGTTAATATGTACACTATATTGATTTTAACAATGTTAAATGATGTACCAACATTCCTGTCTTATGTGTGACTGTTGATAATAATATGATAACTTCTTTGTAGTAGCATAGAGCAAAAATTATGCAATAGTCATGTACAGTGTTCATAATGTAATTTTCATTACTTCAAAGTTTATATGGTGTATTTCCAACTAATTAGCACACTCTACCAACATACATGTTAAGTTGAGGAGAGCCACACTTCCAGCACATTCAAGAACTTAACACACACATTCATAGGGGTCTGCCCTGATGGCCCAAAATCTATCCATTCTGGAACTAAATAAGGCTAGCCCTAAAGCGTCTGTCATACAACACGCAAAGTGATTGGCTGATGAGCCTGTGAGCTCTAAATGCATTGGCTGCATGTTAGTCAAACCAATTAAATAAAACAAGATTTATTCCCCTACCTGGCTTCTCTGTAGACTGCAGCATGGCCATGTTGCCATAGCGATCCTTGGAGAAGTCCTCTGTTACCTGGGTATCTGCTTCTGCAGCCTAAACAACACAATCTCAATTTCTTACAACCTGTGATTCAACAATTGAACAGTTTTGAGACAGTGAATAGCTTGTCAAAATGCACACAGATAGCTAGAGATAGGAAGTCATTAAGGAGGTTACCAGTACTAGTTGTACTACGTAGGCAACCACAGTCTCCAACCCTCAGACATGAGAATGGGAGTAGGTATGGGTACGGGTGTAGCTTTATTGGGTTGGTAAGTCATTTGGACAACAACACAAGCTCAAACTTACAACCTGTACAAGTGTCTCAACAATCTACAGTGTTTGAGATTTTTGATGGTAAACTTGATTCAACTTTCCTAATCTGCCAATGTTTGGGCTACCTTTATCAGAGTGTATTGCAATGCTATTTCTTACCACTAGGTGGCATTGCAGCAATAATGTTTTCCAGAACGTTGGTAGGGGAGAAAAGGGCAGTTGAGTAGAAAGAATGACGAAGCTATTCTTAGAGTTTTGCAACTGTGCCTCTACTGTATGCAAAAATATTTTCTGAGTCACAGATAGAGAGAAACTTAAGTTTGTAAAAATAAAAGTTCTACACAACTATATTTCGAATTGTTCTACAATTCTTCCTTTCCTTATCTGCTTGATCTGTTGTACCATTGGTTATAATCTTGTATCATAAAAAGATGCTGTATGGTGCACCATACTGTATGTCCACTTTTTTTCTTACGCTGAAGAAGCCATTGAGAATAAATAAAGGCTTTGATTTGACTTGACTTCTTCTTCTTAGATACCACCAGATGACCCCATAAGGGGTAAAGTAGGGGGCGAGGCTAGGGCGGGCAGGCCTCCAGTGACTTGTTTCAGGTTTTATCTTAACTGCAAATAATAACGGTGTCCCAAACTCTATACATATGCATTCAAATGATAGTCTGGTACAGCCAGTGTGGCGGATACCTGTGTAAAGTAAACAGGTGGTGGTACAGCCAGTGTGGCGGGAACCTGTGTAGTGTAAACCTGTTGTGTTGGTACAGCCAGTGTGGCGGAAATCAGTGTGGTGTAAACCTGTTGTGTTGGTACAACCTGTGTGGTGTAAACCTGTTGTGTTGGTACAACCTGTGTGGTGTAAACCTGTTGTGTTGGTACAACCTGTGTGGTGTAAACCTGTTGTGTTGGTACAGCTAGTGTGGTAGAAACCTGTGTGGCATACATCTGTGTGGGTGATAATTTTTCAATAACAAAATGGAACTCAATTACACTTGCATTTTCCTGGCCCTTTGTCTGATGCTTGCCAAGGCTCAGCCAGGAGCACAGCCAATAGATAAACACGAGATAAAGGACGTACATGTCACATGCAACTTCAGAACTGACTGCACCTCTGACTGGGCTACGTTTGCCTTTATGATTAAGCACAGTGGGGTGAATGGGACTCATTTCGGTCACAAGAAAATAATGATGCACAATGATAGTACAAAGTTATCATTGATTATGATTTTGCTTCTAAGTGGAGATGTCGAGATAAATCCTGGGCCTAGACCGCCAAAGTTTCCCTGCGGGAGCTGTAACAAAGCTGTACAACATACCCATACTGCAATTTGTTGTGACGGCTGCGATAAATGGTATCATAAAGACTGCATCGAGCTATGTTCTCAGGTGTATACTGCATTAGAAACACACCAATCATACTCGTGGATTTGCTGTGACTGTGGCATACCAAACTTTGCATCAGCTATGTTTGACATAACTGATGATACTTTTCATTCAGTAAACTCATTTGATACACTGAGCTCTAGTGCAAGCTTGACAGATGACTCCCCGGTTGCTACATCCACTCCACTTAGATCTAAGCAGGGTAACCCCAATATGAGGGGTCGTGGTTTCAAAAAGACCAATGGTAAACTCTTACTGGTAAACTGCCAGAGTATTCGAAACAAAAAAGCCGAACTGGCGACTGTAATTGACACGTACAAACCAGATATAATAGCAGGCACAGAGTCATGGCTCAATCAAGACATAGCAAGCAGTGAGATATTCCCTGACAACTACATAGCTCACCGTAAAGATAGACAGACTGGCCCTGGAGGTGGTGTATTCCAGGTTAACAGGGATGATTTGATTGTCACACACAGGCCAGATCTAGACACAGACTGTGAGATCATTTGGACACAGACTCAACTAGCAGGAAAGAAACCACTAATGATTGGTACATACTATAGACCTCCATCGGACCAGGGCAATAGCCTGGATGAACTGGACAAGTCCATAAGTAAGATGGGACCTAAAATTAACTCTGACAACGTGATCATCCTTGGAGACTTTAACACACCTGGTATAAATTGGGATGCTAGCACTACAGATAACACTCAGAGCAATTCAGGACAGGCACAGAAGCTACTGCACTTAGTGGATAACCATGGGTTATTCCAAACAGTTCAAGAGCCCACTAGGAATGGTAATCTCTTGGACCTGGTCTTAGTTAATAACCCAAACATAATCGAAAAGACCACAGTAGTTCCTGGAATAAGTGACCACGACATGGTATTGGTGGATGTCAACCTTGCACCCAAACAAAACAGGAAACCCAAGAGAAAAGTGTACATTCGAACTAAAGCTGATGAACCGGCCATCAAGAGTGACCTAAGTGATTATGCAACGAACTTTAACAAACGAACCGAGGATATGTCCGTGACACAGAAGTGGGATGATTTTAAAGACAAAATAAAGCACACGATGAACTTGCACATCCCTAGTAAAACAACATCAAGCAGATACAACCTGCCCTGGTTCAACAGAAACCTAAGAAGGCATTGTCGTAAGAAACAACGTCTTTACAACAAAGCTAAGAGAACAGGGCGAGAGGAAGACATGAACAAATACAAGAGAGTTAAGAAGGGCGTACAGAAAAGCATAAGAGCAGCACATTCAAAATATGTGGCAGACATACTGGGGGAAGCCATAATTGACAAACCCAAAACATTCTGGTCATACATAAAAGGCCTAAGAAGAGACCTTGTCGGCGTAGCCCCTCTAAAGATTGGTAATTCCATTGTCAGTGATAGCGAGAAAAAAGCAGAGGCACTCAGTTTACAGTTTAAAAGTGTGTTCACAGAGGAAGACACAACAAACATGCCAACTCTCGGACAGCCCTGTACCCCTCCCATGGAACACATAGTGATTTCCCCTAATGGTGTCGAAAAAATGCTCCAAGGTCTCAATCCATCTAAAGCATCTGGTCCAGACCAAATACCTCCTTGGTTCCTCAAAATGACAGCCACCGAAATAGCACCTGTGTTAACCAATATTTTCCAACACTCGTTAGACACAGGAGAAATTCCCAAAGACTGGAGGGATGCAAATATATGTGCCATTTTTAAAAAGGGAGATAGAGCTGTCCCCGGCAACTACCGACCTGTATCACTGACCTGTATATCCTGCAAACTACTTGAACACATTATCCATAGTCATGTCATGAAACACTTAGAAAGTTTCAACATATTGACTGACTACCAACATGGATTCAGAGCAAAGCGATCCACAGAAACACAGCTTATATTGACAGCTCACGACATAGCTGGCGCACTGAACAGTAAAAAACAGGTAGATCTAGCAATTCTTGATTTTACTAAAGCTTTCGATAAAGTCCCACATAGCAGACTCATCACTAAACTAGAGCACTACGGAATTCAAGGCACCACACTAAATTGGTTGAAGTCTTTCTTGACCAATAGGGAACAGACGGTAGTGGTAGAAGGCAAGGCCTCAGCTCCAGTTAGAGTTGCGTCAGGCGTACCACAGGGAACAGTTCTGGGACCGTTACTCTTCCTCCTGTACATAAATGACTTACCAGACCAGCTTGATTCAAATGTTAGGTTATTTGCCGATGACTGCCTGTTATATATAGAGTTGTCCACACAGAGTGATTCACAGCTTTTGCAAGAAGATTTGAACACACTCGAAGAATGGCAAAGCAGATGGCTAATGCAGTTTAATCCGGAAAAATGTTACATCATGCATATAACAAACAAACGAAACCCAATTGTAACCACCTACCAGTTCTGTGGACAGGCTCTAGCAACAGCAAAGAGCCACCCGTACCTAGGCGTTATATTAACAACGGGGCTAAAGTGGAACACCCATATCAACAAAGTATCAACTAAGGCTAAACAGACATTGGGAGTGATCAAACGTAATTTGTGGGCATGCCCAGCAAAGGTAAAATCACTTGCATACACGTCTCTAGTAAGACCAAACCTTGAATATGCTGCAACAGTTTGGGATCCATACACAAAGAAGGATATAGATAAACTCGAGAGGGTGCAGAACCAAGCTGCCAGATTCTGCACGAACAACTATGAAAGGGGCGCCAGTGTAACAAAAATGAAAGCAGACCTGCAATGGATGTCACTTGAGGACAGGAGAACAATGTCCAGACTTTGCATGATGTACAAGATGACTAATAAACTTGTGGACGTACCGACTGATAAGTATCTAATGCCAGCTCAGAAGAGGACCAGAAATAGTCATGCTTTTAAGTACCAGAGTTATCAGCCAAGGATTGACGTGTTCAAAAATTCGTATTTCCCGAGAACCATAGTAGAATGGAACTCGTTGTCATCAAGTACTGTAGGAGCTTCATCACTAAGTAGCTTTAAAGAACGGTTGCAGTCAGATATGCAAAGACTAGGTGTAACAGACCGTTCGGTGTAATGTGACCAGCTGCTGCCGCGCCGCGTGCCTGCGAAGCTGGTGTGTTACGCCTGATGGCGGTTATACCGGCTATATAGATACAGATAGATACAGATAGTCTACACTACACAGACTTTAATGGAATCAATTTAGCTGAATGACAAACAATCCTTTCAGGTTTCCACAGACACTGTGATTATGCATACCTGTACCTCAATGAACAGAATTCAGCTGATTGACAAACTTTTTTCACAAGTTTATTGTCAACAACACAGTGATTAACCTTACCTGTTGGGCCTGTCTCTGGGCTTTCTTAGCTGCCTTCTCAGCGTCCTTCTGTTGTTTCTTCAGGGCTTTCTTGGACAGTGGCTTTCCATCCGGCCTACAGTCAAGGATAGGAATGAAATATGATACTGTTCTAAAGGCCACAACAATTCAATTTCTTGGTTCACAGACTTTAGAAAATAAAGATAACATTTGATTGACGCGTTAATAGAGTCTGAAGGGAAGTCTGCACTTAAAAAATATTTTTTATTGATTCTTCAAAATAAAATAACAAATACAATATGCATTTTACCATCCAGCAAGAGGCTATATTGTACACATAATGTACATGTGATAATCATATATAAATTATAATAATGATAACAGAAGTTCAGAGAAGTTACAAATACAAAAATAATAATTGTAATGATAATACTAATAGAACATCAAATGCTGTAGACTTATAGTTATACTTGCATGGATAATAATAATCAAAATGTAATGTAACAGAAAATTAGGGATTTCCAACATGAGAGGAATAATAACAGAAGTTGAAATGAAACAAGAACTTTTAAAAGCATATAAACAAGATATCTAGCTGCATAAAGTGTCCCACTATCCCAGATGCTTTTCTAGTTTGTTTTTCTGTACTTTGGTATGTACAGTCTCAAGGAGTCAGAGTTAGCCTTTTCCAAGCTGTCTTGAATTTTTACACAAACATGTCTGAGAAGTGAGAACCAACAACTTTTTTTTTCATTCTGGATTGGAGTACTTCATGGGTGCCGTTTGTATAGCTTCAAGCTTACTTTTAATCTAGTTTAGTAAAACAATGATGCAATGTAATGCAATCGTGTTAAAGGAGCGGTCTAAACTGGAAGTACATCCTACCTGACCGAAGACTCTACTCTACTCGATCTATAGTCATTTGAAAGACCTCTTAGTACTCTAATATTACTTCACTATCTATAACACATTTACACTTCTAAAGTTCACAATGTCTTTGCATAACTGCATCCAATATTTTGCTACATGGTAATGTTACAGTTTAAAAGCTGGAAAGAGGAAACTAACACAATGAATATGACCCTTGAATTATCTTCAAACTCAAAGGCATTGTTCAACACTACAAATACAAATGTACACTTCAACAAGCTTTCAATACAAAATTTCAATCACTTCAAGAGTCCTGTCATAGCAGAGAGGCTGACTGGTTCAACCAATATTCAAGTGGTCTCTCCATTAAAGACTATAATCACTTGGTCGACGTCATTAAGGGCCTAAACACAACAGGATGTTTTGCATCTGAATTGAATTTTACACATAATTTGACATTTGCTGTATTACCTGAGATCCTATTCATTTCTTCTTGCAAAAGTATATGTGATACTATCATTTGGCAACGACAAAGAAAGATATATTGTACAAAACTATGCACAGCTGTTTTTTCCAAAATATCGTTTTACCATAATTAGTGACTTGTTGCATCACCCACCACACCCCCACCCTCCCATATTCTAGCCCCATTCAAAATACTTCCTAAGAACTCCCTTAAAATTAACTCTAAACATAAAAAGAGAGATAGAAGTCGCACTACAAACCCAAGCGGGACTTCAGGTTGGTCGTTCTCCTTCTCCATGTTTCAGAAGTTGTTTTGTTTGACGTCAAACTAAGACAGTCTGGTTGTCTAACTTCTTAGCCACGTTTTCTATCGGCAAGTCAGCTATTTTAAAAAAGGTCAGAGTTCAGCCAGAATATCAGAATATTCCACTCCTTCCACAGCACCGGGTGCATTTTGAGATTTTTAAAAAGCTAAATTAGAAAAAAAATGATGCATAAAAGACACATATTATTCAATATATATATTGTTTCAGTGCAATTATTTTATCTATTGGTGGGGAATAACAAAAACTTTGATATTACTGTCTTATTTACAATTCGTGTACCCCTATTCTTTGTAAGTCTAATATTCTTGAATCATCTACTTTGATTGGGGACACATCAATTCTCTACTCTTTTAAAGATTGAAACAAGATACTTCAAATAATTGATCATTAAAATTATTTTATATGATACTTATATTTGATATTCTTGTGAGCCAGAATGTGGCATACATATTTATTTTTCTCGATGATAAACCTTTTTATCTTCTCTGACACCCCTACGGCAGCTGGAGTGGTATATCCTATCATGGCGGAACTTTGATAGGTTGTTTGTTTTCATGCAGACGAAATTTTCCGGAGCACAACTTGCCAGATTCCGCGAAATTCGCCGCAAAACTTCCCCGTGCATGGACGACAGTGCCGGGAATCGCCATGTCCAGGAGAAAACAGCAGAACCCGACCAGACTCGCAGGTAAAAAGGGGTTTAAAATGGCGTTAGAAAATTCTGTGGATGTGTGTTTGGGCGGGGACAGTTGAGGCGTTTAGGTTTCCGTGCGCCCGTGTGCACTTATGCGTGTGCGTGCATATCTGAACAGTCTGGCTAACCTATCCAGTTACCCGTACACACAGTGTTTCCATTAAAACGACCCGCTGGACGACATTCTTGCCAAGTAGCCTAGTTTCTTTAGAGATAGCAAGGGCGATCGTTTTCAGTTTGTGGCACGCCAACTCACCAACAACAAACACTCTGGGGGAGCGTGAATATATGCGTGATTGTGCGCACTGTTTACACGTAAAGTCAATACAAACCGGTAGCTAGTGACACGTTTCAAACCTGTGACATTCCCATTTTTGAACGCCTTTTTGAAGATTTTAGTGTGATTTTTCCTCTTGTTTTGATGAAAATTACCACCCCTTGAGGATATTCACTGTGTGTGCTGTGCGTGTGTGCGTGACAAGATTTAAGCAGTGCGAATGTTTCCTATTACGGTTAATCCACCCTGCCGTGACCCTTCGCTCTAAAGGCGAGTTATTTGCACACGGACGGCCGGGCTCTCTACAGGAATGCACCCAGGGCACGTCTCAGTGTGCCTAAGTGGGCCCCCCGGTGTTTGTGAATGTTCAGTGTGCGTGCGTGTGCGTGACAAGGTTGGCTGCAGACTAAAGACTGCCACTGGAAAGACAGGGGGCCCACGATGGGGACTTCACACCCACACCCACAGCTTAAAAACTAACATTTAAAGCTTACTGAAATGCACTGATTTCATAAATTGGACACATTCCTTGATCATTCATAAATTGATTGATGGCTTATTCTTATTATGAAGAATTTAGTCGAAGGATTCTTAAGTTCCTACCTGGCTGAAAATTCTATCAATTAAAGCTTACTGAAATGCCCTGGTTTCATAAATTTGATATATTTCTTAATTAATCCCAGATTGATTGAGAACATCTATATGAAGAATTTAGTTAAAGCTGAAAATTCTACTCTACTTGGTGCCCCTGGACCTTTGCATTCAAGTCAAGTCATTAATACTGTTTTTCATGATGCTTTTCATACTGATTCCATGATTTTCATACATTTTTTATGTATTTATATTTTTGTAAACATTATTCAGAATTGATTAATTACATCTTCTTGTAATTGTACACAAAAGTTAAAAGCATAAGAAATTAGCAGAGCAAAAGGTACATTTAGTTACTTTGCACAAGTTTTGTTTTTGGTATGCCTTTCAACACTGATTTAATAAATTTGACCTTAAAGCTTTTGATCAACAAGCTTTGATCAACAAGAAACCTGAGTTGATTAACAACATCCTCTTGTAATTTCACACATGTAAAAAGCCATAGAAATGAGTAGGGCAAAAGATGCTCTAAGTTTAATAGTCCGAGTTTTAGGGTTTCAGCCCTTGGGCCTTTTTCCAAGTTTTGTTTTGGGATACCTTCTTTAGGTAAGGACTTAACTTGAAATGTAGTCTTAGATTACTTAACAGATAGCACATACAGCATCGGCCTAAAAACTGCCCCAAGAATATCAACAAGGAGTAATTGCAAAAACCTGCAAAATTTCCCCCTTAATAGTAAGCTGTCATTCAAAAAGTAGACAATCAGTTTAAAAGAAGACATCTGCAACTGCTACTTAGGTTTAGAGAATTGATTGGAAAAAAAATTGGATTTTGAAATATTCGACAAGAATTACAGTAAATGCATCCAAGTTCACATGGTTTTAATTTTGTTGTAGGGACAAAATGGAGTGTTCCCGGTTGAGACAATGGTAGACAAGGGAGTAGGAGGGCACAAAAGTTTGTGATGGTCTTAAGTTCGGCGAAGAGCTTTAACCATTAAAACGGTGAACTTGAAACCACTGTGAACATTTCTGCATTTACAGTACATGTGTTACAGAACATGACGGTTCGATCTCTCTTATGAAATTCACAAAATGATGATGATGAAATTCACTCTTAATAATGATATGCCATTGATGTCACTTCTAAGTTCTAGAATTTAAAAAAAATCCTTCCCAACTATATTTAGCTTAAAATGTACATTTCCCCCCTATGTTTTATGTATTTTGACAATTGCTATTCCTGGTTTGATGCCTTACAAGAGGTGCTTGACCTTGAAGGTCAGGTTTGGCACACAGGTATCACTTGAAGGTCATTAAGATAACCCTGTCTACTGACTGGAAACAGCTGTTTTCTTGGAGAAGAGTGTAAGAGAGGTCACTGGGGGCAGGCGGCTGGGATGCAATTGGTCCTCTCGGTATTACACTTTTGATACCAATAGACAAGTTCACACTTCGGCAGAGCACAAAAACTGCTGGAGTCACCCAATGGAAAGTACATCACTTACATGTATGCCAACATTCTGATATATCCTAACAATGTGCTTTGCACTTTTTCATGTTTACACATTTGATACATCTCCCTTGTGATGCAAGCAAGTTTTGTGATCTGCAGAAGTTTGGACTTTTGACAGCTAAAAGCTAGAGTCATATTTCCAAACCAGTTTACAGGAACGAAAAATAAGTCTATCAAGAAATGCACACAAATATTAATTATGCTAATGACTACATTTTTAAATGTCTGTGTTATCTTTTAGTTTTATATCATACATGTACTTTTTGTTCCCGCAAACTGCAGGGCGCCGGGTTAGAAATGCGACCTAGGCATAAGCTAGGAGAATAATTTCTAAAGCTTGTCACACATGTAGCTTCCTGTGGAAGTAGCTATTTCCAAGCAGATGTTACAAGGGAACAAGTCTCCAAGCAGATGTTAGGTGGAAAGATTTTCTGGCTGCCCTAGTTTTGTGACACGCAACTCTCTAAAACAGACATTCAGAGTTTCAGACTCATGAGTGCAGAAAATATTATGGCCTTGATACCAGAGCCTTGTGTTTTCGGTTTGTATACTGAGTGTATACGTGTAGATCTTGTTTTCTTTACGTGGTTTGATTAAAGAGGTGGCCAAAGTAAAGTGAGATGGTGGCAAGTTTGCTTTTACAACAGTTGTTTTGCCTGTTTCACTGTATCAGCTTCTGATTTACAAATAAGTAGTAGATAACAGAAATGTTAAAAGTTTTATCAGGACTGAAAGTAGTTTTTTTTTTCCTTTCATTTTATCTGAATTGAAAGCTATTTAGCTAGAATATCAGTTAAACTTGAAGCTCTTTTCAATAGTAGTTATTCATTCACATGTTTCAGAGAGGGATGTGTTGAATCACATGTCTTATTCCTGGCTTTGCAATTTCAATAGTCCAGCCCTGTGAATTATTTTCATCAGGCAGCGTACTAGTATTAGTAATAAACAAGATAGGCCTCTTGACAAAATACCAAAATCTTTATCAAAGTTAAACTGCAATTTCCAACACATAAAATTAGACTTACCCAAATTTTTGATAGATCAACTCCAGTCTTTGTAAATGGCTTCTGCCAACACAGATGAACTTTCAAGTGAATATACCAAAAAGTTACCAGTACATTAGTTACTAACACAATGAACTCAAAAGGTAATGATCATTATTCTTATGGCACGCTCGACCTCTTGCCTTCTTGATATTCTATCAACAATTACATATAAGAGCTACATGAATGAACTATGTGCTAAAAGCATATTTTTTTATTACCAATATGCAGAAAGAGAGGGTGGAGAGATGGGATCCTCTACAGAAGGAGGCAGGCCCAGTGACACGCCCGGCAATGGGTCCTTAGCAACCCAGAAGCCCACCCAGCAACACCTGCAAGACTCCCAGAACCCTGCACTGCAAAACTCCTTCCTCCAGCACATCACCGACATCCAAAAGTTACAGGTAGGTAGGTAGTGTGTGTAGTCCAGGGTTAACGGCTCTGCCTATAGAACTAGAAGCCATGAGTGATGAGATTCTGGCTGTTTTGCTCACCCGACATGCATGCTACTGGAAAGTGTTGCAGTCCTTAGGACGCAGCGATAAGCTGTCATCCACTGTTCATTGTGCTTGTCAAAAAGAGCTTGGGGAATTTCCCCGGTAAAATGTCACGACCAGTGGAAGAATAGCTCTTCAGTGAGCTAAACTGGATCGAGATTATTATCACTTTCTTTTTCTCACAGGAACAGACCCAGAGCCTCCTGAACAACGCACAGAAGACACAGAACATCCTGGACACACAGGCCAGTCAGATGTTTAAGATTGGTGTACCTGTCGATCCAAGTCACAACCACATGCACCAGTACGCAAGACCTGGCCCCAGCAGTCCTCCTGTCCGTAACAACACCACAGCCGGGCTCCTGACTTCTCCTTTGGCGCAGTCACCCTTCCCTGGCAATATAGGGTTCATGCCGATGCCCCTTGGCATGATGGGATTGCCGTTGAGGCCCGGTGTGCCGATCCCGCCAATGTTGAGTCCTCTGTTTGGCCATCCCGGCCTGTTACCAGCTGTCGTAGGTAAGTCTCCTGTAGAAACCCCTCCCGTAAGTCAAAGTGCAACAAGACAGACAACAATGCCAGGAGGAGGAGGTGCCCCTCATGTCATGACGGGGCTTCAGGAAGGCCTGACCTTGGAGCAGTTGAAGGTCATACAGGACATTGTTTCAAAGTTCCCCAAGGAGAAGAGCGTAGGGCCGAGGATTGTGGCTCCGAGTCCAGAGCTGGTACAGGCCTGGCAGAACGCACTGCAGACTTCTTCACAGTCTACAGCTAGTCCCACTGGGCAGGAGTCTGTGAAAGATGGGAAATCGACAACAGCACATACTGCTGAGCAAATCATAAAATGGCAGAAATTGAGCCAGTTACAAAGAACAGATGAAGAGCATCCTTCTGGAGGTGGAGTGAGTGAAGGAGAAAATGGCACGAGGGATAAGATACCGGCAGCATATCTTAGTCAACAAGGAATGTCGTTGATCCACAATGGTTCAAGTTCAGCAGAGTCTGCTTCTGTTAATGATGCAGTGGACGTTGAAACGTCAATGGCTAATGATACAAGTGCTGATATGGAGATCCATTCTACAATAGCAAAGGGTAGGGACGTGTTTTCTGCACCAAAGCCGTGCTCGAACTTCATCCGCGCAGAGCGCGTGGGAAGCCTCGGGTACTGGACCCCGGGACGGCCTCGGAGGGGACGGACCTTCCACACGTGCCACATCTGCGGTAAGGTGTTCCGCCGCCCCAGCGAGGTACAGCGTCACCTTCGCGTTCACACGGGTGAGCAGCCCTTCCAGTGCGACCTCTGCTACAGGCGGTTCAACGACAAGAGCAACTGGCGCAACCACATGATCCGGGTTCACCGGATCGAATCCCCTGTATGGCCTAGCTGGTCACAAGAGGGGACTCCTAGGGACGAAACCTTCCAACAAAGATCCTCAGACAATGGGGAGAATGGTGAACTGTCTGATGAATCTCCTAACTTGGAGACTAACAGTCAAGTGAACAGTGATGATATACCTAACAGTTCGGTTCCGAGTGCAGAAGCTATGGAAGAGATGTCTGGAGAAGATGAGAGCCTGGCTATGATTGAACAAGAAGGGCTGGATTTGTCTGCATCTGTTAAGAATGAGCAGCCTTCGCCACAGGTGCATGTAAAAGAGGAGGAAGAGAAGGTGTCAACAGATGTGATAGACAACGGGATGGAAAAGGGCTTAGATTTTCCTCCAACTAAAGAAATGTCTTCAAAAGTTGAAGAAACTGCGAAAGACAACGACAGCAATAGTCAAGAGGAGCAAAGTGTCTCACAAGAAGAGATGATGAGAGAGAATGCAATGACAGAAGAATACAGTTCTGGAATGGTGGACAGCGAAGGAGGAACAACTTTACAAGTAAAACAAGAACCTCCCTCTCCTGAAGGAATGACAACAGCCTCTCAACAACAAGGAATGACAGCAACTTCTGAGCAACAGTTTCTCTTTGAGCAGGCTGAAGACCAAGGGAGTCAAGACTCCTTCGAAGACACTACAGATCCTGAGAAGAAGATTTACCACTGCGAGACTTGTCAGAAACCCTTCAGCAGGGTAGACTCCTTAAGAAGACACCGTATACTCCACACAGGTGTAAAGCCACACGGATGTCCCTTCTGCCCCTACAGAACATACTACAAGGGAAATCTAAATGTTCACATGGAGAGGGCACACTCTGCAGAACTGCAAGACATCAAACAAAGAGAAATGTTCAACTTCGGAACCCTTGCCGGCAACCAAGCAGTTTCACCCAGCCGTCAGTTTGTGTCTGATTTGAACGTATCAGACTCTATGGTAGAACTGCCAACCAGCGACACTGGCATCTATAGCAACCCGGTCCTTAGTAACCAAATGTATGGTATCCATAGCAACCAATTGGTGACCAATGACGGGAGGGGACTACCAAATATGGAAGACATTGAAGATGAAGAGGATGCTATAGAAGAAGAGGCTATGGAGGAGGAAAGTCTGCCAACAACAAGTCTACAGATGGATGCTGGAGCCTCCAACATTTCACAGGTAAGTTTCTGTAGAGAGTGCTTAATCTACTTCTTTCAAGGGAGGAAAAAGTTCAACAGAAAAATCCTGCATGTTTTTCAGTCTTGTATTTGTTTGTTCATTTTATGCCTTCATCTACTCATGACCGACTCAAATAGTCCCTCCATGCAACTTTTCATTGAAGTCCTATAAAATAGGAGATTACAGTCAATAGAAAACAGACTTTATGAATTACTTTGTACATGGTTCAAGTCCCAATAAACTGATATTTAATTTGATAAACATAATAGATACAAGCGCATATGAAATCTCTCTTGGCTTAGCTGACAACGATTTGAAATGAAATGAAATAGCAAAGTAAGTATTAGCATTGTAGCATATTCTGTGTTTGTTATTTGTTTTTGATACTCAAAAATATAGAACATGTATGACCCTACCGTATAAGAACCTGCTCCTGTTGCAATTGATTATCTTCATAACATCAACAATAGTGAATGGTATGTAAAGATTACTTTAATTTTTACATTTCCAGAGTTACAATGTTCGTGAGGAGATCTTTGATTGGAAAAGTATGACAGCAGAAATGGTTAACCATTCAAAAATAGATGACGCAACTGTGCCTATGATAATCTGCACCTCTTGCAATTGATTAATTTCATATTAACATGAGTCAATGATACAAATAGATGACATTTTTGTTACATTTCCAGAGTTGCAATGTTTGTGGTGAAACGTTCGATCCAGACAATCTGACAGCTGAGATGGTACACCACGCGGCCATGCACCAGACCAACAAGGTGTCGCACGACGTGTTCTACTCCTGTAACATGTGTAAGGCCAAGTTCCGCAGCAGGGAGGGCCTGGAGAACCACAAGGAACAGATCCACCAGAGCGAGGTCTATGGCAGGATGATCACGAAAGTAAGGGGGAGATTTTTTACAATCTTTTTGGAAAGTCTTTCTGACCATTTTGGATGACATATGTAAAGTAACCAAGTGAAGTCAAACCTGTACAAGTTACCACCTCTACATAATCATAAGGATCACCTGGCCAATGTAACCACTTTTTGGTGGTCTCTTAGTTAAATCACACTGACACTAAGAATCCTGGCATTAAGTATCCTGTCTATAGTGACCACCTGTCCACATAGACCAGATTTTATCAGTCCCCTGAGTAGTCTTTTTGGGAAGTTTTGACTGTACAATAAAATTCCTGAGATCAAAAGCTGTATCATACACAATGATAGAGAAATAAGATATCATGTACATGTATTATACTTCTGTAGATGCTTGAAGCTTTCATGTTCTAACTTATCGTTCCCTTCCCAATATGTCTTCAGGTGAGTGAGTCCTACCTGTCGTATACCCACACCACTGGAAATGCGACCGGGAAGATTGTGACTAAGTACTTCCACAGGTGTAACCTATGTGGGAAGAAATTTGATCGTCCGAGTGGAGCCCTGAGGCACACCAGGGTTCACACAGGGGAGAAACCATTCACCTGCAGGTATTTACACCCACTTATTCCAGCACGTACATTTTATTACCACCCAGAAGGGAGCCTGGTAAAGCAGTGTGCAATATCCTTCTGGGGTTGTCAGTCAGTCAGATACTGTAATGTGTAAATGCATTTAAGTTTGCCGTGATTTAATTTTGCAGTCGAGAGAAAACGCAATGTTTGCATTGGTTTTACTTTCACAGTAGAGCTATAGTCACATACTGTACAGTTATGGAAACACACGGGTTTATGTTCACAGAAAAGCGGTTACTGTGAAAACCACGAACATCAAACGACGTAAAAATTTCAAGAATTACAGTACTCTTCTGGCATATACCATGGTTCATACAGGGGAGAAACCATGTACTTGCATGTTAGTGTTGGTGACATTGTGGTAAAGTAGGGCCCCAGTAGTGTAAACTGATAAGTCTAACCTCTCTGTAGTGATAACTCAAGGGACTTTCATTTCATTAATGCTTAATCTAAGGGACCACCAAAAAGTGGCCTCAATGGTCAGGTGGTCCTGTATTTGAGGAGAGCCACATTTCGAGCATGTTGAAGAGCCACCACACTTAAGATAAAAGTCGGGGTCCATCTGGGTGTGAGTGGATCAAAACTCTCAGTCTGGTCTTACGCATCTTGTATGCGACAGTTTTCTGGTTATGTGATACAGTCTAATGACTGGATCTTGTTGACACTTTCTTATTGTTTCTTGTTTATTTTGGTGTTTAGGATATGTGGGATGCCATTCCAAGACAAGTCTGGTCTGAAGGCCCACACGCTCAGGAAGCACCCTGAAGTCGTCTTCAACACCGCTCCAGGCTCCGAACTCAGCCCCGAAAACTACAAAACCCTCAGTCACATCAACTCACAACTCAACAACCTACACAGTCCTGGAGATGCCGACTTCTCCATGAATGATGAGGAGCAAGCTCAGGAGGCATCAGAGCAGCAAGGATCTCAACATTCCTTGCAACCTTCTTCCTCGAGTGCCGCAACATTAACTCAAGAAATGGGTACAGCTGAAAAAGAGAGTGTACAAGACATACAAGACGACTCTCCACACCAGTTGGATCCAAACCTAAGTAGAGAAAACACTCAGGTAGACAAACACACAGTAACGAAGAACGGTCCGATCAGAAAAACGTCAGACACTGCCTACTGGCCTAAAAGAAAGAAAGGAGCAAAGAAGTTAGCTCGAGTGGCAGCAGTACTGCTGAATGGCGCTCCGAGGGAGGGTATTCCAAAGGGTAGCATTCCGGTGTTCCGTAAGGGAAGGCTAAGCCTTGTGAGAGCGGATGACTTGAAGCCGAACGCCTGTACCATCTGTGGGAAGAGGTTCTGGTACAAGTATGACCTAAGGAGGCATATGACCATGCACTCTGGTGAGTTGAGTATAGTTCTATCAGCCTCAAAAAATCTCTAAATGTAAAATTGTGTTCACACAAACGCAACCCGTAGAAGGTACAATTCTGTATGAATTTATGAAATGAATGAATGAATGCTTTTTCATTGTGTCATGCAAAAGAATTGCCCAGCTCTCATGGGTTTATATGACAACCAACTTTGAAGTTACATGGAATAGAGAGCACACAAAGTAACAATAATCACTCAGCTTATGAACTGATACATAAGATAAACATGTATTTGTGTATCACATACTGTATTCTAGAGAAGCCACTCTAACAAGGATGTTATAGGACTTGTTTTAAATAAGAGTATACCAGACTATTGACTGACTGACTACCTGATCCTTCTGGAAAAGATATTATTAAACATGTCAGACTAAATGAGAAACATTACTCTTCAAGGAGTTTGGGTCAGTTTCTTCTCCTTAACCATCTTCTGCAATGTTCTGTTTCCTTTATTTCAGATTTCCGTCCGCACAAGTGCAAGCTCTGTAAATACCGCAGCCGACAGTTGAACCAGCTGAAGATCCACATGCAGAGGCACAAGGGTGAGTTATTTTTAGTCTGCCGCTGGGGTACATGCCCAAATATTAACTTTTTTGCCCAAATATTAACTTTTTTGCCCAAATATTAACTTTTTCGCCCAAATATGAACTTTTTCGCCCAAATATGAACTTTTTCTAAGATTTATGAAGGGTTCTCCCAACAAAGAAACACTCCTATGCTGGTTGAAACGCAGCATAGGAGTCCAGATCACAGCATAGGGGGGCCATGCTCAGACTATGCTGGTGAGAACACTGATGCTTGTACTGTCAACGCTCTGTTAAAAGAACTTCATATTATGTAACATTCAGCACACTGGCTTTACTTTATGCTATGTTCAGCTACCCATTACGCTATACCTAGAATGCACTGATTACACTCATTGAATTTGAGTTGTCTGCCTACGAATTATGACTTGTGGAATTAAAATGGCTAATTACGCTCTACTTGTTTCTTTACCATTTGAAACAAAAATTCTATGTTTAAGACACCCTGTCCTCCGTATATAGTACATTTGTATATGGATGAATACATACATGTAATACATACACGTACATAGTACATAAGTTTGCATGTACTGTATTGTCCCTCATCATGTTATAAAAAAGACTTAAAGTACTTTTTATCTCCATGAAAAAAGGCTTTTTCATGAGATACTGTTTTGCTTGCGTTTGGTGTCTGTGTGTATGTTTGTGTCACCGGATGCTTAAAGTCGCCATAACTGTAGAACCTGTACATGGATTGAAATGATTTTTGGTATGTGGGTGGGTGTCAGGTGGAGGAAGGTCAAGGTCGATTTTGGGCCCCCTGGCATGTGTGACTGGAACTGCAATGGCGTATTTGTAAAAATCTTCAATGTAGAAGAACTGAAGAGTGGATGGACAGATCGTCATGTTCTTTGGTACACAGGTAGGTTAGACCAAGTGGTACACACTTAAGTGCAAACTATGCAAATGAGACCGAATTTGCATAAGTAAGGAGGTAAATCGTTTGCATGTGTGTCGTCGGATGCTTAAAGTCAGCATAACTATAGAACGTGTAGATGGATTATAATGATATTTGGAATGTGGGTATGCGCTGGGAGGAGAATGGTCAAGGTCGATTTTGGGCCCCCTGGTTTGTGTCCCTGGAACTGCAATGGCCTATTTGTAAAAATGTTCTAAAGGGGTTTAGCTGAAGAGAGGAACAACAGATTTTCATGTTATTTGGTACGCTGGTAGGTTGGACGGAGATGTACACACTGAAGTGCAAATCATGCGAAGTTATTGTGTTTGTGTGTGTGTGCGCGTGTGTGTATGTTTGTGTCACCGTGTTTGTATGTATGTGTCACCGGACGCTTAAAATCAGCATAACTGAAGAACGTGTGGATGGATTGAAATGATATTTGGTATGTGGGTAGGTGCTGGGAGGAGAAAGGTCAAGGTCGATTTTGGGCCCCCTGGTATGTGTCACTGGAACTGCAATGGCGTGTTTGTAAATATTTTCAAAGGAGAATAACTGAAGAAAGGAGCGACAGATTTTCATGTTATTTGATACGCAAGTGGGTTGGGCAGAGATGTAGAAACTGAAGTGGTAATTATGCAAATTTGGACTAAATTTGCATAAGTAATGAGGAATATCTACTTCTCCATTGTGGGTATGGGCTTTGAGGTCACATCTGTTGAATCCATTGGTCTCTTATCTAGGGCGAGTATTCCCTAATTCCCAACAGCTGGTGGTTCCGCTGCCCAAAACCAAGTAGATGTAAGGGTGGTAACTCTACTAATGGTGTTGCAGAAAGTTATATGTACCTTTTGTTTCATAGTACGGATGTTATATTTAAAATGTAGGTACCTTTAGAACAGGTCAATACACCTGACAATGATTTATGCTAATGAGGACCTAATTCACATAATTTATGCATAATCATGTATTTCCCTAACCGTAAAAGCTGTGGCTGTCATATGTGAGATGTAGGTACCACTAGGAAAGGTGAATACACCTGGACATAAAATATGCTAATGAGGACCTCATTTGCATAATGTATGCAGAAACTTGTATTTCCCTTACCATAATAGCTGCAGATATCATATTTGAGATGTAGGTTCCTTCAGAAAAGGTTAACACACTTGTCCATGAATTATGCTAATGAGGACCTCATTTGCATATTTTATGCGTAAATGTGTATATCTCCTACCGTAAAGGCTATGGATGTCATATTTGAGATGTTGGTACCATTAGGAAAGGTAAAAAAGCCTGGCCATAAATTATGCTAATGAGAGCATCATTTGCATAATTTAGGCATATCCCTTGCCGTAAAGGCTACGGATGTCATATTTCAGATGTAGGTAATTTTAGGAAAGGTGAACACACATGGCCATAAATTATGCTAATGAATATCATTTGCATAATTTATTCATAAATGTGTATTTTCCTTACCGTTAAAGCTACGGATGTCATATTTTAGATGTAGGTACTTTTAGGGAAGGTGAATACACCTGTCCATAAAATATGCTGATGCGGACCTCATTTGTATAATTTAGGTATAACCTTGTATTTCCCTTACTGTAAAGGCTACGGATTTCATATTTGGCATGTAGGTACCATGAAAGGTCAGAAAACCTGGCCATAAATTATGCTAATGAGGAGTTTTTGCATAATATATGCATAACCCTTACTTTAAAAGCTACTGATGATATATTTCAGATGTAGGTATCTTTAGGAAAGCTGAACACACCTGACCATGCTAATACAGACCTTGTTTGCATAATTTATGCAGAAACTTCAGGATTCCCTCACACTGCAGTAAATGCTAAGGGCGTCATATTTGAGGTGTAGGTAACGGGAGGGGAATATCCTGCATTTTCCCGAAAATGTTGCCTTTCTAGGTTCTATTACGTAGATACCCTCTGGCACACAAAACAAAACAACCAGTGGCAACAACAAATAACTAGGGAAAATAAACACATCTCATATAAAAACAAATTTCATGGAGATTTTGGGTCTTCGGACTCTTGTTTTGGTATGAAGTATCTTCAGTGCAAAGGAAAGCTGCTTTGAAGACTTGTTAATCTGTTATATGATAATTTTTCAGGAGTTTTCAGGCCTTTCCGCTGTCCTGCCTGTGACTTTTCCGCCTCCACTAAACCAGAGATGAAGGCCCATGTCGCCAGGCACCTGACCATCTGGACCAATCACATCTGCCCATTCTGTTACTATGGTTTCAGGTCAGTCTAGAGATGGAATTCATCTTATTTCTAGAATTTGTATATCAAAGTGTGCAAAGGATAAATAATTGATGTCTAAATAATAATCACACAATAAAGGAATGGATCATAGAGTTGATATGCACAGGAAGGCCACACCAAGATCTTTCCTTGTTTCTTAGACATTTTCAAGAAAAAATTATGTTTTGTTATTGAGCAGTTACATGTGTATGCTATTTCTAAGACACAACCTTACATGTCAATAAGGTCACACAAGATAAGAATTGATGTCAAAATAGTCATACAAGATAAGAATGGACCTTAGATATACACAGCTGGAGGGCCACACCATCTTCTTTCTCAGATATTTTGAAGTAAAACTTTTGTTATTATATAGAGCAGTAATGCTGTTTCTAAGGCACATTGTTTCATGTTATTTTTCAGAACAAACGAGGAACTCATTGAACACCAGTCTACAAAGCATAGTCCAGTTGAAGGTAGTGCATCAACTTCAATAGAGCTGACACCTGGAAACTCTCACCTGTCTGTTGCATCATCCTTTCAACAGGGAACCCCAACACTCATGGGCATTATAGGTCAAAACCCTTCCCTGGTTCCGAGTATGGCAGGGATTCCATGTTTTACACAGGAGAATCCCACTCTCTTGGGTGGGACAACAGCACCTCTCAATGCTATCCCACCCAATCATATTGATAATGCAACAGAGAACGACATAGAAAACTTGGATGGAAGAAATAGAGAAGGTATTGGTCAGGCTCAACCTAGCCTTGTAATTCAAGACATCAGAAGTCTACAAGATGTAGAAGGGAACCTAGAGTCTACCAAAGTGTTCAGTTCATCAGAGAAAAGGACTATAGAAGAAGTTTTGACAGACAACGTAGCACTAAAGTCAGAAGATACTACTGATAATTTACAACCAGGGGTTCAATATTCTGGTCAAACAGTTAGGAAAGAGTGTAATACAAGAGTGGGAGCTGAGGAAAGCAATGGAGCTGATGCAAATGTAGGTCCTTCACTTACAGAAAATTACAACAAAGTGCAATATGGTAAAAGGAAAGGGAGTGCAAAAGTAGCTAGGAGTGAGGAAATGGTGCAAAACAGTGATGAAATGGTGCAAAACAGTGATGTTACAGGAATGAACCCCATTTTGCACCCAACCAATGAACTGATTTTGTGCAACAAGTTTGACCATGATGTGGAATTGACTCCAGGACAGCAACTGGAATTCTGGGTAAAGAGGAAAACAGTCCCACAATGCAATGGGGAAGTTGCAGAAAAAGACACAGCGATGTCAAAATGCAATGGAGCTTTAGAAGTCAAACGAGAAAGCATGGACTCTGACAATCCGGTGTTGATAGATGTAGGTTATAGTGATTGTGTCGAAACTCGAGTTTTTACGAAGATAGAGAAGGTGGAAATGAAATGTAAGGCTTGTGATTTTGTAACAGTCGATCAGAAGATTATGAGAGAGCATGTTGTTAACTGTGCTTCATACCAGAGCTAAATTTTACAGTACCTGTATTTTTAACGTAAGATATTGCACAATGGATGAATTGTTGGCACAAAAGTCATGTACACATATTTGATTTAAAAAAACATGCTTCTCCATCAGTTGATACCAAAATGGATTTGGACAATCCTAAATGTGGAAAACCAAAGTACTGCCTCATTTTATGTCATAGGGATGACATGTTTTAGTTTTGGACAAGGTATTGTATTTTTTTTAGAAATGCAGTATAGCTTTTGAGTAAGGGGGTTCTCAAATGTCTTCCCCAGTATACACGTCATGTACTTGTAATACTTTGCTATTGTTTCAAGTTGAGGATACACTTGTATCTGCACTGTGATTGGAGACATTTTTCCATACAAAAAGTATACTTTTTTTAGTAGAAGTTGATATTTTGAACCTTTTTTTCTATGTAAATATGTAACCTGTAGCAAATTTTTCTTTCAACATGTTTTCCATCAACCATTACCTCTCAACTGTTGAGGAGTGTCAGTTTCAATTTAGTTTTATTGTTAGCAGAGCAAAAACATCTCAGGCTTAGACTATGACCTGTTTCAGCCATACTGTAACACACTCTTACATGCTAACAGTGAATAGTTAGAATAGGATTAAGGCACTGTAAGTCTATAAAAAACTTCCCTGTGGTTTGATTTCCATGATGCCCTTTCCATTGCAAGATTATAACACTGTGATATGTGTTTTTCTGCTACAGTATTGTTTCAACCACAGACAACAAAGTGGAAACCTCCTTTTCTGCATAATTAGATCCCTGCGAAAAGAAACAAATTTTCGGTACTTGTTTTAAGTTGTAGATGTCAATTTTGCCAGGTGTCTACAAATTTTTGTTGTCTTTCTGTGTAGTCAATAGATCCTACATTTTGAAATTTAATTTTTTTCTTAGATTTCTTAAAATATTACAAATTGTTCGACTTTGGACACATTTTGGACATATTACTATCAGCAAGTCAAACACAATATTTTTCGGGTAGAGAAATACCAATGATTAAGTATGACTATTTGTCACAAAGAAGACAAGGTGGTGTCTTAAGTTACATATATCTACATATATCTATACATGTATATATCAAAACTGACAGGAGTGTTATTCCAAAAATGACATTTATTCCTTAAACTACATAATGTATTTTTAACACGCCATGAAATAAAGTATTAAAACCATATCTTTGCAATGTTTGGTGTTACTGTGTATATTTGTATACAACAAAGACTATAATTGTTTAAGTAATAATAGTTCATATTACTAAGTAGTGCTATCATATTGAAACTTTGGCTTTTTATAGCGGGAAATTTTGCTCCAACGAAGTAAAATTTGATATGATAACTTTATAACTCCAGTATTCTGTGCTTGACTTAAAAATGCAAGAAGTAGCAAGTCTCATTAATTACACTACAAGCTATAGAAAGAAAACAACTTTTTATGTTGCAATTAAAAATAGCTTCAATCTTGAAACCTCTGTGGTTTTATTTTCCTGTTTTTCGTGGAGACCTATCCGCCATGACTTCATTACACTGCGAATATGTCTCCCTTGTATGACTACTACAGAATTGTTTTAACCGGGAACTTAAAACACACTGAAAACCTTCTTTTCCCTCCAACCACGAAATAAAAGCACTGCGAAAGTAAATGAATTTACAGTAAAAAGGTTAGCTTCCAACTCTGACACGTTCAGACTTTACAGAGTATAATACAAAATTTACAATTTCACTTTTGTCATTAACTTTGCAATTTGAAGGATCACAAACTCGATCTTAGCGTACTCTACTGTATGAAATTTGCCACAGTTACTACCATCTACTTTCATTTGCTGCCTTCAAGGACACAGTGAGGGGACTCCTCTCGAAGGCGAATGATGTCATCATCCGCAAAACTGCGGGGACGTGATCGACAGACAAGATCTTCAGGCGCCCGGTTTTATCCACAAACAGGACCGGCGTCGCTACCAGGGACAGTTTCATGGTGTCTAAGTGGATCCTGAAGTAATCGAACATGTGGTTCTCCAACGCTTGACGGAAGAGGTAGAGCTCGTCGAGTTGGAGGTCGTTTTCCGTGTCTTGTGCAACACTGCTCAACAGGGCCTGGGCGTGTTTTATGGGGATTTGGAGAGAGATTTTATCGAGGCCAGCCTCCTTTAGTGGTACGTCGTAGTTTAGGTCCAGAGTCTGTTTCTTCACCTACAAACAAAAGATCAAATCAGTAAGTGTATTTACAAGTTCCTGGTTCCAATTATTTGTTAAGACCCTGGTGTAATTCTGGGCCAGGACATCTCAGTTGGGGCTGCATCAGAAATGGGGCATAAAATAGGGGTCGAGGAGGTGCCTTGAGCATGTTACTTTAAGGGGAAGGGCTAGCAATCCCTCCCTATAGAAATATACATTCCCTGTTACTGAAACAGCATGGAAACCTGCTGCCCTATGTGCCACTAGGCACTACAAAATTTCTACTAGTATATCTTTTAATTTCTAAACGAAAGTCGAGTCCAGAGTTTCTAATAGAGCAACAAAATGTTTCATCTGAAATTTTGGAGCATGGGGCTTAGATACTCTGTCTCTGACAGACACATTGGAATAACACAGAAATTAAGCCAATAAGGTGGTTTGTTATATCCCTTGCATCCAATAGAAGGTGGTGTGACATCCTTACCTTTTCATTGTTGCCCCTGATGAGCCCCAGTGCCATAGCCCACAGGAGGTCAGAGGGCTGGAAGGACATGGGGCAAACCCTACAGTCAAACCTCTGCTCCAGCCAGCTTACAACAGCATTCTGTAATGAAAGAAAAAAAATACATTGCTACAGAACTTTTCAGTCTGGACAGGTTTCTTAAATCCTGGATTAAAAGACTTACAACTAAAATATGTAACCTTTTACATACAATCAAACACAATTAAGGTACTCTCATCTCCTATCTAAAATCTATATGGATGTAAGGCTAAGCACTGAAGAAATTTCTCTACAACCGATATAATCTACTTGTTACTATATTCATCCGTGGGTGAGAATAGAAGAGAACAGAAATACCTGCATGTAAAACAATTGAATAATAGACCAACAGAGTTAATCTTGAGACTAGATTCAGTGTAGCTACTGAGGTGTAACTATCATGTTTCCCACAACAACACACCCATACCAGACTTACAACACACCCATACCAGACTTACAACACACCCATACCAGACGTACAACTCACCTATACCAGACTTACAACACACCCATACCAGACGTACAACTCACCTATACCAGACTTACAATGCACCCATACCAGACTTACAACACACCCATAACACCCATAGCAGACTCACCTGAAGAGTTCCTGGTCCTGTCATGAGTAGAAGAGGGAGGACAGTGAAGGCACCCTGCTCCAATTGAGACACCTCCCCTTCCATGTTACACAGCACAGCGTACAGACTCCCCGCTCTTCCTGTGGTGTCTTTCCGCTTAACTGTGATCTCCAGGGCAATCCTGTCATCTAAACAACACAAAAAACAGTTGTTGTAACTGATATGTCATTTGTCGTGACAAAAAAACAAGACAGCTCGATTGGCAACAACAAAAACACCTGAATCATAGTGTGTGATGAATAAGATGATAACTTATACTAAGTTATAGGTATACATGTAGATGTCATGGTAGATATGGTAACAAAACCATAAGAACAATAGAGAAATAATACCTAAAACAGTGATGTTTATAACTCTATAGAGCAGAAATAGAGAGCTAAAGGTGAACAAAGAATAAGTAGCAGTAAATGTAGTAAGTTATTGTAACTACTACTATCACAACATACAGTCAAACCTGTACATGTGACCACCTCTGCATAAGGACCACCTGGCCAAAAAGTGGCAATATGACCACTTCTTTGGTGGTTCCCAATATAATTTTTCCAGTTGACACAAACATTAAGAACCCTGTCTATATTGACCACCTGTCCACATAGACCAGATTTGATTGGGCCCTGAGAGGTCTCTTTGGGCAGGTTTGCCAACAAATCAAGTATGACACCAGTTTCTGCAAAAACTCACCTGTATTTTCCTTGGCTGTAACTGCGACCCTGTACAGGTTACCATCTGCAGCTGTAGCCAGCTGTGCCAGGTGCAGGGACAGACCACCTGACAGCTGTTTCAGGCCTGCCCTGTCCAACCTGCACCTGTACAGCGGTGTGACGTGGTGCACATTCAGGCTGCACCTTACAAGGCCTGACCAGTCTGGTTGGGCTGCAACCTATGTAGTACAAGACAAGGGAAATGTTTCAAATTCTGTGTGGAATGAAAAGCAACCAAAATCTTTGCCTACTAAGTTAGATTTTAACCTTACCCATACTGGTTTACGACTCTTCCACTCCAATGGACAAAAATAGCAGCACTGAGGATGTATGGCAAAGTGACCAAAAGAAACAACACAAGAGACACACACACACAGACCTGCTATAAGGATATTATCTTGGGAATGAAGTAGAAAAGGGGCTATACACTTGGCAGGAACATATATATCCAGCAAATAATAGTAAACAAATGTAGTTCTATTTTCCAAGGTACAATCATGGCTGATGGGCGGCCATCATGTGATAACACACTGTTGAATCCAACTACGAAACAGTTGATTTTACGACTGTTCTGAGGCCCTTTACGTTACACCCTATATCTTGTATGAACAGACTCAGTACCCACCTCTTGTGTGTTTGTTCTGTCTGCAGCAGGAGACACCATGCTGCGAGTCCTGGGTGTCCTGTACGGTGTGTATTTCCTCTGCAGGTATCCCATCTGAAGTGTTCTGTTAAGTCTGCTGGCACTTAGACTGGCACCCCCCTCCCCACGAGGCGTGTCTCTCGCACCTGTACCAGACAAGTTTATGTGACATTGTTGTTTTAGTTATCTTTACTAGGTTGATGAAGGTTAGACATCCAGGTAATAAGATATGCAAGGTAACAGTTACTTTAGCAACTAGACAAATCTGACCGTTTCCAAAATCTATCCAGTTGCTTGAGTAACTGTTACCTTGGTCCTTGCGTATCTTATTACCTGGATGTCTTACCTTTCTTACACCATAGGTTTGCTAAATAATTGTGTAGCCTCAGGTAGTTGTTATTATATCTATCTGTAATTGAATTGTACTCATCTTTGTATTAAAAAAGGATTCCATATGGTTAAATGGTCCAATCAAGCCATCGAGTCTACATGAAGGAATTTTGAACTGGGAATTAGACTCCAGGAAGACTATACATGTATAGTATAAGTTATGGTATAAGTACTACTGTACATGATGTACTTAACAGAGATTCAGTACCTGTATTGTTGGGATAATCGCAGGATTCTAAACAATCAAACAAACCTGTACGACGTTGGGTGTTTCTGTAGCTGTCTGCTGTGGCGTTCATGTCTGAACCAGGTGAGCTTGTTACAGCTGTACCAGGTGTGCTGACATCGTGGTCAGGTGTGTCTATGTCCTCAGGCATGTTTCAGTAATCTATCTAACCTGTAAAGAAAGTATGCAAGACATAACTTTAACTTTTTGCTATATATCTTCTCAAAAATTCAAGATACCAGCTTGTAAACAAATTATTTTTATGAAAATCATTAAATTATGGCATAACTATGTGTAGAGTAGAGTAGAGTAGAATTAGAAGTAGAATTAGTGTAGAGTTTGACCTTTTCTTTTGTCAAAATTCAGAATTCCTAGATAAATACACATTCCATCTTTAGCTGCAGTATGGTAGGTACGTAGCTGATTGCTCTGCTATCTTACAGCGTTGTTTGTGTCTTGGCGTCCTGGCTTGGAATTTTCATGCCCCCCTCCCCACCACTTCACACTGAGCCCATGATATACCTTACGAAACAACGTTTTTTCTTATGCAAAAGAAGCCTCAAATGTTGTGCGAAGCATAACCACTACTGTCAATTTTGATTTTGTCCTAAAATGGAAGCATATCTATCAAAACAGCGACTCACGAATATCACAGCTCACAACTTTGGTTCAACCCTGCCGCCCAAACTGGCCCGAACGTTTGTCTTCCTGTCGTGTCATCTGATTGGTCAATTTTTAGGGACAGTACAGCACTGTCATGAAAGAACGGTGAAATGTCTGAGAAAAATCAAACTCCTCCCATGAAATACAACTAATTCAAAAAATACATATTTGCATATGGTATCTACTGTTTATTTTATGAGAATTCATGCAAAAAATGTTTTACATGGATGTCAAAACGCATCTCTCCTCACAACTTGTATGACGTACTGTCCCATACTTCCCGTGAGCCACTATTATTACCTTTGACCTTACAAAATGGCGGCAAGATTTGGAGTTCGATGTAGGAACACGTAAACTTTTACGATTTTATCGAAATAGGAAGACTTTTGCCAGATATATCTGTCAATGTACTAAAGGAGAGATGCGTTTTCGAGCAAAGATCGTCGATATTGCGTGCATACAGCACTTCACGCGTGAGTATTTCCAAGTTTTGTGATGTGATGTCGATTCTTGATGCAATCATAGAATTTCTGACGTAGCACAATATTTGCAACACGATTCGATTGATATGGTTTGTGCGATAATCATACATGCTATTTTTGAAGATAAGAAATCCTCAACATTGTAAGCAAATCATGTAACCTATAGCCTATAATATATATTTCTAAAGAAATGACATATTTTAGGGCATAATCTTCCGACGCGTGATTCGAATTTCCTTGTGTTGCGGAACCGGCTGCTATGTTTACCAAAGTTTCTCAAGAGGCCCAAAATGGCGACAGCTCGGGAACATGTGGATCCTTTGGACGCTGCTTTCGACGACATATTTCTCGCCGAAGAGAAGTTCCAAAACCAGGGCTACCAAGAGGGATTCGAGCTTGGGAAGCAAGCAGGGATTGAAGAAGGCCACGTCATGGGAATAAGTCAGGGAAGATCCATGGGATCAGAAATAGGATTCTATCACGGATTTGCTTGTTCATGGAAAGTTATTTTGGAACGTGACTCTTCAAAAGGACCTCGAGCCCTGAAGGCCGTAGACGCACTTTTGGAGCTGATCTGGAGAATACCCATTAGGAATGCCGAGTATGGTGGTCTCACAGAAGACCTGGACAGGATAAGGGCCAAGTTCAGACAAGTGTGTTCACTTCTTGGAGTGTCTCCTGACTTTGGTAACACCAAAACGTCACTGTCGTTTTAGAATGCTGAACCAAAGATATGCTTTCTCAAGGACCGTGTCATCTAAAGACATCCATAAAAAATGCAGTAACAGAGTGGAAAGGAAAACTCAAATGAGATGGAAATTTTGCGTATTTGAAGTTTGCTGTTAGCAACACTTCACAACTGCAAAACTTGCAAGTCTTTTGCAGCTACATGTACGTGTATCGGCTTACAGAGAAAATTTTAGAATGAATGCGCTTTCTCAAAAACCATGTCATCTGAATACATGCATATTGCATAACAAATCCAAAGATGGTGTGGAAAACTCAGACGACATGGAAATTTTGTGTGCTTGAAGTTTGCTGTTTGCAACACTTCACAACTGCAAAACTTGCAAGTCATTTTGCAGCTACGTGTATCGGCTTACAAAAGAGATTTGTATGTGACAGCTGGATGCCATACTGTGCCTTTATGATGGGGGATCTGTTACTATGATAGCAATGAATCTGATCGATCAAGACTGAAGATGTCGCCTCCCTGTTCTACACTTTTCACCAACAACATGATCACCTGCTGCTGCAACCTTGACCTCAGATGACCTGACAGGTCCAATTCTACTGAACAACTATGTACACCCTGAACCATGTGTGATAACTGGGCAAGAGATTACAGAAATCCAAGCAGAAGAAGACTTTTTATGTTAATCTTACATGACTTTGTCTTCATCATGCCACCGTGTTGTCATACTGATGTCTAATAGAACTGATCATCTATAATATCATATTATATAGTATCAGTGCATTTTGTTGGTACATTTGCACCTTTTTGTGAACACTTAAATACCAGGCAGTGGTCATCATTTAGCAAATAAACAAAGACAGTACTACTACTACTAGTAGTAGTGAAGGTCAATGTTATGTTCTTATGCTGCAGACATTGTACATGTACATGGATTTGCCTGAGACCAACATGTGGCTTCCAAATTAAAATCTACAATGCTTACAGTAGATTTTCTTTATGATTCATCAAGTTTCAGGAAATATTTTACTTTGTGATATCAGCAGCTCTCTTCACCTCAATTGATGAATTCGAGCAAAATACCTTTGCTCTATGATTTTAAGAACTTTCTCTTTGCCCATTTCACCTTCTGATTATGTCACAATGTAGTTTAATCAGATATTTTAGTCATATGTAACTGTTGATCAGAAAGTGTGAAGTCTCTACTACTTAAAGTATGATAGATACATGTAATAGTTTTTTAATTGTTTGTGTATGCATTTAGAGTGTGTTCATGACCTATAAGTCAACTGTCATGCCCATGAGCACTGCACTTGTCATTTGGAATTTTTAGCCGGTCATTTACCCATGAGAAAAGACTCATAAAACCCCATATCTTTACACTGCAGATATGCAAATACGCTTCTACACATTGAGTTTGATGTTGGTTCAACAATACAGCCTTTTTATGTCAGTCCATCATTTTATTGAGCTGTCATTCCAACATGAAGATATGTTTCCACATAGCTTTACAGGGTGCAGAGGAGCTGTGACTGTGAGTTTCTTGCTGCTTTACAAAATGGTGCTACCGTCTGACCAAAAATAAAGTGACGACTTTTACATATTCAGTTGTGTACATGTTTTTGGTCGCAACTCTTCTTTCACACTTCAGTCTATTTTAAGACAGTGTATATCCACAAAGAAGCCAATAACAAGGCTTGAGAATTGACCATTGCATGCTACACAATACTTGACAAAAACTAATAAGAAGCCTATCATGGAATCTGCATGTAGAAACATTTTGAGACTTTCTGAAGTTGAAGGCAATTCTTTGCTTTTTGAATATCAAATACGGTAGTTTACATTCCTGATTGCACATCATTGAAAATAAACTGCATGATGGAAAGATACAGACATATGACATATTTCATTAAATGATTTATTTCATCAAAGTTACAGTGTGATACATATGGAAACACAGGCAGCTTTATCATACAAATTAGAAATGACAAAAATGGTAATATGTATATTAATTACAATTACCTTTCCTTGGAAATTGTGCAAGGACACAGAATCTGACTACTGTAAATGCAGAAATGTTTGCGGGGATTTAATTTCGCGGTAGAAAATGGAGTGTTCGCAGTGGTTTAGAGTTCGCCTTTGATAGTAGTGCTACAGCTACATAATGGAACGGCTTTTTGCGGTGGTTTTAAGTTCACGGTAAAGAGTTCACCATGAAAACTGCGAACATAAAACCACTGCAAATTTCTGCATTTACAGTACAGTCTGTACCTTTCTCCTAGATAAAAATAACCGTTCCTTGTCCCCTCTTGACAGGAGTGGTCTCCACCATCTCCAAGCTGTGCAAGACCTGCACCTTCAGACTCACACCTGGAAAAATCTACTTCATCCTGTCTGAACAGGTGGCTAATGGTGGAGTCAGCATGTGGTGTGAACTTCCTCAGGTGAGAATGAATTGACTTTATTGCTTGACAGTTGTACCTGGTACCATGTATGGCAATGGTAACAAGGTTATGTTAGCCTGGGTGCCATCCTAGTTTGTAAGGGAATGAGTTTGGGAGACCCGGTAATGGTCACATTTCTAAACCGGGGCCTGGGGTGTCTGCAGGAATGAAAAGTATGATACAAAAGACAACAAAACACACAGAATGTGAAAAAAAGTCATGGGCATAATTTGTGTAATTCTTGATATATTTGTATGTTTAGTTTTCTTCCCGTAAACAGCCTGCCCGGGCCCCAGTTTTGAAATGTGATCAACTAGGACGGCACCTAGGCTAAGGTTATGTACTAGTTAGTATCTATTGTTATAGAAAGATTCAGGCTTTGCTTTAACTTTATGTAATTCCAGTTGCACTTTCAACCCCCTGCAGGCAAACTTCTTTGACCAGTTCCAGATGGAGGGAGTGTCAGCTGAGGATAATGAGATCTACCTGGAGCTGGTCCCAGATAACATGAGCAGGGCACTGAAGTCTGCACAGGCTGCCAAACTGGTCAAAATCAAACTCACCAAGAAACATGCAGCTTGTCTTACCTTTGACATTGAGTTGGTGAGTCTTAGTAGCCTGGAATCCAAACCTATTATAGCTCCTGAGTCTCCTCTCCGCAAATAATAGGTTTGGATTCCAGTCTAGAGTCTTAGTGCTGTTCACACTTGTGCGTATATTCAAGTCTGTATGAGTTGTGTTTTGACATTTTTTTGTTGTAGGTAAAATTTGCGACTGGGAAATTTGTTTGTTTCGGTACGATAACCAGGCTTCACAACAGTGAATCAAAGTGAAAACAAATTCTCTTCCGCAAACTTTACATAAGTCAAAAAATGTATATACGCAACTCATACAGGCTTGAAAATACGCACAAGTGTGAACAGGCCCTAAGATAACATCAGTTTATTTCCTTGGTTCTTGGAAATTTCTGTCTTGAACTTAAACCTTATGCTACAGGTAAGGATGCTATCTGAAACATCTGACCCTTAACAAAACTTATCCAGTTTATTGAGTAACTTTTGTATTGTCCATCTTATTACCTTGATGTCTAACTTTCATCGACGTATGGTTTGATGGTTGGTCAAAGGTGAGCTTGAGTATCTGGTGATAACTTTAAACCTTAGCCTAGTTCATGATGTCTGGAAGTAATCTGTAGAAAATGTTCATTCAAATGTTCTCTTCCCAATTATTATTTTCTAATCCTAACATTACTAATTCGACATCACCAAACTTCAGTACTTAGTAGCTGTAACAGTTGTATTTCTGTAGATTTTGCGTTGTTGCAACGTTATACCCATCAAGCTTGCTAAGGTACATGTAGCTGTTTGGCCCCAAACTTTGTATTTGTTACTTGGTCAGGCAGCAGTTAAAAGGATGTGGTGTTTTAATCTACATGTAAGATGTAATGGGTCCCTTGTAATGATTGTTGTCCGTGGTAGCCCTCCCTGACCAACCAATCCAGAACTGTTGTCCATGACGTGCCGGTGAACGTGATCGCTCGCAGACTTTGGGGAGAATACCAGGAACCAGCCATGCCACAGTTTGATGTAGGTCTTTTATCATACTCTACTGCTTTAAATTTTGTACTTCTAGAAGAATGCTAACCCTACCATTGCAAGTGATAATATCACATATGGGTGAAGGTTCGAAATTCTCTTTCTAAATCATGATGTCATGTTATGTTCTATGTTTCACGTTTGTGTTGACCTGTATTATCAGTTATAATGTTTTATAACTTTATGGTTAAAGGCTCCATACTATGCCTTCTATACGACAATGACGTAACTTACTACTAGTATACACGTCAGTCACAATATGTATTCATACTTTTGATGTTTAAAAGATACTTTGATCGTTCAGAACATACAATGTACTTCAAAACCAAAGAAATACAAAGGACTTTCATGACAATTTGGCCAAAGGATAACAGTTTTTCTTTATTCATCTCACTCTCAGAACAAGACTTCCATTTTTAAAAGCTTAAGGGAAATTTATACATTTCTTTATTGATCAATCTGGAATGCGTATGGGTAGTCCCTTCAGCCATAGAGGACCGATTACCAAGGGAGCCCATAACAGGTAAACAGAATACAAACTTAGCAAGTATAAATGTTACAAGTGAAATAAAACTCCGCTGTACAAATTAATAAAATACAAAATTATAATGGTAAATTATAGATTTGTAAACAATAAATTGTAGTTGAAAATCACAAGCAACGACAGTCACAAGAACCAAATAAAAGTAGTCTAGTTTATATATGTATTTTACATTGTTGTTTCAGGTGAGTGTATACCTGCCCGCTCTCAAGACAATCAAAACTGTGGTGGAGAAGATGAAGAACTTGTCAAACTTTCTGGTGAGATTTGCAAAATGTTGTAGTTTTATGGAGCATAAATGATTGGGTTAAGATATCGTGAAGAGAGAAACACAATAATTTTCTTTGTACATGCCTAGAAGCAGGGCATCCAATTTCTTATTATTTTCAGTACGAACTAAATGCCTGCCTTTCTCTGACTCCAGACTGATATAGTTTCATCTTCCCAATCAGTCACCACCACATCTCCACCTGGTGACACAGCAAGAGCATGAGGACCATCCGTTCCACTTCCAATGTGGTGCAGAAATCTGCCCTGACTGTCAAACATTTTCACACAACCATTTCCACTGTCAGCCACAATGATGTTTCCCATTCCATTAACACAAATTCCCTCAGGATATCTCAACTGACTTTCATCAGATCCCTCACTGCCAAACCTGAACTTGAAGTTCCCTTGTCTGTCCAAGACATGGACACAGTGATTGTTGATGTCAGTGACTAGAATGTTCCCTTTCCCATCCACAGTGACATACTGTGGCCACCAAGGCTTTGGTGATCTATGACCTGAACCATATGTACCTACCTTAGAACCACCTTGGTTAAAAACTAGAAGTTGACCATTCTTCCCATCATACTCTGTAACAATCACCTGTTCTGTACCCATATCTACAGTTATGCTACGAAAGTAAGTTACACCTGGAAGATCTATATGAATGTTGGCCAAACAGGTGCCTTCCCTGGAATACTGCACTACATGATCACAGCCCACCACCCACAGGTTGTCATTTCTATCTACAGCAACATCATGTGGTTCAAACTTTTGACCAATTTCCCCTGGCAGAGATGTTGTGAACTCTCTGATGTAAACACCATCCATTGTGAACACCAGAATTTTCCTCTTCCAACAATCAACAATGTAGAGCTCATTGTGTTGTGAAACAGTTGCTCCCATAGGATCATTGAATTCCCTACTGGATCCCTCTCCCCCAAAGATGACCTTCCTTACCCATGGTTGTCCCACCTTGATTGACCTCACATTTAAGCCTGTGTCTCGCCCTTTGGGCTTAACCACAGACTGTTCGACTTGTTCTGTATTTTTTGCTTTGGCAATCAGCAGCTCCTCTATTATGGCCGCCATGTTCTTGTTGGTCTCGTGAAGTTGCTGGATTTTCTCGTTCATTTCTGCCTTCTGTTCCAGGAAGATTTTCTGGGCTTTCCTATTTTTCTCTTTTAACATCTTAACCTCCTTCTCTCTAGTTGTTTGTTCCGCTGTCAGCAGTTTCTCTACTCTCGCTCCCAAGTGAATTTTTTCTGATTCCTCATCTTTCTTTTTTAACATCGTTACCTCCTCTTTCATGGCATCTACTACCTGCCTACCTTTAATCAACTGTCCCTGCAATCTCTCTCTAGTTGTTTGTTCGGCTGTCAGCAGCTCCTCTATTTTGGCATCCTTGCTCATGTTTGTCTCCTTAAGCTGCTGGATTTTCTCCTTCAGTTCCAGGAGGATTTTTTCTGCTTTCTCATCTTTCTCTTTCAGCATCTTTACTCCTTCCTCCTTCCTCACAGCATCTACTCCCTGCCTGCCTGTCAACACTTGCCCCTGCGTCATCTGAAGCTGAACTTTCTCTGCTTGTTTTGATTTCTCTCTTGTTGTTTGTATGGCCGACTGTACTTGTCTGTACCACATGTTGATGTCATCAGTCCTGTCTGTACAGGGCTCGTCCTCTCTACCAATCACAGCCAGGTCTAGGCTTCTCAGGCTGGAACAGTCCACATGTCTGCTGGGGGGTGGCAGGTCCAGCAGGTTGTCGACAGAAGTGGTACGGTCCAGTCCTGTTCATTAGGAAGGATGGAGTTAGTACTAGAGATACTTGACTCTGTTAAAAGTTATTTTCCAAAAATGTCGTAATTCCCTTGAAACAAAGTCATCTATCTACCAAACAAAAAACAAGACATAAGTGAAACTCACTGTTACTATAAGTTGTATTTCTCACCTTGCCCCAGTCTGTCTCGTACCCTCACATAGTCTTCATGCTTCACCTGGAGCCTCACGATCAGCTGTGCACCCTTGACCTTGTCCTGTAGGTGGTCTGAGATGAGGATGTGTGAGAGTTGTTGAGACAGGGTTCCCTCCCCAACCCTGTAGTGGTTGTGGTAGAACCTGTCCACATCAGTCTGGCGCAGGAACGTCAGGAGGAGGATGATAGATCCCTTCAGGGCTCTCTTTAACAGAGCTTTGTGTTTGTTAAAGATTTTTCGTACTTCTCTGTAGCGTACAGGGTCATTGAGTACTTCTACAGTAAAGAGAGCACGCTCAACTTCCAGGATTCGCTCCCTGATTTGTTCCCTGCGTTCTTCACTGATGTCTCTGGCCTGCCCCTGAGCAGAGGTTTGTTTTGCCAGGCCCAGATGTAGGTGCACAGGAAGGACTGGGTCTGTACAGCACAGTTATAGAGGGGAATTCAAAAGATTAGAAAGCAATGTCCTTGAACATTATCAAACCAAAATGTTAAGTTCACAGCTTCAAGAGTGTCAGTTTCCAATTGAGTATTTATGGGGAACATAGCATAATCATTATTGAAACTGAATAATTTACTTTAATTACTTTACTTAGCGTCCCCTTTCCTAAATTGATTGACAGATAAAAATTGAGGACTTTATGTGCACAAATATTGCCTGTCTTTTTTTTAAATCTAAATCATAATTGGCTTTTTCAGAATATCATAAAGGCTCATACCAGGATAATTGTCTTTCAGACTGTCCACAACATGTTGTAGCTCTGCATCTTGTAGGGCCTTGATCAGCACATGTATGGTGGCAGCATTTCCCTTCTGCTTGTACCATTGCTGTAGTAGGTCCATACAGCGGGACTTGTCATCCCGGTGTTTGCCATCAATGTTTTGTATGTCTGGTGTGTCAAAATCAAGATGCCAAGCCAGGTCCTTCCAGTCTGAGCTCACCCTGTTCTTGATGAAGCTAAAATACCTCTTGACACCTGCAATGAAATGCATAGTATGGGAAAACATAAGCTGAACATTTAGATTAGATATATTATACACATAATGAGATACTCAGGTAAACATAGTTTTGCAGTGTCTACCACTCAAAAATCATGACCATAGCATGGCCATAACACGAGATATCAAACTTGACCTTCATTATATGGACCCCTCCTCATCTACCAAATATCATGAGAATCCATCCACAGCTTCTTGATTTTTGCTGGCAACATACGAAACTACACACACCCACAAATAAATGACACCGAAAAGATAACTTTAGATAACTTTTGCAAAACATATAATAACATTATATTACAGTACTAAGCAATTCAAGAAGAGGTCTGCTAGGAAGGCCAAAAAACGATTGTCATGACTCTATGTTGTCTTTGGACATACATGTAAATTGGCACACTAAATGGAGGATACCAAAATAGCAACCCTGACAATGAGGCTAGAACAATTGTTACTACATACATATACATGTTAACTTGCATGACAGGACTTTGGACTCAAAGTGGTTCAAAATATAATAGTATCCTAATAGTCTTGTTTATGTATTAATGATCTCACCTTGTTTAGACATGTTGCAAACGGCTCTAATTTAAAGCTTTTATTTCTGTGAAAGAAACAACAAACAAACGGTATATTTGACATTGCAATGTTTACTGCTGGGCAAAGCAAAATCTGTAAAGACGTTGAGAGTAACTATACATTACATCGTACATAGTACATGTAGTACAGAACCTGGAAGTGATAAGCTGAAATGTTGATTTTAAGTTACAATAGTTGTAATTGTTACTTTTTTGACATACTAACATCAGCTGATTATGATTGTATAACTGACATGCAGCTTACCTTAAAGTTTCCTCCGGACAAAGAATTGTTTCCTTTAAAGCCTGCCTGAATCATGGCAGCGTCTCAGGCTTCAGATCTAAAGTGTATTTGAACAATGACAATAAGTTACAGCCTTTACAGCCATTCTCATTGGTACAGTTGTTTGCTCTTGTTTAATAAGTGACAAGTTGTTGGTTTTTCTGGCTGGAGAACTTTGATATTTCATGATACCCTTTTATAAGTTACAAAACAAAAGTCTAGCTTGACAACTCTGCACTGAAATATTTCAGTTGTAGATTTCTGACACACTAACGTCAGCTGATACTATTAATTGTATAATTCAGACAGCTTACCTTTCATTGAGACAAAAACTGTTTCCTTGACTGCCTGCTTACTTAGTAAATCATGGCGACATCTCTGGCTTCAGGTCAAGGTTCATTGGGACAGTGACGCTTTTTAGACAGCCTTTCTCATTGGTCATAGTTGTTTACTCTAAGTTACTTGGTTGTTTTTTCTGGCTAACAAACTTTCCATGATAGAAATGTTAACCTAGTACATTGACCAAATACACACAAAGAATTATTCAAGTCATAAGAGACTTGTTCTGTTTTGTCACCATAATCTTCAAACCATTCTACACCAATCACAGAGCCATTACTGAATACTTGTGCAGGATTCCTCACACCTGAATGCACCTTCAGTCAGAACACACCCCTTAATGTCAGGCAGGGTCAAAATTCACAGCTGACTGGTTCATTATTGTGGTTCAACTGCAATTCTGAGAATGGTGTTCAATCAGAGTTATTTTGAGTTGCATGAATACAGTAATTTGAGCCCTACTAAATGATTTGTGAATGGTTTTAACAGCCAGGAATTCATGGTATAGACAAGCTATGTTTGAGCAAGGAGGTTATATTCTACTAACCCTTGTAGCCTCCTTGGTTTGAAACAGTTCGGCTAGTATATTCTATAGTTGGTGCTTTTATAACTGTATCTTGATCATAAGATATTCTTGATTGACAGGTGATGTCGGCCAATAGGAACGGAGACATGACCCTGAAGGTGGAGACTGACATGGCAGAGGTCACCACCCTCTTCCGAGATCTGGAGATTCCTTCCTGGTGTAAGTAGTCCCTCTATCAACATACATGTGCATGGCAACACTGTTGTCTGAACATACATGTACTTAACATTCTGAATTTTAATACTGTGGTCAACCACACACATAGCACTACTTAATTATATTGGTGTGAATAGTGTGCAGTTATCGTAAAATGATTCCAACTCTGAATTTCCAACTGAGAGCAAAATAGGCTGAAAGTAAAGAGCAAAGCTTGATAAAGTTCGGAAATGCATGTGAGAAGTATTGAAATTTGCCCCTTGCTGGATCGAAATGATGAGGCACTCTGTTTTTGTAGACCATGAAAGTGTAAAACAGCATCCAGTTTAATTTGAGAATTCCAGTTTAATTTAGGAGTACCTCCCACATTTCAGCAATGTTAAACCCAAATGGCTTAATATCACATCTGGTAGGTATGTAAAAATGAAGTTAAGAATATGTAGCAGCCATTGATTACTCCATGGGGATTAACCCAATTCTTTCTGGAGAATTGAGCCAGAATTCTCCCCGGAAGTGGACTTGTGGAGATTTCTGGGAAATAGAGCTATAATTCTGCAGGATTCTGGGACCTGGAGGCAGAATTCTGGGAATTGGAGATAGAATTCTCGGAACTAGAGCCTGAATTCTGCAGAATTATACCTTCCAACACTTATACCTTCAAATTGGTGTTTTCTTCCTTCACCTTTGTATTTTCTTTCTGCACATCAGTCTCTCTTCCAGTATATAGATAAATTCTGAATTCTGGCTCCAGGTCCCTGAATTCTGACTGCAGGTCCCAGAATTCTGTCTGCAGGTCCCAAAATCTCTTCTATCAATCTCTTATTTTCCCCACAGTGAGAGAAGAAGAGTTGAGTGTGTCTAAACGACTATAAAGAGAAAAAGAGGATGAGATCGCAGATGCTAATAATTATGAAACAGTTGTTTTTACTTTCCCCATAGCAAGTTTCATTATTACAGCAAGAGAAGAAAAGTCTGTTGTCCGTCTGAGTGATCATTTAAGAGTCGTGAAATAGTTTTTATTTTCCCCACAGCAAGAGAAGAAGAATCAGGTGTCTCTCAGAGTGACCGTGACCCTGAGGAGATGGCCGAGGCTCGTGTGGACATCAGGAAGTTCTCACAGTTCCTGGCCGGGCAGCAGGTCAACCCTGACAGGGTCATATGTAGTGAGTTTTTGGCGACACCCCAAAGCTGGAGCCGTTTTGTGGAATTTTCTCAAGTTGTACTAAATCTTCTGTTCTTAGATTAAGCCAGACGGGATCATATGTAGTGAGTGGGTCAATAAACTTTTTGGTGACACCTCAGGGCTGGAGCCGTTTCATGGAACTTTCTCGAGTTGATCTAAGTCCTCTATTTTTAAATCAAGCCAGACAGGATCATGTGTAGTGAGTCCGTCAATATACTTTTTGGTGACACCTCGGCTGGAGCCGCTTCATGGAACTTTCTCGAGTTGATCTAAGTCCTATTTTCTTAAATCAAGCCAGACAGGATCATGTGTAGTGAGTCCGTCAATATAGTTTTTGGTGACACCTCAGGGCTGGAGACATTTATGGAACTTTTTATTGTTACATTCACGCAGTCATGTATTTCAAATCTGTACTTAGATCAATCCTCGTGACAGGATCATACCTATGTTAGTGAGTTTGTCAATTTTGTTTGAGCCAATATTGCTTCAGGACTATAGCCCTTTTCTTGATTCTTTTCCAATTTGCCAATTCTACTTTAGACATCAAATACGAATATGATACCTCAATATATATATGAATACATTTTAGTGCCAAAAAGAATTTATTAAACTGACTGCATGATGATGCATGATGTGTTAGGACCTGATTCACTCTGGCTGCAAAATGGATGAATTTCTAGACTATAACTACATTGTATTTCTTGTGAAGGCAGCTAACAACAACCAAATGTCTATGATAGCACAGAATTTTGCTCACTAGTGCAATTGTCTAATTCTTACTATATTTCTTTTTTTTCCCTTTCATCAGACATAGTTGACGGGAATATTCTTCACTTCTTTGTTCTACACGAAGACTTGTCCCTTCAATACTTCATTCCTACAGTTGCACTTTGAAGTTTGGAGTGGTAAGTTTTTGTACAAAAAGTTTGTACAGCATTTTGATTTGTTATGTAAGCATGAGAAGTACAAATGTAAACACATTGATTTTATACCATTTGTAAGTAATATGCAGGACTATGAGTCTGAATCCCCTTTCTTATAATAATCTTAAACTTGCTGTTTTTATCCCACAGGTCTTCTTGCTAGGCATTGATTGTGTGTCCAGTTCCAGGCCGGAAGATACAGTTCTTGAATTGGAAAGTTTCTATCGTGTGCAGCATTTCAAACTCGTACATGTACTTTAAACATTGTGTATTCAACTCTCTGTCTTCTGAAGCTGGTAATGAGTTACATCATGTATATTGAAAAAGGCCACACTTATTTGATCCGTTTGGTCTTACATTGAAAAGAATACAAGTAAATCAAATGAAGATTAACATGAAAACAGAGTTAGATGCGAAAGCCTTTACCTTTGTACATGTATGCTCTGTCAGTCGGATTCACTTCTTCCTCCCCGTACTCTGTTTTAATGTTATCCTCTTCCTTGATTTACTTTAAAATTTCAAAGAAATGAGGAAATAAACTGGTGTGACCTAAGGTGCAATTGATTATTACTTTTTCTTGAGCCTCATAAGAGCATGTTCGGCACATGTAGGAAGACTTGTACGCTCCAAAAAATATCATAAATCTAGGGGTTATATAACATACCAATTAAGGACAGGAAAGTAAGATCGATACTGTCTTCTTTAAACTGTTTGTCCTTTCAAGCTTTTGGTATTCTGCTTCTGTTCCCTAAGTGTGCAGCGGTTTCAGGTAAATCCTTCAATAACTGACCTGTGTGGTTTAATAAAGGCAAACCTGTAGAGACCAGGGAGCAGTCGTGCTGAACACACAGCATTATTGGTTTAGGGGTCAGGAAGAGAATGACAAAAACTCAAATGGAGTTTTATTCCTTTCATAGATTTTGTCTGCACTGAGACACAAGGACATAATTGATATTTTGCAGCATGAAAAGATTGTACATACCAGTACTACAAGTATGTAGTCATATTAGTTACCAAAAAGGCATTATGCTTTGATTTTGATTGAAAGTACTTTTGTATTGCATTGTAGAATCAAATGAGGAATTTTAAAGATAGATTATAAAATCAAAATTTGCATGTGCAGTGGGACAACATCAAATTTCAAAGATGTTGGTAGAATTGAAGTAAAACAGAAATTCCACACTGTTGTCGATATGTTTTGCTGTTACCGTATATGGCCTTGAAAGTTGTGTGGATAGTAATATTGTTTGATGGTAACGGTTACATTATACCATTTTCCCTACCATGAAATATCCAGTCATTTTTCATTCCTTAGTCCAAGACTTATCCATCATCTTAGAACTCACCTTTCATTGCAAGCTGTCATTTTTTAGAAATATGAAACAGCCTAGTGGGGCAATAAAGTCTGGATATCATGAAGGATGTATGAGTTATATTGTTTGAGCTGAATATTGAATTTAGTTTGACACCCACGTTTTCCCAAATCCTTGGGGATTAAATCCTCTCAATAAAACTGGGCTTGGAGCTGCTCATTTAGAGGGCAGCCAACTTCTCAACTAGTGAAGCATGTCTTAGAGAGGGGAGTTTCTTAGGCCTCACAAATTCATCTCCTTGGTTCTCAGACACTCTGAGATGAAGATTTAGCAAGAGGTCAAGATGAAACCAGCAGAGCTCAGGGAGAAAGACAACATTCAATGTAGCCATATTCAAGTCTTTCTCCATGATTCGCACTTGAAACTGTGTACCGGGGGTACAGACTTTCCTCTGAAATGGTTTCGAAAAAACTTGGAGGTACACCCCCCAAAAACACTGTTTGAACCAAGTTAATGAATAGACCTATGCTGATTGTCCATCGCAATTAGCAGTTCAACCAATGATACCTTTCAATTATAGGCTTGACCAATAAGAGAGTGGCTGCATTTCCATCAAATATTTGTATTTTTTAATGTTTTATTTTCCATTTCTATGTTTTGACTGATGTGGGCTGGCTATGGAATTGTCTATTTCTTTTCATATTGATCTGCTGTATTCCTTTAAGATTCGAGAACCAAGAAGTTAAAGTGATGCGGCCCAAGAAAGTCATTCCTTGACAGTTACGTCTTATTGAGGTTGCCCAGTGATATGTGGGCTGTTTGATTTATTACATCGAAAGACAGCTGCCCTTTGAGGCATGGTCCTGCATGTACTTCTGTATGGTCCAGAAAGTTTGACTCTTGAAAGTACAGTCAAAACTGTCTAAGAAGACCACTCAGGGTGTAGATATTTAGTCACTATAGACAGGATTCTTACTGCTTGCATCAATGGGAAAAATTAAGGGACCGCCAAAATGTGGTCACATTGGCTAGGTGGTCCCTTTGTACAGGTTGGACTGTAAAAAAGATACCTACTGAATACATGTTGTCTAGTTTCTAAAATTGTTAATCAATTTTTCTTTAAGCAAAAATTATGACAAGAAGTTAGGTTGTTCCGTTTCTTGTTATTGTACAGCAGTCAGTTTTGTTAGAAATGTCTCTATTTTGTATACAATGACATTTGTACAGACAGAGGTTGCTTAAATAAAGATATCTAACAAGTTGGTTTTGCAATTACATTGTATCGTGTTTTCTTTTTGTCAATTTGATGTATGGAACCCAGAAAGTAGACTGCTAAAATGTATAAATTATTCATGCAAGTCTCTAGTAGTAACTTTGGGAAGACCCATAGCATTTAGCAATTTAGAGAGAAAACCGTTTGCATTTAAAGTGAATAATTGCTATAAGACAAGAGATACCCAAATGGAAGGAATCATGAAGATGTGTTTATTTTTAAAAGCTACAACAGAAGATACTGAAATAGAGGGAAGAAACATCAACACGCATAAATCCTACAGGCCGCCAGTCATTAAAAATAATGTTATCAAGGACTTCTCAAGAATGTCTTAAACACCTGGATAAGTGTGCGTACCTTGGGGATTACCAATGCTGCACAAGTAGGGTACCTGTCATGGTTGGTGTGTGTGTGAGTGTGCGTGCATACGTGAGTGGGTGTGCATGTATCTGTGTGTATATGTATACATGTATTTAGTAATGTGGCTGTAAAAAAAGTTCCCCACACAACATCTGCTTGGAGACAACACGCTAACTTTCTCCGCCACTTTCACTAGCAGACGACCGGAAGCTTCCCTGTGCATGTTGGGACGGACGGGCCTGGTATTTCCGGTGACGTCACGGCGCAGTGCCGGGTTCATGGGGACTACCATTTGTCCACTTCCATGTTGTAAAGCCGATTTCCCCCTCCCTTTCTGACGCCTTCCAGCTCCGAAAAAAACGAGGATCTGTCGCGGATTGCCTGGCCGAGCTGCCGATCGCCTGGCGAGCGGGACCGGGACGGAAGAGGGGTAAGTAGCGGTCGCACGGCGGCGGGGGGGAAGGGGGTGTGCACCGCCGGCTGGGCGAACACGCTCCGAGAGGGGAGGGGTACTCCCAGACAGCTGTATGGTCCGGAACGTGTTTTTCCCTTTCCCTAAACCCCTTTCCCTTTAGTAGCCTTTTCTACAGATTCAATACACAGTATTCCTTCATACCATATTCTAGCTGCAATTTCTTCCCGCTAGCTAGAGCACAAAGGAAAAGAAATAATATTATCGCCAAAAATTGTTCCGCCTCTCAGCTGAGAAAAGATGCTCACTAGGGACCCATGTCGCCTTAAACATGCATACAGATAGACAGGGTTAGAGAGATGCCGATGTTTTGCCCATTTTAGGAGGGACTGGAAATTTTCCCAGCGTTTTTAGCTTTGTGTGGCCGATAGAAGAAGTTGGTTATGACATGCCGGGGATGTTTTTGATCGGGGTGAAACAGAGAGGCGTGATTTTTAGCTCGCTGGTTGACAGGCCCCGGTAGGAGAAAATGGCCTCACAAAATGTACAAATGTCTGCTGCTATTTTTAGCACAGAATACACTGTGATCTACTCCCTACGGGCAAACAACGCTAGAATAACGGGAAATTCGCTGCAATATTCCCAGAATAATACATATCTGTCTGCTTTGGATCGTTGTATACTGCTTGTAGTTTATAGACAAGAAAGGGCTTTCTTTTTTCACATGTCTGAAAAGGAAGTGATTAAATTAAGGTAAACAAAACAGAGTATTGTTCCGTGTTGTTGGAAGGCTTTTGTTCGTATCTAATTAGGTGTGTTCAGCTTATCTTTTTATGTAAATCAATATTCCTCTGGCTTTACAGTGTCTCAATGTAAATTGATATTTAGACTTCATAAATGAAGAATGTCTATTTGCTTTAATATTAACGTTACATTAGTGATGATGATATTTACATGTTTTGAATAAGAATGTGTTATCCAGGTATTGCTGTATATTAGATATGTTTTGCAAAGTATGTGTAGTTGAATACTTTTATGTAAACTTATTATGTAATTGAATGTTTATGTTTAAATGGTTTCAAGGAAAAAATCATTTTCTTTCGATCTTTAATGTGTTGAATTATGCCATGACCATTTCCACATATTCTCAATTGACATGCTTGACATGGTAGAGTCCATTTCTATTCTTTAACCAATTTGCAGGAACATTTAAGGCACCCTTAAGTAGAAGGTCCGAAATAGATGAGAAAAAGGAAAAGTACTTTCTATTCCTATTCAATCAAAGTTTGTTTATATCTTTGGAAATAATGAAGGTGGGAAATGTTTATATTTTCCAATTGTGGCTAATTGTAAGGAGAAGAAATTTCACTTTCAATATCATCATTCCCAACAGGGTCATTTGGGGTCTTTGTGTACCAAATGTAATTCATTAAGGTTCAAAATATAAATAATGCTTGTCTATTCATAAACAAACAAGTAGTTTTAGTCTGAGACAGAATGAAATATATTGTTTTCGGTATATTCACAGCCAGAATTGTAAAGTACTGTACTGTCACAATATAAGTTAAAACATGATTCTGGCTATTTGAATCAGTTATTATTTTTTCACACAAAAGTATAACAATTGTCCCTTTTCTCTCACAAAATTATTACAATGGATCCCTTTTTTATCGCATTTTAAACATTTGCATGTTTCCTGTCGTAATATTTTCTTATGATTAAGGGAGGAACACTTTATACGTTCGCTAATACAATTATATAATCACAACATTAATGAATATGTAATGTTTGTACCTAGCATAAATAATCATTAAGCAATGCCAAGACACAGCTTTACAAGCCCTTTTTGAAAATTTTGCTACTGTCATTTTCTGACATTTTCTTTTGATAGAGAGGAAGACTTAAGCCAACACAAATTACTGCAATTGATACAATATGTCATTATATGTAACTTTGTACTTTCTAAGCTTAAACAACCATCAAACAGTACTCATAGACTTTACCATAATTGTTATCAATGTCCCAAGACACAACTTCACAGGCCATTCTGTAAACTGGACTTTTTTTTCTTGGAAGAAGGCTGGAAACAATGCCAAGAATTTGAAGTACCTTGAAGCAGGAGGCTTCTAGTCAACCTCCTTACATGAGCTGTCTATGTTGTTACATAATATTATGTCTTCAACTTCAAGCAATAGCCAAAGAAAGACTACAATTTTGAAAGCTGCTTTTTTACAATGTTTGGGGCTGGAAATACTGGGTGCATGTATATGTACTTTTGTGCACCCAAAGTTGTGCACCTACATGTGATTTTGCACTGTGTGTGCACTGGTGCACCTAAGCTCTTTGTGGAGGGTTAGGTAGGAAAAGGTACCACCAGTGCACCTACTACTACCAAAATTGAATTTTGTAACCTTGGTACAACACTAAGGTATTATTCCTTCATTTGAATATGAATAAGACGGTTTCCATAGTGACCTATGTTAAAGAAGGTATGCATAACATTTCCATTCAGAAGGGGGGAAGGGCTACACTGGCATTGTGCTATAAGGGTTATGAATGGACATAATCAGGACAGGATTAGGACACAAGGACAGGCTTTGTATATACAAGTTAATGTGATTTTATTGTAGTATAATATAGAACCTTTTTTATCTATGCTTGTCATACCCTACATGTTAATGTTTCATTCACACACAATAGCCCTATATGTATCATAAGTCATGATTTAAGTGGAAGTTTAACAAGCGTTAAGTAATATACTAGTATATAATTTATTTCATGGTTTGATTCTGAATGTAGGCCTGTACTATAGTTTAAATCCTTGGTATAATTTGAACTGAAGGAACACAGGTTGTATATTATAGATTTGACCTCATTGGGTGATTCTATTTAAGATTTGAATGGGATATTGTAAAAACAGGTGTTAGAAAAAAGAGATCGATGCATTGATTCCTACATAAAACTCAAGTGGGAATGAAAATTTTGGAGATTATTTTGATATTCCGTCTCTCCATACTACAATTATTAGTCCTTTTTCCCTTCAAATTTTTTTGATAGAATTACCCAGGTTTTTTATAGGCCCCTACAAATTAGATTTTCCCTGTACTGGGCCGGTCCAAAATATGGTTAATTTTCATTTAAGCTGTTCATTATTAGATTCAAATCTGCAGGTCCAGCCGTTATGTAATAATTCTTATTGATCTTGGCTGTTATCGGATTGGTTTAATGCATGTGGAGCAAATAATTGTCCTGTACTGATCCATTGTCAATATCAATGGTATAAATATTTAGCAGCTTGCATTATGATTTTGTCTTAGATTGTAGTCCTTTTTGCTCTTGTTTTCATCATTATTCATGTGTAATATACAAGCATGAAGAAATTTAATTGTGTTTATAGAAAATATCACTTTCCAAATTTCTAACTTTATAATCCCCTAACATTTTGTTTCTAACTATATAGACCTAACATTGGCTTCTGCCAGTCATTACTGTTATGTTTCTTTCTCAAATTGATTTGATGATATCTTTATAAAATCATTAGTGATATTCAGAAACACCTACTATTGTTACTAGACAGATTGAAAGAAAAAGTCTCAAGAAATGTATAGGTTTTATAGTTGTTTTTACCTTGACTTATTGCCTTCGGGTCTCAGAATGAATTATAACGTGTTAAAACTTGAAGAGTGTTTGATGACATGAAACATACATTGTTACAATAATGAGTACAAACAGCATTGTTTATAGCACTTGACCTTTGACTCTTGTAATTTCAACTGCTTGACATCTATTGATAACAATTAAAGCTTCTCTCCAAGCAGAGGTTTGGCTCTGGCTTGTTTTTGTCAAGCTTTCTATCTTAAACTTTAAGTTAAAGCTTGGCGACATAAAGAAAATGGGACAAAATAGAAAGTCAGACAAAAACGCCTAAAAAGACGTCAAAAAATCTAATCATTTTCGAGGTCTTAAATAGACCTACCCACCTACTAAGAATGAAGACAAGCCATCTAGGCGTTCTCGAGTTATACAGAGGGACTCACACACACACAAATGTACTGAAAAACATAGCTTTCTCGGCGAAGGTAGTTAATTTAGTTTATTATGCATGTATATGCAAGCTGTTCTTGACTTCTTGTCGGAGCAAATATCACAATCTGTGTCAAGTGTTTACAGCCCTGCAAAACAATGGATGAAGGATATAAAATGTTGGTGGTTTTGTTTTCTCAGTTTTTGCAGCGACCTCTCCACTGCGAAAACACGACACCACGAATATGTGTTCCTAACGTATTGCACTTCAGAATTGTTTCAACTGTGCGAATGCTGCTAACACCTCCTTTCACGAAAAAAGTCTGTATCTGTCCCGGTGAAAATAAATGAATTTACAGTAAGAAGGATAGCTCCAGTTGAACAGAGATGGTAATGAGGATTTCACCCATGATTGGATGGATCAGTGACCCAGATAGTTACAGGTATGTCCCTGTCTCTCAGTAGTCAAGGGACCATCCATTTATGCACATGGATGGGTATGGTCACTTGTCTCTATAATGAAGAACAAACTTATGAAACAGTGTAGTATTACTATTAGTGTGAAGGTAGATTTTATATTTGAAGATACTCCTTAGCATAAATGATATATATTTATTTTCTATTGTTTCATTGTTTGCATCTGGCTCTTGGCTCATGAGAAAATACAAATAAAAGTAACAAAAAGTAGACTACATAACATAGCTAGGACGTAATAGACTATTGAAAATGTGTTAACTTGCTTAGTAGAAAAGTTAGAATGGTGTTTTCAGAATCTGCTGTGGAAACAAGCATCTGTGCATACAACGAAATGAATTTGGCAAGGACAGTAGTTGTTTTACAAAGAGTAAGTTTTCGACATCTCACAAACATGTCTATACCATTTATACAATTCACTCCCTTTTTAGATGTCACAACATTTCTGTAACCCAACAGATGAGAAATGGACAGTCCCCAGTTCCTATCAGTTGTCTGGATCAGCCTGTAGCCCCCCCCCTCTGCCCCTCCCCTCAAATCTATTTCTGGCAGAAGTAATTGGGCAGAACATATTAACATCAGAATTGGGATAATATTTCATACTACTGTTAATGGCAGGAGAGATTCCAGTTTCTTTCATGTTTATCTTCATCACATTCTCCATTTGTGATTATGGATACCTCAGCCTCAGGCCCTTTTCCTGATACAGTCTAAGCCTCCAGTGCTCTGCACCTGTGTCCTGTTTTTCATCTTCTATATCTCATTTCAGTAATCTTTAAGCATCTTTGCATCTGTATAAAAAAACAACTTTCTTTACTGTGACAAAGAGAGGACCATCAAAGCCCAAGTCTAAGCATCCAGTGCTGTGCACTTGTGTCCACTTTTTCGTCAATCAATGAAGATTCTCAATCTCTTTTAAGTAATCTTCATCCATCTTTAGGAAACAAGCAAGCTTTCCTTACTTCAATGAAGACAGGTACATTCATTAAGGAGCACACAAATGTACCTTGAATTCCAATTATTATTAAAACAGATTTTGTTTCATCCAGAAAAAAGTTGTGTGAAACTACAGTTAAATCTGCGGAAGAAGACCACTCAGGGGACCAATAAAATCAGGTGGTCACAATAGACAGGATTCAGATTGATGCTTGTATTAATGGGAAATATTATCTAAGGGACCACCAAAAAGTGGTCACAATGGTCAGGTGGTTCTTGTGTACAGTGTAAGGGCGGTCAGTTGTTTAACTGTTAGTCTTCATCATGCAAATACCCCTATAGGTGTTATACCAATGGAACAGTCATCAGGAGACAATGATTCATGGTGTTACTATGGACAATGGACACCTTAGTCATGTAGTTTCCTAGAAACTAACAGGAAGTGACGAGTCATGTGTGACTGCAAAATGAACATACCGGTACATGTATTCTCTACCACAAACCATGTGTTGCTGGAAAAATACTGTAAATGCAGATTTGTTGGCAGTGATTTTATTCAGTGTTAGGGAGAAAATGGAGTGTTCGCGGTGGCTTTGAGTTCGCGTTTGAAACAATAGAAGTGCTACAGTCACACAATAGAACAGCTTTTCGCAGTGGTTGTAAGTTCGCGGTAAAGAGATCACCGCAAAAAACGCGAACATAACGGTAAAACCGTCGCGAACATTTCTGCTTGTACAGTAGCAGGAATTGCCCAAATAGGTTGAATAATTTGCCAGACTATAGCAGTCTGCTGGTCACTGATCTTTTACTGTCAAATTGTTCTCCAAGACAGGTTCAGTGCCCCATACCATGTTTCCCTATTTTGTAGCCAATGGCTACATTTTTTTTCAATTCGAAGGGAGCCCTGGTAGAGACTACAATGTACACGCCTTTCCATTTGTTTGTACAATTGAATTTTATTGCACTTGTATGACCTCCTAAATTAAGTTTATGTTGTGTTAATTTGTTATGGGCGCCCTTGGAAATCAGCGCAATTCGAATATTGGGGAAAGAAATGAATAAATGAGTAAAAATAGAGGCTCTGAAAGGGGTTGTGTGTATGAACATTAAGTGATGAATTTACATTTTCTATTTAATTTTACCACTTACGTACTTGAATGTCTTCAGTCTGCTTTATGTAAGGTCATCTGATGTACGGCTATGACATAACGCTATAACACTAGAACATGTAATATATATCTATATGTTCTAATGTTATGTAGTTTTCAATGGTAGGCCTTGTCTGCTATTGAATGTCATCTGATTTAGGACTGTACCATTGCTTATGGAGAGAGGGAAGTCCTACAAAGGAGTGGAGGACCACCCTACACATAGATTTCACATACAATGTTATCATCAAAATATATTTTACAGAGGGTAATAAAATCGTCCATATCATAATGCATTTCAATATCCCAGTTAAGCTGTAGAAATATTTATGATAATAAATAAGATAATACATTGTAGCTTGAGGCTATTTAGGTACCCTCTGCTCTACTTAACCTTGTATGTCAGCTGATCAAATGAATAAAGACTATATCAAAGTCAACAGTAACTCCCCATTTCTACAAGAGGCTGCAACTGCGCTGCAACCACTTCAAGCGAGCAAACATTTGACATATTGCTCAACGAATTTCACAGATTTTTTTACATTTTGTGTATCTTGTTATCTTTTGAAATCATACTAAACATCAATTATGAAATCAAGGGACACAAATCCAATTTTGGTCGCTGTACGGTCACTCAGCAATCGCCGTCTAGTGAAAATGGGGCCGAAACAAGTAGGGCAATTGAAGTAGATTGTGTTGAAACAGTACGTAGCAATAAAGCAAGACTAATAAAACCCGGGCACTGGACAATGAAATTGTCTACAGGGCTAAGTGAAAGTGAGTGGTGGATGCAGAGTAATTGACACAGGACGGTCCCTATCTATAATTCATAACCAGGACAAGTCTCCTTGTGTAAGGTGAATCGGCCCATTAAAGTCGTCCTCTGCGTGCTTTTGTAATATGATAGATGCTGTTATGACTGTTGTGTAGTAAACATAGCCCATGATTGGTAAGAAGCACATTCAGGATCTTGCTATTCATATGTTATATGTGAGCTCAGTAGTTTTTCTTTTATCTTGTTCTCAATTGAAAAGTGTGTTTATCTCTCATCCTTTCTGCACTTTTGTAATATGATAGGTGGTGTTTTAGCTATTGTGTAGTAAACATAGCCCATGATTGGTCAGGGGCCCATTCAGATTTCACAATGCTGATTGCATGTGACCTCAGTAATTTTTTTACATGAATATTCTTAATGTGTTTCAATATCATAATCTCTGTAGAGCCTTGCAACATAATTTTTTACATACTTTTTTGATAGTTGAGAAGTAAACATAGCTCATGATTGGTGAGGAGCACATTCAGACTCTTGCCAATCCTCTTTCATAATGTATAAGCTCAGTGAATTTATTATCAGTTTTATATATATATCCTGTTCCTTATTGATATTGTGTTTATTTATTGTTTTGCTTTGAGAGCAAAAACATTTCAAAGGTGTATGGTGATCTAAGGAATTCCTAGAAGTGTTTATATACAAAGCAACATGTATGTATTTTTAGGGTGTGACTTGCCTCTTCTGTATTGTGGTAATCATGACATTTCCATGTACAATAGACAGACACAGATGACTGCTACAGTATACTGTCAAACTTGCCTAAGGGACCTGAAAAAAATGGTCACAGTCATACAGGTGGTAAGATTCGTAACCTTTAGCACACTGAAGTAGCCATTTGGCACCCCATTCTCTATTAGTTACAGAGTTAGGTAGCAGGGAGAAGGTTAATTTTGTATAAACCTTATTCCTAGGGTCAATAGATCTAGAGAAAATAATCTAAGTAAAAAGTGACCACAGTAGTCACTGGTAGTTCTTATGCAGTTTTTTTTTATCTATAATGCACTGAGTTTCATATATCTGTCTGTAATATGTCTGTAAAGTCGGAATAATCACCCTTCAGTGTATATCACACCAGCTTCTGGTGATATCACACCAGCTTCTTTATCTGTTTAAACTTCAGTGTAACACATGTACACCAGCTTTGCCGGTACAAGACGCGGTGGCAGCTAGTTATATCACACTGAACAACTTGTCACACCTAACCTACCTAGTGAGAATGTTCCTACTATACTTGTACTTGAGTTCCACTCTACGATAGTTCTAGGAAAATATGAATTTTTATAAACACCTTGGAATTACAGAATGTAAAAAGTCTAAGCCTAGAATAACAAAACAATTCTCTTTTTTTTTCACCCAGGTGTTGATACTGGAAGTAGAGAGAAAGTTACCACAGCCAGGAGCTGAACTGAAAACCTGTCACTGCAATCTTCTCACCGTAAGTCTCTTCATTTGTTTCATCTGACTTGCAAAAATATTGTTTAGGTCTCAAACTGCCCAACTGCATAATTCTGCAACGTCAGGAAAATATCTGACACTGCAGAATTTGGCAACTTGGCAATGTTGAAAAAAAACAAAAACAGACTAAGTATTATGAATCTGATATTGCAGAAATGAGGAAAAATGGATGTTTCGAGGCCTGAATGTTCAACTTCAAGACATTGATTAAAGATTGTATAAGATTTGAAAAGATGCTGCCCCTGTTTTGCATCATCATTGATTTGTGTAATACTATGAATATCATGTACATGATATCTTGGTACATCTGTTGGAATAGAGAAGAAGACATATATATATAGATAGTTACGTCTCAAGAAGGCAAGTCTCTGCCAAGATTGAAAGATTTTAGAAGATGCTGCTTCATGTTTGCATCATCCTTGTCCAAGGTTTGTGTATCATCTTGGTACATTCTTATCCATTGAAATGGATAAGAAGACATAGATATTTGCTTCTTGCAAAGGCAAGCTAGTCTTCTCCAAGATTGTGTAAGATTTAAAAAGATGTTGCCACACATTTTTGCAACATCCTTGTCCACGGTATGCGTATCATACATTATATACAGTTAAGAGTATATCTTGGTTCATTCTTATCTGTTGGAATGGACGCGAAGATTCAGGTTATTTGCGCTGGTGATGGCATGGCTCCTCCAAGTCCAGACATGCATGTTGATATCAGTACGCTATACTGAGCAACATTAGACTGGAGAGTTTCTTTTGAATTATTATCTACCCTTCTGTCTCTGACATCTAATACTCCACTGATACCACTGGGGCTAGGGAAGAGCAGCTAGTGATAATGGTTTCCTAGTAGATTGTCTTTCCTTGAGTGCACTGTCTAAGGATTGCAACAAGGAGTTGATGGTACGTAGATATCTATGCTTCATATGGTACTTTCCTTGAGAAGCCACATTGCAATGCTTATTCAACTACTAAGTGTTTTAGATGTGGATGTCAATTCCATGACACAAGTACGAAATGCTTTCATAAACATGTACATGACTTTTATTGTAGACCAGAATTGAATGGTTTAGTTTATGTTGATAACGAAATATTACTAAGAACATTCCTCATGTGACTGATTGCAATGTTCAGGTACATGTAATGTATGTCATTACGAAGGGACAATAAACTACAATTTTTGCCATTTCTGCAGAATTTAAAGAATGTAATTTTGAGCCATGTTCCATTCCTTGTGGCAAGTTATTTGTGTGAATAGTAAGTGAGATTTGACAAAGGATGGTATTTAGGTTTGTCATTATGAAAAGTAGAATTTTTGCTGTCATATATATAGTAACTGAACTGGAAAAAGCTGTGGTGCATCATTAACTTTGGAGATGACCTAAATGTTTAGATATAAGAAAATTCCGTTTTTGTAACTGTAGGAAATATCTTAACTAGTCCTGCGCCATGTTCAGTCCATTATAATGGCTACTATTAAGAGGATGATCTATGGCAGGTGCCTGTCAGATGCACACTTATCTCCCAGACTCCCTCACAGAAAATCCTGCACTTCTTTCCTCCGGGGGATGGACCACCAAATTACTGCACAGGCCATTTAAGGGAGAGTTATGCTGGCCGTTATCCCATTCTAGACCATACAGGATAGGGCATCTTGCCTTGATGTGGGGTATTATGAAAAATAGTATCATACACACCCTAAAAAGAATGTGTTCAGAAGGGCCTTCAACCCATCCTTTACAACATGTATCTGCCATTGCACAATATCTCTCTTACTTAGAAATGATATGCAGGCTATAGATAGGGCATCTTGCCTTGTTGTACTGCATTACAGTGTATATGCATGTGAAAAATAGTGTCATACACACCCTGAAAAATATCATGGCAAACACGAAACCCATTCTAAATTCTGGTATTGCCCAGTTTTTCTCTTAACCATGGGGCATCTTGCATTGAAATAAGTATACAGTGTACATGTATATGGAAAATAATGTCATACCCCTCCCACCCCAAACAATGTGCTCTGGAGCCTGTACATTGTAGGTTAGTCACCCCATCCCATAATACCATTGCACAGTACAAACATGTGTATCTCACTAATAGTACATCAATATAATGATGAGGCATGCTGGGGCACCTGTTGCCTTGAAGTACTGTTAAGGTACATGTATATGAATTTATTCTGGAGGTCAATGAACCCATCCCTTAATACCATGTCATGTCTCTTAAACTGAAGCTTGATTTTAGAAATGAATTATCATCCAGTCTGTGGCATTTTGCCTTGAAAGTACAGTACTGTAATATATGGTTTATAGCATGAACACACATGCAGAAAGAATGTGTCCAGGAGGTCACTCAACCCATCCCATAATTCCATTGCTCCATAAGTCTCTTACTTGTATAGACAAAATGATAAGGCAGACTAGAGCCTATTGCATTGAAGTACTTTATCTCTTTTAGTTACTTTTATAGAGTCTGACATTACATTAGCGATTATCCAGTCTACCTTGAAGTACTGTATATGGTGCCATGCATTACGCAAATCCAGGAGGATTATGTCCTCGAGGATAGTGACCCCATCCCATAATTCCTTTGTGCAGCATCTCTCTTACTGATGATGATTCAGGGTGTCTTGCATTAAAATATTATTCAGTATCTGAAAAAATGAGCAATACACACACTCAAGAAAAAAAAAGTCCTGGAGGACAGTGACCCCATCCCATAATTCCATTGTACAGAATCTCTCTTACAGAAGATGATTCAGGGCATCTTGCCTTGAAATATTATTCAGTATCTGAAAAAATAGAACAGCGTTAACGTTACACACACTCAGAAAGAATGTGTTCTGTAGGACTGTGACCCCATCCCATACTCCCATGGTAGAAATATGAATTGAAAATAAATAAGATAACTAAATCATACTTGTACATGACATATACTTAGAAGGTAACAGAAACACACAGTGAATTAACCAGTAGACAGAACCTTGCCCTACTTTCTGTATTACTCTCTAATGATTTAAAGTCAAATAATGAGACACCAGGGTATACATTAAGTGGACATTGAACCTATTGACATTACTCCATTTTCTGGACTTCCTTGGAGCCAGCTCCTCTTTCCAATTAGTCTGGCTGCGATTGATAACAGAAAATATGATATAATTGGTACAGAAAAGTGGTTGCTGAGCAACCATATTGTTTGCATCTTGTACTGCTCTTCATTGATATCATTATTTTTCATACGAGTAAAAGAGGTACTGTGTAAGGGTATAGGGTAGGGTTTTCTAGTCTTGTTACGATTGATAACAGTAAATATTAATTGGTAAAGAAAAGCGGTCGCCGACCAAGGATATTGTTTACAGCTTGTACTGCTCTTCATTAATATCACTATTTTCATACCAGTTAAAGATCTAGAGGATATAGGGTAGGGTTTTCTAGTCTTGTTAGGTTGATAACAAAAAATATCAATTGCTACAGAAAAGCTGTCGCTGACCGAGGATATTGTTTGCAGCTAATACTGCTCTTCATTAATATCATTATTTTCATACCTGTATAACTTATTATGATCTAGATAGCCTGGAATACAAATCTATTATAGCTCTATCATTTGCGGAGAGGAGACTCTGGAGCTATAATAGATTCCAGGCTAAGATCTCGAGGCACTGTATAAGGGTATTATGGGATGGGGTGACATCATCATTATGTGATGGGTGAGTGACCTGGAGGACACAATCTTTCGGAATGTTTATATAATAAATGATGTTGAGTTTCAAATACTGTACACAATAATTTTCATACATAATTTACTGTAATTTAAGGCAAGATGTCCTAGATTGCATCATAACTCATTATATATTAAGAAGAAAATCAGTCAGTCAGTATCCAGTATTTGATTTTATGTCATAGCTGGGCTGCAAAAAGGTTCAACACAGGTGTTCCAGACTGGTCAATAACTTTTCGTTATTACACAGGGCTCTACTTTTATCACTTTTTCTTAGAACACATTTTCAGTGCGCCGGTTGCGCCGCTGTAGAAAATTTGAATACCGGATTCAGAGGTTGGAATCAATGTTGTTGCAATTTTTTGTTCAAGGACACAAAACTCTCTCAACTTCTGGTGCATTTTGCATTGAAATGTGTGTATTTTCGGGTGTGTATGACATAAATGAAATACAACACAGTGTATTCCGCATCGCCCGAGGTACAGTGTACCCTGGGCAGCAGTCAGTTGTTACATTGTAACTGTAGTAACTGTACAGAGATGGATGTCTGCCTGCCATGTCTAGAGCCTAGGTTGTAGCTGCAGACGTTGCGTTAGTCCCAGGGAAATGTAAAGTAGACAGAGATGCATTTGTACCTGACTGGAGGATCGCTCCAGGCTAATGGCTACAGCCTCTTGTGGGTTATACGGGCGGGTCAGACTCAACAATTTGGTTCACATCATTAGACATGTGAAAGACACAATACTTCATAGCAGGTGAAGGAGCATTGCTGTTACAGTGACATGAAATACGTTTGTAACCAAGGAAAGAAATTTGAAATAACAATGATAAGTGTATACACCAGATTCAACATGTCAGTTCACATCAGATCTCATTGGAAACCAGTTCGTATGGTCACACCAATTTTATTCTCAGATTAAAAACATAATACCAGATTAGAATATCAACACAAAAACAGTATGTACCTTGGTGTACCCTGTTTCAGGGAATAAAGAGAGTAACCATACTAATTAGAAATCTTTTTTTATTTCGGAGACTAAATGCTTTCTTAGGTACATGTTGAACAAATACTGGTTAACAGTTTAGGTGCAGGTATAACTAAGCAGATAAGGTACAGGTTCACAGCCCTAAACCAGCAGTTGTATATTATTTTCTAAGCCCTCTCGGCAAATGCTGACTTGGCATACACCCTTCTCTGCCCAACTGCTGTTGTCCTACATCCGGGGACAGCTCAAAGTTCACCCCTGACCCCCATACCCTTGACTGTGACCCGACGCTGTCCTCACCCGGGTCTTCCAGTAAGCAGTAATACCGTCCTTGTACTTCCTGATAGATTATAGCGCGGGAGCGCCATAAAACATGTATGAGACGTGCCGTGTAATGAAACTACAAGGCATGCGGAAGAGGCCATCCAGACGGAATTAAAGGGAGTAGGCAGCACTTCAGTTCCATTTTCCATATTGCAAAGATTTGTGATTCCGTGTGTGAAGGCATTGAAGTGTTTATGAATATGGAGAGAAGTTTATTTTCTTCACTAAATGTAGATTTTCTCACTGTCAGCATTGAGGTTGAATGAGTTGAATTGATAGATACAATTAAGTTTTGTGACGTTTGATAAAATTAGATTTTGGCTTCAGGAGAGATTTGTGATTCAGTGCATGTGTACAGGCATTTATATTAAGAGAAATCAGTTTTTACTCAAAGATTTCTAGTCTGTCCTTGAAGATTTCCTCTGATGCTTAATTACATCCAAGTTGTCACTTCTATTTTTGTTTCATATTGAGAATGTGTGCGTAACACACTTGACAAGTGGTAAGATTGAATTTTGGCTTCAAGAAGTGTTTGTGATTCCATGTGTACAGGTATTTAGGTATTCATTTTGAGAAATTATTCTTTACATTAACATTTTCTTCTTGTTTAATTCCTTTTTTAATGATGTTAGCTGTTGAGGGATTTATGTTGCCTCACTTTGAGTCAATCTGCATATTACTAAGATTAGGAATATGATAAGACCACTTTTGTAAGAAGATTGACTTTGTCATTAGAAAAGGATGTGACATTCTGCATTTTACACAAAGACATCAGTTTTTTAGTCACTTATATATATATATGTTGTCTAGTTGATAGCAGTGGTTGAATGAACTGTCGGTGTAACTGTTATTTCATATCAAGTTGAGTCTGAATGTATAATCTGTTTTGCGATACGTAGGTAAATTGATTTTCTCTTCAGGAAGTCATATTTGATTTGATATGTGGATGATGTCAGTTTGTATTTCTGTGATTCTCTTGTATATTTGCGTCTTTACACCCTCCCTCAACTCTGAATGTGAAAATCTCACCTTTTTGGGTTGGTTATGGTTTGGTTGAATGTGTTAGGCCAGACCAATTTAATTTGTTGGTTCACAGATTGAAAGAAATAATGCTGACCTCATCTGAGAGGAAAGTCTGTATAGTCTTGATACACAAAGATTCAGGCAGTAAACACAGTCAGACGCAATTTTCCTCCCAGGCCTCTCTTTTCATCTTGGTCCCTAATGCTACATATTTGTTGAAAATGTCAGAGAACAGAGGATAGAATTGTTATGGCCTCAGTTTTGTGGAAATCCTACAACACGTTTGTTACGTGTCCCTCTATCCGTGCCAAGGCCACCTGTTTTTCCTGCCTCTCCATTCAGCAGTACTGATAATCTCTATAGTGGAGACCCTCTAGAGCGGTCTACACGGCCAATCATGGAGGACCAAGCACACTGGGGCTACATTAGTTTAAATTGTTGGTTCTTCAATTATAGCGGTTTCTAAATTTGAGCTTCATATGCAACGTTATCAGGCTATTAGCTAGCAGGACGTTAGGGCATCGTAAGAAACAAACATACAAGAAAAGAAAGAAATAATATAAGACATCCTAAATCTGATCAGGGGAGGAAAGTCTCTACTGTGGTACACACAGTTTTACATAGTGAATACTGTAATTCACTTTATCTTCACGGTAGAAAAATTTCACGGTGTAAGGAAAATTGACATTTTCACTGAACTTTAACTTCATGGTGGCGGCAAGTGATCTACAGAACGGATGTGTGAATGAATCATAAGTGATTACAACAGGTTTCTCATAGTGATGATAAGTTCACGGCACAGAGATGACCGTGAAAACAGTGAAGATAAAGTTGCAGTGAGTGAAAGAAACAAGAATTACAGTATATAGTCAGCTTTGATTTGTCCTCCCAGCCCTCTGTTTTCATCTTGTGCTTAATTTCCACTTTAACTTAGTTAAAAAAATCTAAAAACCAAGGAGATAAGTTGGTGTAGCATTGCTTAACCAAATAAAAGTGACCACCAACTTGTCCCTTGCGACCATTGTGCCCCTTTTTGGCCGTCCCTTAGAATAGTTACATAGTTTTTCCCATTGACACAAGCATCAAGAATCCTGTCTATAGTCAGTTAAAGATGTCTGTGACACAAGGAAATAAATTGGTCTGGCCTCATATCTTTTGAGACCCCTCAAAGAAAGCCGCAGCGAATCAGGTGAGACGTTGCACACAAAGGGGTGCCTTCTGGTTGGTTGAGCAAATCACTGCCTTGTACAGATAAGCGTGTCCTTTAACTTCCTTTAAGCATTCTGTTATCAAGGAGAACGTTTTGGCTGCCAGGTACATTTGTGTATCTTCCAGATATACCTTACATGCTGTAGGACATTTGTTGAATAAGTTATGAAGTAATGATGGGAGGTTGGGAACGGGTGTCAGAGATAGCTAGGAACAATTTTGTCAGAGAAATTTGCAATTTTGTATATAAGATCAAACTTTTATAATACTAATAATAGCCGTCATTTCTAGTAATATATTTCATACCTGTCACTTCACATATCTCATTTGTCTCTTGTGTTTCAGAAGGACCACATCAAATTTCAATGGCCCTATCACACTGTAAGCAAAGTCTAATGTATCAATAAGCATAGCAAACAACTTCTAACTGAATTGCATGCTCGGAATCCTTAATTGAATACCAGCAACTGGGAGAGATGCCCTTAAATTATTCCTCCCCATGTTATATTAGGTTTGCCTGCGTAGTGTGTAAAGACGACATATTCCCGAGGGGCTCCCGGAATCAGACTAGTGTAAAGACGACATGTACCCGAGGGGCTCCCGGAATCAGAATTCCTCCACATCACTCTGCAATCCCTTCAATGCCTCCAGGACATCCCTTCATGAATTTTTGATGAAATTCTGTCCAAACTTCATTCAGTCACGTCATCATCCTGTTGCTATGGCGACTAGGATGATAAAGGTGTGGCTATCGTCTGAAGTCCCTTAGAGACAAGGCATTAGGGATGCCTGACACGTTTTATGAGACTTAATGTTCTAGCAACTTTAGGGAGACAGGAATTAACATTGGTGATACAAATGTAGCTACAACGTGACACTGTATAAAAGCTAGCAGTATGCCTTTACGAAATTACTGTGTTTTTGAAGAACAGATTCCATAAGTGGTAGAATCAAAACAAATTCACAACCAATCAACTACATGTAGGTGGAAATTCTGTTGTAGGACCAAGGTCACACACCAGGGGGCCCAAAATCAGCCTTGACCTTCATCTTCCCTAATCTCCAAGCAGATCCACGCCGGGCGCGAAAATCGTAGTATGCTAGCCAGAGAGGGTCCAGTCATCCAGAGAGGGTTCATCAGCCCGGGCTGATGAACCCTCTCTGGATGACTGGACCCTCTCTGGCTAGCATACTACGATTTTCGCGCCCGGCGTGGATCTGCTTGGAGATTACATCTTCCCAACATCTACCCACATAATAAATTTCATCACAATCCATCCAGAGGTTCTTAAGTTAAGCTGACTACAAAAATCCGGAAACACAAACACACACACGCACACACACACATACACACACCAAAAACAGTACCTCAACTTTTCATGGAGGTAAATATCTATTTTGAGCCCTGACTTATATAGAGAGGACATTCACCGAAAGATGAATCTGAGTGCTTTGTGACGCAGTGGGAGAAAGCTCTCAGAGTCACCTCCATCCATCACCCAGTTGCAGTAAGGCTCCTTTAATCTGAAGCAAGATTCAAGCTGTAGGAATCCCCGGGGGACCATCCCTGCCTCCTCAAGAGAGTGAGTGATAACGCCTGATATTTTACAGGTGTACACATTTCCTCATCATAATGTGGGCCAATGGAAAGAAGTTTTCCTGTTACGTTGTTGGCAAGCTAAGTGTGTACCTGTTAAAAAAAGTTGGCAGGACTAGTGTGAACCTTATTGTTTAACCATCTAACTGCTGCCTAGTTCTGTAACCAATAGGGAATTGGGTGCCAAACGGCTACTTCAGTGAGTTAAATGTTGAACCCTTAAATGTGTATTGCAGATACAGTACCAAGTTGAATTCCATCAAAAAAAGGCTGGTGGAAACATTTGAAGTCATAAATTTTCTAATTTTACTTAGAGACAATGTAAATCCTTCGCTGTTGAGGTAGATCGGTTTGTGAGGTACTAAAACCCAAAAATAATTTGGAGGTGCCCCTATCTGCCTGAACAAATTCTACAGACTTTGAGTAAGTCCTGACTTTCAGTTTACAATTTACAGAAACATAGACATGATTTCGAGGTGCCTATCTCTGCTTGGAGCGAATCCTACGGGCCTTGAGTGAGTCATAACTTTTGTAAAGTCTGTTTCACAACAAAATCAAAGCCTTCGAATTCCACCGCCTATCAGTTTGTGATATACAGAAATGAAGAAGTGATTTTGATGTGCCTATCACAGCCTTAAGCTCAGAGTATATCCGGCAGACCTTGAGTAACTTATCTAATATCATATTTTTTGTAAAGTCTGTTTTTCACTGCTATTTGTCATTGAAACTTATCAGTTTGTAATGAAGAGGAACATAAAAGTGATTTTCAGGTGCCCATCCCAGCCTGAGCTCAGAACAAATCCTGCGGACCTTGAGTACAAATGTAAGTCATAACATTTTTAAAGTCTGTTTCACAACTAAATCAAAGCCTTCCACTGCCATTGAAACCTGTGAGATACAGAAACACAGAAATGACTTTGATCTGCTTGTCACAACCTGAGGCTCCGTGTAAATTCTGCGGACCTTGAGTAATGTCATAAGTCATAACTTTATTTTTGAGAAGCCTTTCATAGCCATTTTAACCTATTAGTTTGTGATATACACAAACGCACAAGTCATTTTAAGGTGCCCATCCCAGTCTGAAGCTCAGAGTAAATCCCGTGGACCTTGAGTGCAGGCAAACAGTCCATTTCTCTCACCGTCTCGCCGAGCTTACTCATCCCTCTCTGATGCGTTCTGATCCCCGGAGCCCGCGCTCTGCTGTAAGTGTGCCTGCCTGTGTCAGCGGAGACACCTGTGTGCTTGTGATAAGGGGTCTCCCTGTGGGGAGGGCGGCGACTGTGTTTCCTAGGACTGAGCAACTCTATTGGAGATGTACAAGAAATCTTACAGTATTGAAGAAATTGTAAGAAATGTCCTTGACTAAGAAAACTATTCTTTCAGTTTTTATGGACCAAAGCAACTCTGTTGGAAGTGTACAAGAAATAAGTGATGTGTTTTTTTTTCATGCAGAATAGTACATACAGTGTAAGCAAGGGCATGGACTTTGTTTTCTGTGAATGAGCAACTCGGTTGGAGGTATACAAGAAAAATGTGGTGTAGTTATTCCATGCATAGCAGCTTTGAAATCGGATCCATTTTGTTTTTGTTAAAAATCATGCACCGAAACTATAGTTGTTTCTGAATAAAAATACTTTTTTACACAACCAAGACATTTATTCCACCGACGTTTCGGTGACCATCTGTCACCTACTTCAAGGCAATTCTGACTGCTTCACATAACAATGCAGCACAGGTTAGAAGTGTAAAAGAAATCTTACATTGAGTCCTTGACTGAAAGAGCAAGTCAACTGGAAATATACAAGAAACATTCGTAAACTAGAGTTCCACGACCTCATACCTTCGCCAAATGATTTTAACCTTTATGACTGATGTATTAGGAGTGTTTCTCATCAATTATAAATCATACCAGTTGATTGTCTTAAAACATAACATGTCCAAAGTATGAGCTTAACAAATTATGAGCTCAACAAAGAAGGTTATGCTGATATTTTTCAGCAATTATGCAAATGAGGCCCTTATTAGCATAATTTGATTCAATGATGTTTACATTCACATAACGTCCCGATGCCAAAATAAAGTATTGAATGTATGAAATTGCCGTCATTTGCCAGTGTGGAATTAGAGAAATTACTCATCAAGTATACAAATTAGCCCACATTAGCATATTTTCTATCTATAAACATTTCTCTCTTCCTCAGTTACAATTTAAATAGTCATATCATGGAACAAAGCGGATTTTTAAAGTTGCCTCATTAATTATGCAAATTATAATCTGATTTGCATAATTATTGTCCAATCATACTAAGCATCACACAAGCTATCTACATACCAAAAATAATGACCATCCATCAAGCCCATCTTGTTATAGTATTTCCTCATTAATTATGCAAATGAGGTCTTCATTTGCATAGTTCATATCAATTAATATTTCTCTCTTCCTCAGTTACATACCGGTATGTCACATGTTTCAGAGTCCTATCATGGAATTTGGCGGATGTATAAACTGTCCTCATTAATTATGCAAATTAGATACTGATTTGCATAAGAGGTGTCTAATCATGTACACTATCACTCAAGCTATCTACCTACCAAAAATCATTAACATCCATCAAGCCCTTCTTGAGTTATTCCCTTTCAAAGTCAGACGCAAAACCTGCTCCTGCAGTTCCAAAAAAGCCGCTAGGGGGCCCAAACCCACACCACTTACTCTCTGTCCAAAGATCTATCTACCACTCAAAAATAAGTTCCATAGCATGTCCAGAACACGAGATATCAAACCAGGAAGTTCCGCTGCAGTACCGTAAGAAGCCGCTAGGGGGCCCAAAATCTAATCGTTTTTAGGTCTCATCAAAACCTACCAACATACCAAATACCAAGACAATCCATCAAGGCGTTCTTGAGTTATTCTGTGCCACTACAAACAGACAGACAAACAAACAAACGCTACCCTCTGCATAACCTTCTCGGCGAAGGTAATGATTTGCCAGCTGTTTTACATACAGTAGTATCTAAGAACTGTGTCTATAATGCTCTAAGTGAAATCTTGAATTCTTCCATTTATAATCCCTATACCTTCACATGCTGTTCAAGTGTTACTGAGCAGTAGAGCCCCCTGTTAGCTTTAAGTGGTATTGCATATGGGAAAAGTCAGTGACGACACCTGATTATAAGCCCCTGTTACACTTGTGCGTATAAGCCATTCCGTGTGAGTTCCGTGTTGAATTTTGACAATACGCAGTTGCACGCTCAAAATATCTTTTTTTTGTAGTTATGCGCGTCGCACATATAGCGTGTGAATAACGAATTCAACGCATCCAATGCGTTTGAGACATGTATGATTTGCATTATGAAGTGCGCAATAGTGTTATCCTTGCAGCGAATAGCTGCGTGTCAGGTGCATATGCTGAGCGTATTCCGGACGCACACAACGTCTACCGACCGCATGCCTGACACACTTCCGACTAATGCCAATCAAATTATGAGCGTAAGTGGTTGCATTGATATTAGTATTTACTTAAACTGTTATGGGAAGACGCCTCCATAACTGACGACAAGTAGGACATTTTGTATATATGTAACAGGGACACCACTTTTACTTTTGGAACATGCTGTGACACTTAGAGCCATTATTTAGCCTGTGAATTTGGTTGCGTTGATATCAGTAGTTACGAATCCTGTTATCATAAGACGCCTCCACAAGTAACGAATGGTGGAACTTTTATGTGTATGTAAAATGGGCACATTTGTGTGGGCCATTTCAATAATTATTTAAATCAAAAGTTATGTACACTTTGCTGGCTGTGTTTGTTTCCTCTCTGCCCTTAACTAAATTGAATACCCGACCCGACCAATGAGATACCAAATCTGGAATGTACCCCGGATGTTCGTCGAGTACGCTATATGCACGCTATCTGTGTGTTGTTCATACGCTACTGGTACGTACAACGCGCTGCCCGATCGCAGGACGAGCGACACTCATCGGTAACGTATATTCTTATTCGCCATACGTTCGATCATAGTGCGTTGTATCTGCGCTGCAAGTACGCGATGTGGTCGCTGCGCAGAGATCGTGCGGCAAGAGAAGCGTATTACCGCGTTTGGAGCGCAAACACAAAGCACGCTCGTACCTTACTCGACCAATGTCGGACGTTTGAACTGCGTTCTTATGACGTCTGAGCTGCGTATCAGCGTTCGCGCGAAAGTTTTCGGTAGTTTCAAAAATATCAGGCGTACTGGGCAGTGCCTTGCGTGTGCCTTGCGTGTGCCTGCGTACCTAAAACTTTCACAAAACAATTGTGCTCACACCGGCGTATGACAAAAATGTTAACACGCAACTCACACGGCCATGATATACGCACAAGTGTGACAGGGCCTTTATTTCCCTCCCTCCTAGAGGTAATGGGAAACGTATCGTTATACTTCCGTTTTGTGCCTCCTGTTACTTTTTCTACTTTCTTCTTCAGGACATTGTGACCAAACATTTTTTTAGCATAACGCCCTCTGCCACGGCACAACAAACTCAGTGTCTTGCAAAAATGTGTCATAGCTACATGTATATTTTACATGTAGGTAGGTAGTTAGGTAGTCGACGTGTATTTTACATGTAGTTCCATGGAATTTGAACAATGAACAATGTAGCTGAAGAATGTACCCAGACTAGTCACGCTTATCATTTTGTGTACAGTTTTTATGAATGAAAATATCATAATCTGAATCAATGAGGATATATCAACTTGGTACAGGAATGCAGTGTGCTTTTGTACTTTTGCTAGTTAATGTTATGGTAATAGAACAAGAGTCATCCTATTTAACTGCAGTAGACCAAACATGGACCACTACAAATATTTCACAATCTACAGTTAACAGAAGCACACTGGTTGCATTAGCCCTAAGGCTTGTTAACTAGACTGATAGCCGGAACAACTCCATGGGACATTTACTAACGATATGATACTCTCAGTCTGTTGGGACAATGAGGTCTCATCACCGGGCCCCCCTCCCACTAAACGACGTGCTAATAAGATAATTACACCTTCCATTATTTCTACTGTGTATCACAACTGTAATTTGTGTGCCAGCATGCGGAAGGGGTTCATAGATCATTCTTGATGGCTGCCGGCTAGTTCCATTAACTTACTTCTAACTAATTAGCTCATGCTGGTAGGCCATACCAAATTACTCTTGTGTTTTGTGGGTGTGCTAATTTTTTTGAAATGTAGAAATTTGCGTGTGTGTACCTGTTTGTGTGGGTGTCGTGGTGTGTGTTCATGGTTGTGTGGGTGTGTTTTACTGTGTGTGTTTGTGTGGTGTATGTGTGTATACCTGATTGTGTGGTTATAACATTGTGTATACCTGATTGTGTGTGTTATGGTGTGTTATGGTTATGTAGGTGCATTACGGTCTGTGTGTGTGTGTGTTTCCTGATGTGTGTACCTGATTGTGTGGGTGTAACAGTGTGTGTCCCTGTGTGTGTACACCTGTTTCATAAGCCCCCCCCCCCCCCACCACGCAGCTCACTGGGTCAAACCAAGACGTCGGCGTGAAGATAAGAAGTGCATTAAGTCCCGTTCCAAGAATACCCACCCAGCCAGCGACATTTGTTGTTATTATACACAGGAGGACCAAGGGGCAAAGATTATCAGTAGTCTCACTGTCGAAGGGGAACCACCACGCAACAGCTATTAATCATCCAGATCTTTGTGATACCTGGCTCAAAATACTTTTTTGAATTATTATAAAAACCAGATTGGTGCAATGGCCAAGTGGGTAAAGTGTTCGCCTTGCATTCGGTAGGCTAAGAGTTTGATCCCCAGCTGAGTCATACCAAAGAGTTTTAAAATGCTGCTTTTTCTGCTTAGCGCTCAACATTTGGGCAAGAGAAAAATTTGACTATGTTCTGTGTTTCTTGTTATAACTAGTTACTGTAGTACTACTTCAAAACTCGTAAATCTGAGGAGAAATCTCAATGAGCTTAAGTGATTCGATATCCATGTCATAGTGAATGTTTAAAGGTACCTGTTGATACACGAAGTAAACAAGCCTGAGTTGAAATAATTGGTCAAGAGTTTTGATTCTCTTATCTCTACCTGCTAATTCATGAAGTGAACATTAAATCAACTAGGCAACAATTTAATTCTCGTCTGTTCTTGTGCAATTTCAAAAAATCCTGGTTGAGAAAATAAAGAAAAACCAACTCAAAGAGCGAAGTGATTGAAATGTATAAAGTTACCTACTAATTCATGAAGTGAACAAGCCTAATGTGAAATAATTGGGCAACAATTTAATTCTCTTCTATTCTTGTGCAATTTGAAAAAAATCTTGTTTGAGAAAATAAAGAAAAACTCAACTCAAAGAGTGAAGTGATTCAAATGTATAAATCTACCTACTAATTCATGAAGTGAACAAGCCTAATGTGAAATAATTGGGCAACAATTTAATTCTCTTCTGTTCTTGTGCAATTTGAAAAAAATCTTGTTTGAGAAAATAAAGAAAAACCAACTCAAAGAGTGAAGTGATTCAAATGTATAAAGTTACCTACTAATTCATGAAGTGAACAAGCCTAATGTGAAATAATTGGGCAACAGCAGTAAGCCTTTACTCCCACTGGGTCGGAAAAAAGATCCATGTTACACAACATGTGCCATTAACTCATGTGGGTGGAGGGGGAGGGGGGTGGCAAACATCTGAAACCATGATTCAGCCTGTTCCACCCACACTGTCTGGTAATATGACACTAATAGTTATCCCCGAGGAAGCCATAAAGGTAGGAAGATGACAGTAATGTGGAAAGGTTAGAGTTGATGTTCTGATTTATCTGTAACCTAAATTCTTCCATCATTGCAGATGATGAACTCCTACTCAGGAAATCGTCTGTTTTGAGAAACAGAAAGGGATTAATTTGAATGTTCAACCTTCCTGTCTGGCCACATAGATTTGTTTCCTTCAAGTTGGTTCTCAAACATTTTAAGGTGAAAAGGGGAGAATTTATTAAGAGAACACTTTGAAAACACAGGAAAACTTGAATCTGACTAATAGTATGTTCACTCCATAAAATTGACTGTACCAAGGCATAAACATGTTCCTAAGGCTAAGAGTGTTTTCACATTGTTTTTTCAGTTTAAATGCATATTTTTTACAATCTGAGAACCAATAGATCAACCTTCTTCCTGCTGCCTAACCCCATAACCAATACATTTTTAATGCCAAACAGCTACTCTAGCAGGCAGAAGTTCGAATATGTGTGACTTTTCTCATACTACATGTATACCTATAGTCATGTTGCATTCCAAATGTACATATGGTGTTGTAAGATTGAATTAGGGAACTCGCACAACCTAGAAATCCCTGACTTCCAAATTGTTCTGTAGATTATGTTAAAAAGAAATATGAGACGGTGGAAATCGATGAAACATGAGAACAAAATTAAGATACATTAAAGATACTTATTCATAATGCAAGAAGTAACCTAATACATTGATCTAATGGCTGGAAGATTTTTTAATGATTTAAGCTAACTTATCTATACCTAAACCTTAAGCCAGTTGAAATACATTTCTAGATGCATTGAATTTCAGGTGACCAATATCAAAATATTGACTGTTTGAGTTAGAAAATTACAGTAGTATACATTACTATAATATTAATTTGAAATGTGCAGCACTTCTTGCCAAAATATGCAAAACTATCACGAAGCCTCATAGATTTTTGTTTTATAACATTTCTTGTATGCTTTTGTCTGACACAATATAATCATACACCCCTAAGCCAACCTTTCCATTTTCCCTCTCAAAAATAAAGAAGTTTCGTACCCCCATTCAAATATTGGGAATGGTATAACCCATTCTCAGTACCTCGCATCACATCATCCAAAGTCCTTGATATTTGTTAGTGACATTTAGTGATTTAGTTGGATCAACGCCAGTGCTCTAATGCGATGCTCACATCAAGGACAGGAGTGGGGACATAATATTCTTACTGTACATGTCAGTCAAAGCTTTAGGAATGAACTGAACCTACTGCCAGTTATGTAACATGTGTACAGCTTTATTCTTCAAAGGGTTTTCCCCTCTTTTTCTTTATGTTGCAATCATAAGTTTTACAAAACAAAACAAAGCACATGAGATTTGTAAACTGCCATGCTTTTCTTTGTTTTTGTTAAAACGTGAATAAAGAAAGATTAAAAAAAAATCATAAGTTTTGTCTACTTTTAACCTTCTCCTTACTGCCTAACTCAATAACCATCAGAGAATTGGTTAAAAGTCCTCTGTACCAGCTGACTGTGAATTTTGAAAAGTCAAAGTCTGGAAAGGATTGGATTATTGTTCTGATTGGATGCAATCGGAGGAGTAAACTGGTGCTAGAATAGGATGGATTCCGGGCTACTCCCAACCCAGCGCAGACTTTGGTTGGAAATAGTCGGGATCCAAGTCGTGGGGAGGCCCTGAATATGTGCTGGGCTGAAGTCTTTCATAATACCGGAGTAGTTTGATCTTTTCAAAAAGGCAAAACATAGTAGGAATACCATTCTGGTTATTTGTTTCAAAGTGAGATGTAAAACACTTTTGAGGTCCCACACTTGTACTTTGCCCAATATTGTCAGTATCCTATCCATTCAAGTGTGGAGGCATTTGAAAATAGTCAGTTTTGTAACAAACTGGTTGAAATGGTATAAACATGCAGTAATACAATAAATCTTGACCCCTTTGAAGCAACTACAAACGTTTCTCCAGGCAGATCAGTCGTCGAGGTCTGTTATAGGGGCGAGAGGCAGCTCTTTTAATTTTCCGTTGGTGCTCGCTTGTTAGTATGCCTGTGGGTGGAGTGGGCCCGCGGAAACCAATCTTTGATCGCTGGGATAGGGTTTCATTAGTGGGTGGGCGGAGGGTCCCGGGGCGCTTCAAAAGACAGACTGTTGTCTGATTGAAGACGTGTGGAAGGGTGGTGGGCGTACTGTCCGAGTGATTTTCTACCAGACCTCACCAATTTGACAAACAGGAGCATGAGGGCCATGTAAAGGGCATTTTGTGTATCCCTTGTGTACAGAACATTGATGTGTATTCCACTTGTTTGTTTGAACCTTTTGTTTATTCATGAGAAACATCAAGTCGGCCTGCTGGCCACTTTTCCTTGAGGTCATGAGGGAGGACGTACATGTAAGGGTGGCATATAACAACGATACAGATTACTTAGTTATAGTCCTAATGAATTTATAAACATAAAGTGGTATTACATATATCATGTACAGGGCTTTCCTGAGATATTTACATGTAGAATAAGGTGGTGCCTTAGCTCCAGGGAGGGCCATAAACAGGCAAAATTTTCATTGAAGCAAAATTACCTAAATTTGAAAATGGACAAGGTGATGCTTTGAATGATCTTAAATGATCCTTGGAATGACTTGAGTTATGGACAATAGGTTTGTTTTGACATGTCAGATTTTAGTTGTTTCAATGAATGTCATCCATTTTTGCCCCACCTGACTGAATGTAACAATTCTTTTTGTCCAGTATATACTAGTACTGCGCCCACATTGAAAACAAGTTTTAAAGATTAAGTTGAAGGGTCAATCCAGTTATCTTGAGATGAAATAGATAAATAAATGCTGAGAGTGTTACAACGTAGTGCAGCATTATTGTCAGGGAGAGCCTTGATTTATAAGCATTGATCCAAAACTTTTCAAATCTTTGTGTGCAGCTTGTAGCTTTACTTGCACTACAGACAGAGACAATATTTCCTGTCCAATTTCCACCCTTGGCCACCACAAGTAACCTTCATCTGCCATTTGGGGTCTGGTCTCTATCTAATGTACCAAGAGTACCCTTTACATTCAGAAAACTTAAAATATGTGCCTAAAATACCTGTGAATAGCTTTATCTCGTGCTTAAAACAGTTTTCTTTGGGGGAAAATGCTTATCCATCCTTTGGAGGGATTTTTGCAGAAGTGGCACAAGATTATGTACTGCTCAATGTATAGCTTTCCATTGGACTTCTTGGATGACAGAGCAACTATACTTTCAGTACCACGGAAAAATATTGAATGAGAAGATGTAAAAATGTATCTTTGTAACTCCTGTAACTACACTAATGCAGTTGAAATTGATTGTGTGGTAATTCAATTTGTACTCATTTCAGATAAGTCATTGGAATAATCATATCCAGATTTAGCTATTTTGTGAGGATTATGTGGTTAAAGATACCTTGGGCAACACCAAGTTATTTCTTTTGTTCTCAGACATATGTAAGTAAAAATAAAGTAAGAGGGCAACATGAGACCCTTTTTTTCTTGTTGATCTTCTAGAATTATCTTTTAATCTATGAGAACGGAAAAATTAGATTTGCGTTGCATTATCTAAATAAAATTGATACCATGTTACTTCCTTTGTTCTTGGACACATTTAAGTATTAAAAAATAGCATGGGCAACTTATTAATCTTCCAGTTTAAGATTAATTTCAACACCCAAGAACCAAAAAGTTAGGTGGCATTCATTGCATAGATAATTGATAGTTAATGATTACATTGGCCAGTGGTAATCATAGTGTTAATTGTCAATAGATAGACATGTGAGGGTAAAATTTTGAGGTTTTGTCCCTTACAACTCTTGGCCAAACAATATCCTGTGACTTCCTCTGACCAGTGAGTGCCTTGTGCTAAAATAAGCATTTCCATTCCAAGGGTGGAATCGGGTTAGGGTGGATCATGTTGGGGACCGGAAATTGGCTTAACAAATTGAGCGTGTTTGTGAGGCGGAACACATCGCGGTAAGAACGCTCAGCAGTGAGAGAAATCAATGAACTGTTTCCCATTTCCTCCGCGGGAACATGGGTTGAGATATGCACGAAGATTGAGGTTTTACGAGACAACTACTTCTAGTGTTTGGAAATCATGAATGAAGGGCCCCTACCAGGAGTAATAGCCATTGGCTCTTTGTTGTTAGAGTTACCAACTTTATGTGATATGACATGGTCACACTTAGCTAATCACACTGACTTTTACAAACTAAACGATTAATACTGCCCAAGCTGATACACATTGATATGCAAACTCAGCATTAGTTAGTTTACATTCAAGTTTATCCGCTGTTTGACTTCGATTTGATTTCTGGGTGATCAAGTTGGGCTGCTTCAACTCTCGGTTGGGGCAAATAGCATTTCAGTTGGTAATGCGATAATTACTACTTTATTTATCTATTTGTTTGTTTTGTTTTCTAAACATCTCAGTAGCCCCAACACCAAGGCTTTAATGAAACCACTGATTGCCTTAATCTAACTTTTTGGGTTTAAGTTTATCATTTTCGGTTGAAATTTTGGACAGTTTCTTGAAGAACCTGCCCCCAGACGTTCTTAGATTCCTTGCGCCTTTTTACTCTCAGCACAAAACACAAGAGAGTCCTGGTTTCGAGGACTAGACATGTCCTACAGCACAACTCAAGCAGCTGGATCAAATTTTCTGATAAAACAGACGTTTCAGACAGCATCTGCTGTCTTTCATCAATGGCTATATGGTAGAACTGGAGAATCAGGTTTCTTGTTTGAACTGTAGGTCATCCACCCTGGCTCTTTCATTTCTGTTTCTTTATCCAATTAGCAGGGGCCTAATTTAAGAACAACAGGGGTCACTGACCCTGAAATGTTTTGCCTCATGAGATTACGTCTATTTTTATTTAGAAATGATTCATGGTACATTGGTAGCTAGCTGTAGTAGATATAGGGGTCACATACATTGGGTTCTCAAGTTCTGAAGCATCACTTAACCGGAACACAGGTCTGTATGTGTATTGTTTTATTTTTGCCACTTGTTATATTCAATTGTGACCATCTTACAGCTGTTATCATTCCTAAAGATCTAGGAAGAAACATATTTTTGAACACCTCAAACTTTGGTTGATAACTCTAGTACTTGTAGGAATGGCCATTTCTTGTTCTTTTTTAGGCTGGTATAAAGTCCTTAGTAGTTGGTATAGCTACAGTTTATTAGTCATTTTGTACCTCATGCATAGTCTGAACAATTTACCCACATCTGGGTGCAAGGACCATAGCATGTAGGCAGGTGGGCAGACTTCCTTTGTTGGTAGGAGAAAAAAATTTGATATTTTTTTCTCCTCCAGATATTTCTCTGCTATTACTTTATTTCTTGGCAACTTTTCAAGATAAATCTAGCAGATGTGTTTGGGAGGCAACCTAAAGAACAGTAATAGAAACCATTACCCCACATACTGAGCCATTTTCAGCTTACCTGCATCACACTAGGACGATTAAGCTCTTGATATTCCTCCATTGGCATGGGTGAATGTCTGAAGATACTGCAGATCATATTGTTACTATGAACAATTGTTTTATTTGTTTATTTTGTTTAGTTTTTTCAACATGAACGGGAGGGCAAAACAGGTGCATTACAAAGTGGTGTGTTGTTTTTGCTTTGGGACAGTGATATACACACAAAAATATCTTTTAACAATCTGAAATACATTTTGTGGTTAACGTGGTCATTGGCTTGAAAGACGTATGCAACGTGGACACCTGATTCTTGTTTGGAAGCGGTTGCCAGGCAACAAGAAAGCTGTTTGGAGGAGGGAGAGGTTTAAGTGAATCTGCTGGCTAAAACATGAAAAAAACATGAAAATGCTTAGACCCACTTCTAAGGACATTGAACTATAAGCACATTGATGGTGACATAGCTTGACAATGTATTCATCTATAAAGAAATAAGTACAGGTATTGTGGGCTTGAACAGTCAGTAGATTTTAAGGAGCAAGATATATAGATATTTGAATAGCAGAGGAAATTTGGTTCTGTTTATGTATCTTTGAGACAACTTTGAGCCTTTTCTTAATGTTTTTCTTTAGTCAATGTACAAAAGTGCAGAAATAATAAGTATACTTTTTTATAATGATGGATAACTGCTGATGTGGAGGGAAAACTGTATATTCAACCACTCCTGAGATATCAGCACCAGGGACAGATGCCCTCCAGGACCACAGTAGTTTCCTGGAAGCCTTGTCAGGCCGGCAGGGAGTAAGGTGTCAGTAAGACTGGCTTTATTGATATTCCATAGGTGCGGGAGAAAGCCACCCACACACACAGCACAGCTTAACTCTCCGGCTGGCACTCCCAATGGTCTCTACTGGGTCCATTCAGCCGTTTCTGCCACCCACCCACCTTAGGTATGATATGTGCTGCACGCATGCTTTCTCTTTCTTCTGTCTGGCTGTGTAACTTCTCATTCAAACAGAAGAAAATAAACCATGTCTGGAGGAAAATATTCATCTTTTATCCTCAACTATAGAGACTTCCTTTAGATTCATAATCATAGATAAATATGACTATATGGTTCTTAGACATCAGAACGTAGAATTTTGACAAGAGGAAAATGCAAAAACAAGGCTGGGATGAAAACTATAATCCGACTCCTTCAATCTGTGTGCACCAAATGTACAGACGTTTCAATACAGCATATGCAACGTTACCCAAGAAATGAAAATAATGATAATAAAAGCCTCTATTTCTTTTGTCTAGGTTTCCATCTTTTCAAAATTTTCTTTAGTTCTATCCCAATAAGCCAGGATTACCAATTCAAAAATTCATGCATCAATCATCCTACCGACTTGTCGGGAGCAACCACCTGTCCATAGCAACCATTTTTGCTCAGTCCCTTGACTGGTTGCTTGGGGCATGTTTGACTGTATTCCGATCCATCATCATCTTTCTAAATCTGAGAACCAGGAATTTAAATTGGTATGGCCTACATAAAATGATCAATGTTGAACATTAAGGTTGTCCAGCTCTGTAACAAGTTTCAAACCTAAGGCCTTGTCGATTTGATTATATGGATGATATTCTCTTGGAACCCCAAAACTGATGCGAGCATGCGAATATAAAAAGGTTGGCAAAAAATAAATGTTGCCTTCATTATGGAATCTTTGTGGTCAGGAATGATGAACAAATGATTGAATACACAGAGTATACCACATAATAGATTCTTCAATTTGTTCTTCTACATCTTCTTCTTTGACTTTGGAACTGACTTTGGTATTCTATGACGTAAGTATCGTTTTCCGAATTTTTTGTTGTTGCCATTTACGGCATCTATTTGAGCATTTTGCAGCTGCTTTGTACGATTTCCAACTTATGGTTGAAAACTTCTCTCCTTTTTTTTGGAAATGGACGAAAATTGAGGCGCGCGCGGATGTCATCCATATAATTAAGTCAGCATGGCCTAATCCTGAAGCAAGAGTTTGCTAAACAGCTCCAACAATATGCTACAAAATCTTTCCAGCTTGCTGAATACTTCATTGATGCAGAAGTTATGGCAAAGCGTGTTAGGTCAAACATTTCATACTGAACATTCTAGGCATGTGATGTTTGCAAATGAGAAGAACGCAGTTAGAGCTTGATAGCCTATGTACAACCATGGCTAACATATGTATAAACCCTTCTAGTTTATTCTTATCACAGTTTGTTTAATGCGAACACCTCTTAAATGGAGTAGAAGCTATTATTAGCTGTCAGGCATTGATTAAGGCTCAATCTTGCTTGCCTGCTCATTATGTACCTATTGGTGCATACATGTATGTGTGTATTTTGGGAAAGTTTTTCAATATCGTCTTTCTAAATGTGGACATTAGAGTAACATCTTGTGTCAACTAATTTCAGGGGCAAACTCACAAATTGGGTCGGGTCTTTTGAAGAACTGCTATCAGTGTGTAAACTCTCTAGTGAGTTTTTGTTAGCAGATTGAACTGTTTGTTATTCAATCAAAGATCTGCTCTATGTTAAGGCCAGGAAAAAAAAACTTTGTTATAGGTCAATCTTATACCTTGGTTTTGAGCCAAATCTACCATGGAAAAGATTTGATTTTCTTTGGACATGGAAGGAAAGAATGGAGTCAGATGTGGATTTTGAGTAACCCAGTAAACTCCTTGAATTGGATTCAAATATGCTCCACTCAGAGTCCAATATGTTTTCTAAAAAACGGGAAAGAAAATGCTAATTTCTCAAGCCTATCTTTTACAGTGTAGGTCCTGTAAGGGCCAAAACATTATCAAAAGTTTAAAAGATGGTGCATAGGGCAGCGCCCATCTCCGTTTCAATAGCCCTTGGACCACACAACTTTATACAACCACTACAGCAGGGGGCTAGTCCACCTTTGTATCTTTGTATTGGTTAATGAAAACCTTGAATTGGACTTGGATGCGGAGATTTCTTTCAAAGTTTTGACAAAAGGGGGGAAGAAAAAGTGTAGAAAACGCCCACATGTTGAGCCAGTCTTTTCAAGTCCTGTACTGAGGGAAGATGATATATGATGCAATTGTTGCGGATGATGTGATGTCTGTTCTGTCGAGTTATCAGCTGGTAGCAGACGGCCCCCGTCCAGCTCCGATATCTGTCTTCTCTTAGGACCAGCACTTACTATCTCTATGGTGGGGCGTGATTTATTACAGTTTGGACGGTGGTGCGATGCAGCCTTTTTTTGTACAGATACTGTCAATCTTGAAATGTTTGCAGCGTTTTTTGTTTGTTTGTAGTTTTCATGGTCACCTCTCAACTGTCAATTCATAGCGAATTTGCATTTCCAATATACATGTACTACTAGTGGGGAGTGATTGCAGTTTAGACAGTAGTTCTATGCAGCCTTTTTTGTATACGTACTATGAATCTTGAAATGTTTGCAGTGTTTTGGGGTTTATGCAGGTTTTCATGGTCACCTCGATCTCTAATGCAAGTACAAGCTGCCATGAATATACGTTTCTAACATATAATTACAACAGTTGCAGACTTGTTTCAACTGCAAACATAAAACACCTCAAAAACCTCCTTTCTAATCTACCACGAAGTCCCCGCAAAAAATAAATGAAATTACATTATATTTACTTATGCATGAAAAATTTGAGCCACTCCATCCAGAGACATTTTAGGTACATGTTAGAATTTTTCTGCTTCTCAAGCCCCGAATAAGTCATTCAAGTTTTGACAGATTTTTGATGTCAATAGTTCTACGGTATATGTACTATTCATCATCATCATCATATGTACTATTACAGTATTAGTCAGTGTTATAAATAGAGGTGATCACACCATACAAGTATAATACATTATACTGCTCTTTCATATGTAAATTTCGTCTTAAGTCATCTTTAGAACAAGAGACACACCCTTTATAAAATACAATAGGATAACTGGGTGTGACAATAAGAAAGTCATAAAGGTCATCGTTTATAAAGAAATGAACTGAGAAGCAAATCTTTGTCTTAATGCATTTATGAAGACAGGCTGTGGCTAGCATGTGTGCAGGTATGTTATTTCAACTATAAGCCAGTTTATTCTTTTACAAGACCAAAGTCAGACTTGATTTTTGTATAGCAGCACTCCATTCAGGGTATACAAATTGTCATGTTTGTTTTTTCTTTGTGTTACATTAGCTTTGTCGTTATTTTGCTGTGAAGAAGTTTGAATCCAGTTGGTTTGATAATGATTCCTTTTAAAGCTTGAGCTAATGCAGTGTACATGTCTGACCAATTATATTTTATGCTGTTTGGCTACTCTACATTTGCGCATTCATATTTACATTATTGAATTGTTTTGTAACTTAGGACTAGCAAAATGCCCCAAAATCTTGCTATTCAAAATAGCACTGAAACTTCCCTTCTTATGTGGCTCTAGGCTTGACAGGCACGACCTTTATATTGTCATTGCCCATGGAATTTTAAAGTTTCCATACTAGCTACAGGAAGTACAAGTTTGAACAGGAAGTATATAGTTACGACAGGAAGTACGCATCACTAAAGACGTTCAGATTACTACAATAAGTATACATTGCTAGAGGAATGATAAATTTCATGGTTTTTCTGCTATGTTAGTCATTAAATGATTTAGGATGTTTCAGGGCATTAGAATCATGTGGGAAAGTTATAGATTTTTGAGTACTTTGAAAAAAACAACCACTGACTACTAGATCTGGTATATACTGTCCCGTACAGCTCGGTTAAATAGAAAAATGGTATATTTGTTCAAAACAAAGAGATTTTATGTCACATTTTTCTTGGATTTGCATTATCCACCTGGTATTATCAAGACTTTGCTACATGTACATAAATGTAGGTAATATCTAGAAATTTTAAAAAGTTACATACCAATACATATTTTACTGCTTTTGATTTCACATTTTTTGAAAGCTACATATCGGTCCATACACTGGCCAATTCAGGAGAAAATTGTTAACGAAATGTTATGAACATAAACAACAGTGGGTGACTATACCTACATGTACATTGTATAGTATGAAATAGAATATATTTCCCATCCCAAAGCACTTTATTAGGAAATACAACTTCAGAAAGTTGAACATGATTTTGTAGTTCCTCAGAGTTTTTCCTATGGGAAATCGCACATTCATTGAGCAGTATAATAGCACACTACACACTGTAGTTCCATGTATCCCCTGACAAGAGCATTATGCAGACACTGACCCGTACAGCTAAGGTCAGGCTGTTCTGTCTCCCTCTTCATACAACTCAATCTCAGGCTGGGATTACGCGTCCCACTTTAGAACACCATGACGTCATGTTTGGTATTGACCTTGTCTTGGTCGTGAGTTGTCTACTGCATATAGATTAGCACATCATCAGATTGTTTTAGGAAGAGCAGGGATTCTCTTGCCAAGTCTGAATATACATGGTTAGGATGGACCGTTTTGTAAATTGAACTATATGTTCATTATATTAGTACATGTTTTGTTATTGACATGCCGTGGTCGTGTGTAGCATCTATTCATTGTATAAACATTATTACATAATATTATCATCAGATTGTTTTAGAAGCAGTGGGGTTTTTCTTGCTAAGTTTTTGAATATACAAGTATCTGGTTAGGAATTGATGTTTTGTAGAATGATATAGAATATGTTCATTATGATTTGCTATTGACATTGCTGTGGTAGTGAGTAGTCTATTACATATAGATGAGTATATATCATCAGAGTGTTTTAGGAACAGTAGGGATTCTCTTGCCAAGTCTGTAAAAATATGTGGTTAGGAGTGAATTATGTAACTGCGGTTATTTCTAAGAATGATGTTGGTTGTGTTACATGTTTTGGCATTGATCTTGGCTTTCTTGTGCATAGATAAATCGTTTTATATTTACTAAATTTTTAGAAAAGTGGTGATTTTTAAGAGGTATCTTGCCAAGTCTGTGAACGCAAGTGGTTTATATTACATGTAGGACTGAATGTATAGGGTCGAAGTAATGATCCGTGTTTTGGTATATTGATTTTGCTGTGGTCATAAGTTTTCTGCTGTGTATACATGTAGATGAACATCATCGGACTATTTTAGAAACAGTAGAGATTCTAAGAGGCATCTTGCCAGCTCTGAATATGTGTTGTTTAGGGGTGAATTTATTTGGGGTATTAATAAGAACGTTGCTCATTATATTACATGTGAGTGTGTTGTATTAATATAACCGTTGGGGACAGTTCTTCTGACAAGCTGTATTAGATCCAGAGTTTTAGTCAGTTTTGTTCTTTGTTGATAGCAAGGCGGGTTGACTTCCAAGTTGAAGGTAAAAAGGTTTTCCTTTCTTTTAAAGAAGGTAGTTTGTAAAATAAGACATTCATTTGGTATAGCTTTGCTTTAACAACTGTACATGTATCATAAAGATTTTAGTACCAGATTTGCAAGTCGTAAGTCATATACATAGTTAATTATGTTTTAATTAGGATGTTGTCAGATTGTCAGACTTCAAATTGTTTGCAGACTCCAAGCTTTTTCAGATTTCATTTTTCAGACTTTAAAATTTATTTATTTTATTGTCATTCACATACTTTCTGCTAAGATCTTTGAAGTCATAAATACAGGGCTTGCCAATATTGCTTGGTGCTGGGGATTTGTACTGATATTATATTACAATTTTGAGACCATATGAGACCAATGTTATTCTTTTAGTCCTGTGGCTCTTTTGGAATTATTAAAAATCTTGTCTCGGAGGATGGATTTATAGATTATAGATTGACTGAACTCTTTTCTTGTACATTTATGATTTAGCTGACAGATGGAATGTTGGATCTTTGATGCCTTAAGCAAATAGTTCCTTAAAATCCGAGAACCGACCAATTGAATCTCTGTGGCCCAGATAAATATCATGGCCTGGAATTAATTTTCTTCATAAAATTATATAAGGTCGCTATAGACTTTCCCTTCAGACTGTTTGCAATTCTATCTTTTAGTTTAGTTTCCTTTTTTTAAACTTGAGAACCAAACAATTGAATTGGTGTGGCCTAAATGAATATCACTGCTCTGAATTCAATTCCCTCCAACTGGACATTGCCTCATCTATAAGGTCGCTACAGACTTTCCCCTCAGACTGTTTGCAATTCTATCATCCAGTTTAGCATATCTTTTTTTAAACTTGAGAACTGAACAATTGAATGAGTGTGGCCTAAATGAATATCTCAACTCTGAATTCATTTCCCCCAACTAGACATCACCTATGGGATCAAGGCTTTCCTCTGTAAGTGTCAGTTTTTGTGTGACATCTTTCAATTAAGCAGTTTTTAAATCCGGGAACTAAAAGCTAATTGAATCAGTGTGACCTAAATAAATATCGGCCCCGAATTCATTGTTCTGCCAACTGGACGTGGCATCACCTATAGGATATGTCATTTTCATCTTTATCTTCCTGTTTAGCATTGTCTTTTTTGAAATTCGAGAACCAACAAATTGCATACTTGTGACCTAAATAAATATCACGGCCCCGAATTCATTACTTTCAACTGGACACGGCATCACCTCTGTAGCCTTCCCATGATGCCGTTGAGTTGAGGGGAAGGATTGAGTGGGTGGAACGCTCCTGATTGCTAGAAGAGCAGTCCGCAAAGTTGGTGTCTGCCACAGCTCACTGGATTGATGTCATGAGTGGATCTCTCCTGCCACAGTCTATGAATATGAGCAGTAGGGACGGAGTGCAGTAATATATGTATGAGAAGACGGAATCCTGGTTGGGACATCTGGGGTAAGAGATTCGTCATCGTAGTTGTTAATGTCCCCCGTCTTCCAAGTTGGTGTCTCCCACAGCTTACTGGATTGATGTCATGGAGTGAGGTTTTCCTCTGCCACAGTCTATGAATATGAGTAGTAGGGACGGAGTGACTTCTATCAGTAATAAGGAGACGGAATCCTGGTTGGGACATCTGGGGTAAGAGATTCATCATCGTAGTTGTTAATGTCCCCCGTCTTCCAAGTTGGTGTCTTCCACAGCTCACTGGATTGATGTCATGGAGTAAATTTCTCCTCTGCCACAGTCTATGAATATGAATAGTTGGGAAAGAGCGTGTGACAAACAGTGATATATGTATAAGGAGACGGAACCCTGGTTGGGTTCTTAAGGTAAGAGATATGTCATCATACTTCTTAGTCCCTGTCTTAGCCATTTTAAGTACCAGCTAGACATTTTGAGATTTAGAACTGTCTTGCACCTTTAGAAATCAAGAGAGTATGCTTAGCAGTTACTTTTAAATTAGTATACCCAGATACAACCCTAGCCAGGAAATTTGCCTTAGTAAGAGATTTGTCATCATGTTTGTTGGTCCCCATGTTAGCCATCAAACAAACTACAAGCTAGACATTTTGAAATATGTTCTGCAGCCTCAGAAATCTTAAGGTAAAATTTTGTCACCATCGTTGTTGGTCCCCACCTGAGCCAAAGAACAAACTAGAAGCTAGACATTTTGAAGTTTACAACTGTCCTTGCCCTTGAGAAATAAGAAAGTGTGCTAAGCAGTAATAGAAGCTGACGGAACCCAGGCTAGGACATCTAAGGTAAGGCATTTGTCATCTTAGTCGTTGGTCTCCGTCTTAGCCAAAGTAATTAGGTTCACAGGGCAGGAGAGAATGTTTTCTCCCACTAGGGAGGTAATCTAATATGTTTGCCGCCACCAGAGAACAGTTCTTTAATATAGGAAGGTTTATATTGGATTTGGGGCCTTCAGTCAAATTATCCACGGCTCCTAATTCATCACTCTAACGAGGCATGTAAAACTTGTGGAATCTGATTATGCCCCTTCCCGCAAAGGCCACGGGTTCGAGGAACCGGTCAGCGTCTACCACAAAGGGATGGAGAAAAGATGTGGAATTTTTGTATTGCTTTATCAAATGTGACGGATTATCTTCTTCCTCCCTTAGAAAAAGTGTGGTCCCCCGAACGTAATTCCAGTTTTCTATTTCCCTCAGTGCCTTGTGTTGCCGAAAGGGATGGAAAAAACATGTGGAATTTTTGTATTGCTTGATCAAATGTGATGAATTTTCTTCCTCCTTTAAAAAAGTGTGGCCCTAATGTAATTCCAATCCGCCCTTTTCCCCAGTGCCTTCTGTTGCCAAAGGAATAGAGAAAAATAATTTTTGTATTGCTTTATCAAGTATGACAGATTATTTTCTTCCTCCCTTAAAAAAAGTGTGGTCCACGACGTAATATTCCAGTCTTCCATTTCCCCCCAGTGCCTTGTGTCTCCTCTCCTGCCCCCTCAGAAATCAATACGATGATGTAATGCTTCTGCCAAAATTGCCTTACGATAACCGAGCATCTCGGCAGGGTGTCGTGCTACACCCCTTCTTTAGCATAGTTTGCCCCATCCTGAGAAAGCTGTGCCGGCCGAAGCTCCCTCTTCATACTGTCACGTTCTGCAATTTCTGCATCGTAAGTTCTTTCCCTTGTTTTCTTTTCTGTCTATATGAGTTACGGTTGTGTAAAGCACTTCTTGAATCTGCGGGTTTGGATGTCGAGGCTGGAAACTTGGCTGCTCTACTGTTTGCATGACGACAGAGGGATGCGAATGATGGGCCGTGTTCGGCCTGGAGGAATGATGTCATTACGACTGGAATTTCTCTATCGATTAACCTGAGTTGGCAGATCGCAAACTGGGGTGAATCGCACATCTGTCCGTCACTCCTTTGTTAACCCCGACAGCTGAATTAGCCCTTTATCAATAATGCATGCGGTTTGTTAAGGGGTTGTTGTATAGCTGGGGTTGCTAGGGAGATGGTGGTTGCTTGGGATGCGAGTTGTTCTATCTGAAACGGCCGTTTTGGGATGTTTTTTGTGGTGATTTATAAGCAGCACCGCCCACAAACTTTGCCGTATTGATCAGGTTTAGTGAACTGGAGCGCACTGATGACACCGCCGCCATTCAGTCCCGCATGACGTCACGGCGGGCCAATGAGAGCCTGCCGGCATTGCGTCATCCCGTACGCAAACCATTTACCATTTTTTCATTCATTCCTGAAGGTTGGGAGGTAGATAGGCCCCCAGTGTGCCGCCAAGGACACTCAGCTTATTCTAGCCTATTCGGGCTTTCATTTTGAAATTTAGATGTAAACCAAAGGAGAAAGGTTTTCACATATCAGATATACACCCATGTTTCAAGTTATGACAAAGGCAGTGATTATTGTGATTAATTGAAATCTGATATGTATGGGCCCCCTGTTGGGGGTCCGCCCATTTCTGCTGTCTTGATTTATGTTTCCTGTTTGCTGGAAAATGTGTAAGTCACCTTGGACTAACAAACACACCCTTAGCTTGCCAATACAGGGTGTTCTGTTAGGATGTTTTTTTATTTATTTAAGATTTTCATTTTTGTTGTATATCTATTAGTAAATTAGCATGATTTTTGCAGGCATGATACTGAAATAGACTACATACATGTAATATATGTTGGATCTACAAATACACCAATCCTACTGCAGGGTGGTTTTTAATTATCTCCATGAAAAATGGAGATATAGTTTTGGGTGTGTCTGTGTGTCTGTCTGTTTGTTTGTGTTTCCGTACCATTCCAGTCAGCATAACTCAAGAACCACTTGATGGATTACGATGATATTTGGTATGTGGGCAGGTGTTGTGAAGCCAAAATTCAAGGTCGATTTTGGGCCCCCTGGTATGTGACCTTGGTACTGCAGCAGAAATTCCATTTTTGTATCTCTTGACCTGGACATGCTATGGTCTTGATTTTTTTGGTGGCAGATAGCTTGTGGTGTAATAAAGACGTGGTGTGGGTTTGGGCCCCCTGGCAGCTTGCTCTGGAACTGCAGGGGCATTATCTTGAAAATCTTCTAAGGAGAATAACTCAACAAAGGAACGATGGATTTCCATGATATTAAGTATACAGGTAGCTTAGACAGAGATGTACATAATGAAATGCAAATTATGTTAATTAGGACTTAATTTGCATAACTAATGAGGAAAATCTATATTTGCAGTGTTTTCCATTATCAGACTCAAATACATGTAATGTATGTAGTTTATGGAAAGTGGATAATCAACAGATACCAATTATGCAAATAAATTCCTTATTTGCATAATTAATGCACAACACCATATCTCATCTAATTGGAAAATTATAGGACTGTCAATATGATACTTAGTATGCAGGTAGCTTAGATAGAGATATACATAATGAAGTGCAAATTATGCTAATTGTGACTTAATTTGCATAGCTAATGAGGAAAATCTATATTTGCAGTGTTTTCCATTATCAGACTCAAATACATGTAACATATGTAGTTTATGGAAAGTGGAGCATCAACAGATACCTATGCAAATAAATTCCTAATTTGCATAATTAATGCAAAACACCATTATTTCTTTAAGGTTTTCTTCCATTGATTTGTTGTATACTAATATAGTAAATTAGCATGCTTTTTGCAGGCGTAAGACTTACTAATAGTCAAACTATGTTTTGAGATATAAATTGGATCTACTACGTATACAAAATAGACCCTTGCTGCTGCGATTTTTACCTTCGCCGAGAAGGTTATGCAGAGGGTAGCGTTTGTTTGTCTGCTTGTCTGTCTGTTTGTTTGTAGTGGCACAGAATAACTCAAGAACGCCTTGATGGATTGTCTTGGTATTTGGTATGTTGGTAGGTTTTGATGAGACCTAAAAACGATTAGATTTTGGGCCCCCTAGCGGCTTCTTATGGTACTGCAGCGGAACTTCCTGGTTTGATATCTCGTGTTCTGGACATGCTATGGAAGTTATTTTTGAGTGGTAGATAGATCTTTGGACAGAGAGTAAGTGGTGTGGGTTTGGGCCCCCTAGCGGCTTTTTTGGAACTGCAGGAGCAGGTTTTGCGTCTGACTTTGAAAGGGAATAACTCAAGAAGGGCTTGATGGATGGTAATGATTTTTGGTAGGTAGATAGCTTGAGTGATGATGTACATGATTAGACACCTCTTATGCAAATCAGTATCTAATTTGCACAATTAATGAGGAAAGTTTATACATCCGCCAAATTCCATTATAGGACTCTGAAACATGTGACATATGTAACTGAGGAAGAGAGAAATATTAATTGATATGAACTATGCAAATGAAGACCTCATTTGCATAATTAATGAGGAAATACTATAACAAGATGGGCTTGATGGATGGTCATTATTTTTGGTATGTAGATAGCTTGTGTGATGCTTAGTATGATTTGACAATAATCATGCAAATCAGATTCTAATTTGCATAATTAATGAGGCAACTTTAAAAATCCTCTTTGTTCCATGATATGACTATTCAAATTGTAACTGAGGAAGAGAGAAATGTTTATAGATAGAAAATATGCTAATGTGTGCTAATTTGCATACTTAATGAGTAACTTCTCTAATTCCACACTGGCAAATGACGGCAATTTCATACATTCAATCCTTTTTTTGGGCATCGGGACGTTATGTGAATGTACAAATCGTTGAATCAAATTATGCTAATAAGGGCCTCATTTGCATAATAAATGAAAAATATCAGCATAACCTTCTTTGTTGAGCTCATAATTTGTTAAGCTCATACTTTGGTCATGTTATATTTTAAGACAATCAACTGGTATGATTTATAATTGATGAGAAACACTCCAAATACATCAGTCATAAAGGTTAAAATCATTCGGCGAAGGTATGAGGTCGTGGAACTCTAGTTAAGGATGGTTTTGTTTTTCTGTAAAGCAGGTTTTCTTTTAATGATTTCTTGTAAGTTTATGATATTTGCATAATTTTGGTACATGTTCACCCAATAGTGAAATTGATAGACTGTGAAGTGATATATGTATTGCTTCTACAAATACACCGTTGATACTCCAAGGTGGTTTGTAACAATGGTTTGGGCTTTCTTTAATTGATTTGTTATAAATAGATTACATGTAGTAAATACATTTTGTAAGCATGATTTTGGAGGACCTGCTAGTGAAATGGATGGTGTGAACTGTAGAACATAAAGATTGGATCTACAGACTCACTACTGCAGGGAGTCTGAAACTATGGTTTTGGATTTCTTTTGTAGGGCAGGTTTTTTTCCGATGATTGTTGTAGAGTTGTGGAAGACCCGATATTGAAATACAAATGTAGACAATAAATGGGGAGTGATAGCTGATTTTAGATTTGATTATTTGTGTATATTAGTGCATGATCTCTTAATAAATTCATTCCTTCAAGTTGCAAAGGCTTGAACTATATGTGTATTTTTTCATTGCAGGTAGAAAAACAGACAACTTCCAATTGTGAAGGGTAAAAATCTTCAGGCTTACTATTGCGAATCACAATTTGTCCAATCAACATCATACTAAAAGCTCTTTTTATTATAGTAGGGCATGAACAGTGGCTTCAGTATTTGCAGAAAGTTCTTCAAAATTGCTCGTATTAAAATTTTGACGACTTGCAATATTACAGATAACAAATTATAGGTATTACAATCCAAGCTTGTCTAGTTGAAAATAAGCAGGAAGGACACCGTATTTCTTGTCCTAACTTAACCTGCCCCATTACTTTAACCTTCTCCCTGCTGTCTACCTTGGTAACCAATAGGGAATTGAGTGCCAAATGGCTACTTCAGGGTGCGAAAGGTTAAGTCAAGTAGTTTGGCACCTTCTGAATTGTTGAAATACTTCGGAATCCACTTATACTTTACTTAGCTTCCTCCATGTCTTACTAGTATTCTAGATTGTTGAATAGGTTGTGCAGAGTCTGACCAGGGTCCATATTCAAGGTATATTTAGGGCTCAGCACTCAAGATCCCCAGGTTTCTTATCTATTTCAGGAGACTCCTTTAAGTTGCACCTTGGTGGAAACCTTACTATTCTGCTTCTGCCATGTCTTAAGTTGGCCTTGAAGAAATTTTGCGAGCAGGGTATATTTAGAGTCGAGCACTCAAGATTCTCAGCATTATCATCTCTTCTATAAGACTTGTAAAGATTTCACCTCAGTGGAAACCTTACTGTACTTCTTCTTCTGTGTGTTAATTCCATCTTTCAGATCAGGGTATATTTATAGAGTCTATATAGCTACATTGTATAGAATTCTTATCTCTTTCACTAATTAAAAGTTTCGGGAGTCTTAGAATTCACCTTGGTAGAAGCCTTGCAACTCTTCTGTTAATTTCATCATTAAAATCAGGGTATATTTATAGAGTCTACAGTTATGGCGTTCTTAACTTGAGCCTAGGTGAAGGTGTAGGTGAACTTGATCCTTGTCAAGAATTCACCTCAGAAAACCTTACTAGTACTGTGGTGTGTCATTATTAATTTCATCTTTGAAATCGGTATATTTACAGAGTCTAGCTATTATGTGTCCTTATTTCTTTCAGGAGACTTAGAATTCACCTTCACCTAAGTGGAAACCTCGCTACGTTAATTTCATCTTTGAAATCAGGGTATTTATAGAATCTAGCTATAGTACTAGTGTGCCAATCTCTTTCAGGAGACTAAGAATTCACCTTAGTGGAAACCTTGATACTCTTCTGTTAATTTCATCATTGTTATATAGGGTTTATTTTTAGAGTATAGCTATGGCACTCTTATCTCTTTCAAGAGGCGTATTTAGAACTCAGCGAGTGCAGCGTTTGTACCAGAATAGAAACCTTCATTTGTTAGGGATCACTCATCTTAATCACGTTGCCCTTGTAGCACCTTAAAGGATATTCTATATTTGGAAGCAGGCTTAATCTTGAACCTGTTACTAGTGTTAGGCACTTGAAAGGTTTGGCAAGTGGGAAATCATTTCAATTATATGTGGAATTGAACTCAGGTACATTGTGTACACGGCATGCAGTTAACAGAAATTGACAGGATTTTTTTTACACCTCTCCTGTTGCAATTACTGTTTTCAAGATTCGGAAACTGAGTTTTTTTATAGGCTCGAAATACTTTTGACATTATCATTGATTTCTTGAATAGTATTTAAGTTAGCAGTCATTTTTCTGGGGAATTTGCGAGCATGATAAGCTCCAAACAACTTACATGTACGTCATTATTCACAGGTGTGTCGTTAGTTAGTATTTTATGTGAATTGGCCATGTTCGCTTTGTCATATAGTCATTGGTTCCACTGGCATTCATTCAGTAGCTACCAGAAATGCTACATGACAAAGTCATTGATTTGTTTCGTCCATGGCACCTTAGTGTTCATTTTTCTGGGGAGTTTGTGAGCATGATCATCATCAGTTCTAGACATGTGTAGGCTGGTTAGTACTTCATGTGAATCAGCCATGTATGCTTTGTCAATGTTATTGATTATGATGTCAGGCATTCAGAAGCAAAACATATTATATTTGCTATGACAAAATCAATTTGTTTATTATGCCCTAGATTAACTTGGGAAGTTTGTGAGCACGGTCAGCTTCCAAAAGTGTTCAGGCTGGTTAGTAATTCATGTGAATCAGCCATGTTCGCTTCATCACAGTCATTGGCTCTGCCAGCATACATTCGGAGGCGATACGTTGTGTTCACTATCATGACAAATCATTGATTTGTTGAGTGGTACCTTAAGGATTAACTTTTCTGGTGATCATGATTAGCAAACATGTTGAGCTACACAGATGTTTAGGCTGGTTAGTACACCATGTTAACTCCATCATTGTCAAAGTCATTGATTATGTTGCTTTCATTCAGAGGCAACCCTGACTCAGCCCAGTTGCTGTGTGACATGATTTTTCACACTTCAGAGCGGACGTACCGTTCATTCGACAGGAAAGTTTGACACGGCGGTGGGTGGGCGGCCCATATGTCGTGTATTGATCGGATTGGCCCGGGAGAGCGAGGAATATGTTAGGGGCACGGGCTGACGTGACCTTGACGTAACCTTGAGCGCCACGGCGGGTCTGTGGGGAGAATATTCCGAGGTGACCCGGAGTCCCCGAGGTGGCGGTTGGGGAGGAAGTGGGCTGCACGGCTTGAGGGTGCATCCCTCATTCTGACACTTCAATCCCATTCGCCGGTTCTCGTTTCCCACACTCACATTTAAAAAAAAAAACTGCCTCCATCTCTTTCTTGGGCAATGTTATGAAATTCGAAATACTGAGCCTGTGTTTGTAAACTGCAATTAAAAAACAAATTCTGCGATCTCAAAAATGCACCTCTCATCTTGCCACTTGCGTTCATCGGTTCTCGTTTCCTACCCTCACATTTTTCAAAAACTGGAATTATTGTTATTTTTCATTGAGGTTTACAACAATTGTGGAAGGATTGACATGACAGATTTTCTACATTAGTTGTCAACCAGGAGACCCATTTTATATTTAAAAAAAATTTGATTGGCAGTTGTCCCTAAACAAAAAAATGGGTTGATCCAGACCTAATAGTACATTGTGGTCCTCATACATTGGTGTATCATAGAAATGTTACCAACAAAATAACTGTTGATAAGCATCATATCAAACATGACCATTTCAAATTAAAGTTTAGCCAGTTGCCCTCAACCAAGGAAATGAATTGATTTGGCCCCAGTAGCATTTTTATGAAGATTGTGGTCCTCTTTACATTAATGGTGAATCAAGAACATCATTCCGCGACGGATGGTCGTTTCACACTTCTCGTATAGCGGAAGTGCTAAAGCATTTCAATTTCCCCCCGCTGGCACCCCGCATGCGCACTCCTCGCGGTTAGGCCACGTTCAAGGTTGCCGATCTAACAGGCTGTTCCGTCACCTCAGCGGGGACGACACCCTGAGGGCTGAAAATACTAGGTGCATGTGCACTTTTTTGTGCACCCAAAATTGTACCTGTGCAGCTTATTTTTGACTGTGGGTTCACCTTGATATTTGTGTAGGGTTAGGTACTATTGTTGTGCACTAGTATGCAGCATATTCTTGACATCCAAGTGTCAGAAAAAGTAACATGTATTGTATTTCTTGTCTAAGAATAGATAAAAGAAAAATCTCAACTTCGTGGCATAAAATTGATAAAAATCTATTTCTTGTTGTATTTCTTGTTTATAATTTTGAAATCAGCCATAGAATTCAAGATTCAAGTTCTGAAGAGTTTGTACGTAATTGTTGCTGACATTCTAACTTTTTTTTTTTTCATTGACATGTATGTTGCATTTTTTGTGTGCAAACATGCGCCTATTCCCCAAAAATAAATTTCGAGCCTTGTATTACCTCAGCAAGGATAGTTTTAATGCCTGTCTCAGCACCAGAATGGTAGATACTGTACGCTATACTCATCGGCATTCCGCTTGTAAAACATCAATGAATGGAAGCGTGTTGGCAAGCGTCCAAGGAATTATGATGGTATAGTATACAAGACTTAATGACTGGTATTATCACGTGCCGTCTTCGGTAAAATGACTTTGAAGTAAATGGTAGTTCGTTTACGGCGGAATTAATGTTTTTACATTAATGTTTTATATTTGTGTGAATCTTAATTTCTGGGGTGGTCTTGCTACACAGTCTCAAGGGAATTACCATAGAATGTATTTGATCCTGCAGTTGTTTCTAGATTTCTTGGAACAGCATTTTTTATCTCTATAAATTTTTCATAGATACATGTAGCCTTTACTGAATAGTTAATTAGCTTTAAACATTGAAAATTTGAATTCCTTCCAAGCATATATTAAACAGTAAAATGTGTGGTAACATGCTACTACATTTTATAGAAAACTGCAAACAATTTTTGAACAAGCCTTGAATGTACAAATACTAGTACATGTACTTAGACTTATAGTCTGAAACAAGTTGAATCTAGATATTCTGTCTTACTTGTAAAGGCCACATCAATTTATTTCCTTGCTTCTTAGCCATTTCAAAATACGATTTTACAAGAAACTTCAAGGTGAAAACAGATGGCTGGGAGAAATTTTTTTTTACTCCCTTAAACTGTGTGTATCCAAGTATAGACTTTCCCTCAGACTCTGTCTTTGATAGTCGTTGAAGGTTAGACATCCAGGTATTAGGATACAAAAGATTACAGTTACTTTTACTCATTACAAGTAACTTGCGACTCGGTCTTTCTCTTTGTATTGATATTTTAGACGAGCGACATTTTTTTGGGAGCCAATTGCAACAAATCCAATTGGCGTAGCCAAATGAGTGTCGTATGCTGGACAATGTCCAGAAACAAAATACCAGGGCATGCGACTAGCCGCCAGTGACATTGAGTGTCCTTGTGACATGTCTGAATGTCAAGTTCCCGTACGGAACCCCTGCAGTGATTTGAAACAGACACCGACGCTATCCTCTGTTTTGTACCGACATGTCCAAAGCTATCCAGGTCTACAGCCTTTGATAAAACCCAGATTGATGAAGTGGATTATCGTAAGATCCTTCCACAATGCCAGCCACTGGTAATGCTCTCAAATGACATTCCCTGCTCATGCTTGGGTCACATTTTCAATCCGGGGTCCGGCCGGACAGTGTTTGGGAACAAAAAGTGTGATATAAAAGGCTACAATAAACACAAAACGTACCAAAAATTATTCAAGAGCATAGCTTGTGCATATTTATTGACATACATTTAAATTTTTCGTTTCCGCAAACAGCCCGGCCGGGTCCCGGCCGGGAAATGTGACCCAAGCATCAACAGGGCTCAAAATACAGGATCTATACGTTCTGTTGTGAACGAAAATTTGGAGCTGTGCACCTACTTTTTTACTGTGAGTGTATACCAGCACTTCTATATATTAGTGTATGGTTGCACATTATTGTACACTTAAGTATAAAATGTACACAGGATATTGTTGAAAAAAAAAGATAAAACCGTTGATGTCTTACTTGTTAGAAATTTTGAAGTTAGCTACAGAATTTCGAACTCAAGCTCTGAAGAGAGGCAATATAAGGTTTCCTGACATTGTATTTCATCTTAAAATTGTTGTGCACCCGCATTTTTTCTGTGCACCCAAATCTTAAGATTTATATTTAGATTCATCAGTGCAGCTATCCCCAAAAGTGAATTTCGAGTCCTGCTGTTCGGTGATCTATGGATTATGCTTGTTCAGCTGATGCTCTATTGGAATATTGCTGCAACCTTGAGATTGGCTTAACCCGTAATTGATGTTTGGTGGCTGTTTTTTCTCCAGACTAACCATCTGACAGCACTGCCAATATACTGTAAATTTAGTTATTTTTTGAGGGACTTAATTTTACAGTAGAAGGGGAAAGGAGGTTTTCGTGGTGTTTTACGTTTGCAATAGAAAGAATTCTGTAGTATAGCAGCAATACATTAGAAACACATATTTGCAGTGTCCTGAATTTGCAGTATAGAAAACGTCGGAGAATTAAACCACCGTGAACATTTCAAGATTCACAGTACTTTGCTGAAGCTGTTCATATCTGCCAATTAAGTTTGTCTTTGGTTATGTTGAAATAGGTTTAAGTTTAACCCAAAACCTTTATGTTCATTTGCTTTCTCCAGGTTACCCATTTACATGTAGATACATTTGTAACCTTGCTAGTACACTCTGCAGAAGTATGTTGAATGATTTGTGATAGTGATATTGTCTGTTGAAATTTGTCCTTGGTTATGTTGAAATCTATTTAGCTTAAACCCAGTAATTGATGAGTGTTTTGTCTTTTGGTGCATTTTGCTATTATATTCTGCCTGTCAAATTTCTCCTTGATTGTTTTGAAATCTGTTGAAGATTAACCCAAATGTTGATGTTTGTTCGCTGTCTTTTCTCCAGGCTGACTGTTTGACAACTTTACCGGTTCACTTGTTGAAGTTGGCTGCATCAGAGTGTCAACAGAGTTGTCCTTGGTTGTGTTCGTCCAACCCGCCACACCCACACCTTTGCCTGGTTGTTTCCAAACAGCTTAATGCACACAGTAAGTTGGTGTTGATATGTTATTTTTTGCTTGATAGAATGAAAACAACTTGATAGACACAGTAAGTTGGTGTTACGTTATTTTTTTGCTGTATAGAATGAAAACAGCTTGAAACACACAGTAAGTAGGTGTCATGTTAATTTTTGCTTGATAGAATGAAAGTGTCGTCTTTGGAATTTTTTGTAAAGCCTGTGACGTTCCATTGTTGTCTTAGGCCGTTTCAAAGAAATTTCTTCTGCAAAGGTTGCTGGTGGTTAACTTTATTGATATCTTATTTATAGAAACTGTGCGTGCATGGTATTACTTTATTGAGAAAAATTGTTTCATATTTTTATTGTATTGTACGATTTTTTAACAATATCATTGTGACCTAATCTCTAATTATGATAATAGCTATTTGTACCATTGTTTAAGTATTAAAATCAAATTTTGCCATCATTCCTCCATTTGAGTAAAATCTGTTGCTTACTAATGTAATTTGTAGATCAAATGCCTGAATGGGTCCATACAAACTTTCTGAAAATCTCTCAGTACATAAAAATGATAGATAATGATGGTGAAATCCATGCACAGGAAACGGTCTCCTCTGTCATTATGAACTTAATCATGCTGGGATAAAAGGGGATCTAGCCATGCTCTGAAAGTTCAGACATAAGTACGTTCTGTGCAAGCTTTAATGCCATGTCTGGTTACCTCGGGCACGAATTGAATGACTTTCCTATATGTAGCAGGGCTCGAAATTCATTTTTTGGAACAGGTGCATTGGTGCACCCAAGCTAAAGGATTAGGTGCACAGAAATAATTTTGGGTACACAATATAGAATAAAGTAGAATGTCAGTCAGCAAAACGTAATTACAAATTAACCCTACTGCCAGTCTCTTGAGAACTTCAATCTTTAATTTTTAATTCTATAAACTTTAAAACTTTAAACAAGTATTACATCAAACAAAGTACAACAAAGAGTATATTGCTTTTTCTTTCAAGAATATTCTGTATACTAATGTATGATTGAACCTTTACTGTATAGCTTAGAGAAATATCAAGGTGCACTGGTGCACCCACTGTCAATAATAAGGTGCACAGCTCCAATTTTGGGTGCACAGAAAGTACACATGCACCCACGTATTTTGAGCCCTGTATGTAGGGAATGTAATCTCTTCAGGATTGCATTTTTATCAGCATGTTCATGAACCAAGGAAAAAGATTGACTAGGCCTTATGTTACTGTTTACCATAGCTTTTTGTATTACTGTACACACATACAGTTCAAACCAGGGCTTGAATTCATTGATGCATAATGCAAGATTTGTGCACCAAAAATTGGAGCTGTGCACCTAATTTTTTTTTCAAACTGGCTTAGATGATATCTACTTTTTTACTTAATTTGTTGTACACCCTGAATTTTTTCTGCGCACCTAGATTTTCAGTTTATGGATTATGAAATATGACTTTCGAGCCCTGACTCAAGCAAATGCAGCCGTCACTCCCATGGGCTTTCATAAGAAATGTGTTCCCTGCATGAAGCGACGATACTATCAACATAACCTCCAGTACACTCAGCTCTCACGGCTGGTTCACATTGCTCTGTTCCCCTGAAGGCAGCTCAATGAGCTTGTTGTTCCAATATTTGGCAGCTGAGTTGGAAAAATACAGAAAGCAAGCCCCTGAGGCGATCTGGGAGGTAAGCCTTAGATGGAAGCTCAGTGTTTGTTGTTGTGTTATATCACAGAGCCTGGAGGGGAATCATCTGTCATTGTACTGTTTATGAATGGTTGTGGTCAGGTTTTGGTACAGGTTATTCTTTTTGGTGTTTTGATGTGCCTAAAACTCTATCCAGCACTAAAATCACGTGCTTTTGTCTTTTCTAAAGCAATCTATACAGCTTGCGGCCACTGTTTTTAAGATAGTTTTTCCCTGCCTAGATACTGTATTTAGTTGTGTTCTCACATTTGAAGAAACATTTATCACTGCACTGTTTATGAATGGTTGTGGTCAGGTTTTGGTACAGGTTATTCTTCTTGGTGTTTTGATGTGCCTAAAACTCTATCCAGCACTAAAATCTCATGCTTTTTCTCTTTTCTAAAGCAATCTATACAGCTTGCGGCCAATGTTTTTAAGATGATTTTTTCGCTGCCGAAATACTGTACTTAGCTGTGTTGTCACATTTTAAGAAACATTTATCACTGTACTGTTTATGAATGGTTGTGGTCAGGTTTTGGTACAGGTTAATCCTCTGTGTTTTAATGTACCTGGAACTCTGTCCAGGACCAAAATCTCATGCTTTTGTTGGTCTTTTTTAAAGCAATCTATAGCTTGTGATGTACATGTATGTATGTAAGATAAATGTACATGTTTCATCCCTGCCTAAGTATCTAGTCGCGTTGTGCCCCATTTTAAAGATCATTCGATAGCGTGCGTAGTACAGTGGTTAGCAATCTTGCCTATGGAACTAGAAGCTGCGAGTTTGATCTCGGCTGTGTCACTTACCCGACATGCACGCTACCGGAAAGGGTCGCAGTCCATAGGATGGGAAGTTAAGCCGTTATCTAATGTTCATTGTGCGTGTCGAAAAGAGCTAGGGGAATTTCCCTAGTACAATGAACCTGTAAATACTGCACATAGCGTCTGTCTTCTCTGTCACGACCAGTGGAATATTACCACTTCAGTGAACTGGATCAAGATCACTTTCCTTTTTTTATCCATCATTTTACAGTGTATAGATGGTTGCGGTCAGGTTCTGGTACATGTTATTCTGTTGTGATTTGATGTGTTTTTTATTTCTATTCTGGTCTGCAACTCTTTCTTAAACCCAAATCTCATACATTTCTCTTCCAAAACAATCTCATTATAACCTGTGGTCTGAGTAAGGTGGTATCTACATTGTATATCCCTGCCGAAATATCTCGTTGTGTTCAAGTTTTGTAAAAATTCAAGGTATAGAATTCACAAAATCTAAATTTTCTAATTCATATTCATTCTAGATGAAATTCGTTATTCAAAGGCCACAAAACCCTCGTTTGCATGCCTACTAAATTTCAAAACAGAAACAGCAAGGAAACTTGCTGCCTATTTTGCTGAAAAGCATTCGAAAGGAACCACCATTACCACCAAGCAGGTTAACCTTCAGCACTCTGTAGCCATTTGGCACCCCATTCTCTATTGGTTACAGAGTTAGGTAGCAGGGAGAAGGTTAAAATCAAGCAGTCCACTGTATACACAATATTCTTGCTGACTCTGTAGCCAGACAACTATTTAGTTAACATAATGGAGCAAACAGAAGGGTATAACGGGTGATCTCATTAATCATGCAATGTTAGTCTTTTTGTACAGCTGACCTTTCCTCTCTTATAGGCCATTGGATGAAACTGATCAGGCCAAGGCAATTCAATTTTTTGGTTCTTGGATTAAACATATATGCTGAAAGATCAACAATAAAGTAGAATATCGTATAATGGAACTTGTTGCCAGCAAGTACTGTAGGAGCATCAAGACGATGCTTGTAGTTGGATGTGCAAAGGTTAGGTATGACAGTGTGATATAACCAGCTACTGTGATATAACCAGCTACTGCAAAGCTGGTGTGCTATGCCGAAGGGCAGTTATACCAACTATATAGATACAGAATCTACAGGGAAGTTTGTTTCTTTTAGACATAGTTTCAGGAAGTAGATACAGTCAGATGCAACCTTTCTTCCCAGCACTTTCTTTTCATGTTGTCTTGCTAAATATTTACTTTGAGATGTCTGAGAAAAAAGGAAATGAATTGCTGTGTCCTGAGTACTGTAAATGCAGAAATATTCGCGAGGATTTAATTTCGCAGTAGGGGGAAAATGGTTGTGGTTTTGAGTTTGCGTTTGAAACAATAGTAGCGCTACAGTCACACAATCGAGCGGTGTTTCACGGTGGTTTTAAGTTCGCAGTAAAGAGTTCACTGCAAAAACCGTGAAGATAAATCCACCGCGAGCATTTCTGCATGTATGTATTGTCGGTATGTCCCTATGTTCACACAGTTTTCCTCCCAGCCCTTCATTTTCACCTTGACCGCTTGCCAAGTATTCACTTTGAAGTGTCCGAGAACCTAGGAAATGAATTGCTGTGGCCTTAGTTATTGTCGGTATGATGAATATGCTTGGAATGTAAGAGTCATGTATTGGTTATCAGCATATGTTATCTGTAGGGCCGTCCGGTCTGTAAATACATAACAGCAATATTTCAGCACCGCGGCCATCAACCATAGTCATTCCAGGTGCCCTAAGGGATGCATTGAGCCAGTGGACTCCGGAAAAGTTATCATTTTCTTTACGTAACCTTTTTGCTCATGGCTATGTTGAAGAAACTGTCTCTCTGAAAAGTCTTTATTTGTAATGTAAGGGATGTTAAGCCAACAGAATGAAAATGACAATTTTGTCAGTTTCCCCCACAACTAGTTGGTGCATTACGCCAAAGGGCGGTTATAACAGCTACATAGACACAGATACAGAACTATATAGTATGTTATAAATTCTGCAAACTGCAAAGTCAAAAGTGCTAAAGGCACATTGTAGAGTGACATTGTTACACCATCAGGATTGGCACTAATGCCTGTACAGCTTCCCTTAGTATCCATGAAGGAGACAACCTGTATATAAATGCAAATTGATGTATTGTATGCCAAACAAACTTCATTTTGGGGAGGAAAAAGTGCACTGGTGCACCTCAAAATTTAGGTGCACAAAAACATTTTGGATGCACAACATGATATAAAGTAGAATGTCACCAAAACGAGACAATAGACTTCAATCAAGTGATACAAAAACTGTTTCGTTTTTTCTGATACTTGAATATCAAGAATACCCTTGTCATGTACCTTTACATTATATTCCTACACAAATATCTAGTAAGTTGCACCGGTGTACCCACAGTAAAAAAGTAGGTGCACTGACAGCTTTGATCTTGGGTGTACCTAGTGTTTCAAGCCCTGCACTGTGTAATCCTATGGCATTACACGGTGGACTGATACAGCTACCTTTGAGCCGATGCTTTGGGCTGGGTGACTTAGAAACATGTTCTACTGCAGAAGGTTAATACTAAGGGCAGGCTGGGTCCATAAATGTTGAGGGTCTTACTATTTTATTTCTTTCCATATCATCCCTGGAGCATAATCCATATGGAAGTAGTTTGTACAGTCAATCATACAGTTTGTTCAGCAAACAATATTCAAATGTGTTTTAAATTTCAAACTAGATGTCAGAAAACTGGTCTCTATAACAGCTAATAACATTTTTCAGATTTTGCCATAGAAGACTAGCCACTGGCTATCGGGTATCTTCAGAAAAGAAGGCAAGAAATTTGCACTATATGTATGGTAAATAGAATATAATCATGAGCTACATATGTTATGGATCGATGTATATGTGGAAGTACAACAAATAAATTACAGTCCTGGGTAGTTATGTATCCTAGATACACATTTCTGTTGAAAAAGAAATATTCCCTCAATATTGCATTTAGTTTCCCGTCACACAGATGTTATAATTGATGATTGGGACAGGCTAAACTCAGACACTGTGTGTACATAGCTCTTCCATGGATACAAATCATACATTATGTCAGCATTACTTTTATTTTACTCCATCGCATTTTTCCACCCCCAGCTTTTCGAGATGACTTCTTGGAAATGTTTCCACATTATGGGCAGCTCCTCACCTATAACTATAACTTAGAAGTACAAAGTACTCTATTCTCCGGAGAGACCCTCTCTTTCCTTCTGGACTTTTGGAGAAGCCTGCGGCTACAGAGGCTTTATTTATAAGTAGGAGTGTGATGAATGTGCGAGCTGACGCCCTAATGGTGGCATGAAATCCCCCGCCGACTCTCCTGACGACTGTTGGCAGGTTGTTTGGGAAGATAACGCTTGTTACCCCCCCGCACAGGAAGCGGCCGTGGGCTGGGCACTGAGCCGGAGTCATCCTCACAAAGGTTAGGAACATGTACACCTCCAGGCACTGCCAGACCCTCACACACTTTAAAAAGAGATTGTTCCAAGAATTTGGGGACCTGTTTTTGTTTCTAAAGAATTTTAAAGATTGGTGTAATTTTTCAGAAGGCACAACATAAATAGAGATTGTTCCAAGAATTTGAGACCTAGTTTCAAGAAGTTTCAAGAAAATGGTGTAATTTCTTTGTAAATTGTAAGAAAATAGTGTGATTATTCCTTTACTAATTTCAAGAAAATTGTGTATTTTTCTGTAGATTTCAAGAAAATTATGTATTTTTCTGTAGATTTCAACAAGATGCTTATTTATTCTAATCTAGCCGAACCGTTTCTGACCCTGTCATCTAAATAGAGAATTAGGTCCTAGTCTTGGTTTTGATAGATTTTATCTGAAGGCACACCCAAACCTTCCCAGACCCATTGTCTAAAATGGAGATTGTTTTGGGACTAAGCTTTTAAGAAATTTTAGGTCACAGCCATAGCCAAACACTCCAAACCTATATTGTCTACATTTGAATGGAAGTTGTTTCAAGAATTTGAGACTTGGGTTTAAAGATATTTTTAAGTAAATGGTGTAATTTTGCTGAAGACACCTGCAAAACCTCCCAGACTCCAAATGGAAATTGTTCTAAGACTTTGAGACTTAGTTTAGAGAAGAAGAATTATTTTTAGAATTGTATTTTTCTGATGGAATGGGCAAAACCTCCTTAACTCTGTCGTCTAAATGGAGATTTTTCGAAGGATTTGACACCTTGTTTTGTAGAAAGTGAAAGAAAATAGCTAATTTTTCCTCACACACCTGTAAGCCTTCCCAAACTCATCTCGGTTTGCATCATTTAGATGTAAATCATTTCATTTCAGAATTTCGCACCCCTTTTAAAACAAAGTCTGAGGAAATAGGGTAATTTGGGGGTTAACTTTATCTGCCTATCCAAAGTTTTTCAATGGGAAGCTACAGCCGCCCATCTACCATCTTGGAAAAGGAAACTTTTCCTTGAACTTCTGAAATGTTCTAACTCTATAATTTATATATAGAATATAAAGAATGATAATATATATGATGATGTGGCCTCAAATGGTCTAGTGGCTACTCAATACTACAGACATGAGACAAAGGTTTCACGGCTTCGATTCCAGACATTACTGGCCAAATCTTGTGTCCTTGGGAACTTTCGTCACTCCAGCCAGATGTAAATTTGGGTACCTGACGTTGGTTGGGGAGGTAATGAATAGTGGAAAAAGATGGATAGGCTCCATCTTCTATTACCATTCCCCAGACACAGAGTTTATTTGTTTCATGTTTATTTTTTGTGTGGAAATTGCACAACCCACTGCCCCTTCAACCTCATAAAAGCTATGAGACCACCTTAAAATTTTTTAATGATGATGATGATAAAGGGACGACAGCACCTTGTCCGAGCACATAGTACAGGTAGATAGACAAGGTCAAGATACATGTGACGATGTTCTAAATGTGTTTTTCAATATAACGTCAAGTATAAAGTGCTCCAACAGTCATATCTCCACACTTAGGTGGGTAGAGAGTCACTTTATCTTATGAAGTCCACATGCATAGAACCACTCAGTTAGGTTCAAGTAGACAGTACGTCAGCTAGGGAAAATTGGAGAAAATTGAATTTGGGATTTTATGTGCTGAAAGATGAAATAACAAATCCAGATGAGATGAGACTGTAACTGTATATTTCTCCTCCTACCCTCCACCCACACTATGATACAGATGGCGTAGCACATTTGCAGTTATTTAGATGTGGGGGTGGTTTTAGACTGCTGTCAAACATGATTTTCTTTCATCTCTTTATCTTCTTTGCTACATACAACCTACATGAAGTTTTCAGAAAGAAATGTTTGCAATTATGATGCAGGTAACTTTCAAAATTACCTACACGAGACAAGCTTTACCTGCACTGCTTCTTTTTCTTTTGATGATAGTGTCACAGACTTTTCATGTGTATCTCTAACCCTGGTGCAGTTACATATCAGAAATACCTACGTAGCTCCAATATTACTTGCACACACACACTCACACACACACACACACGCACACATACCAAGGGCATGGACCAGTGCATGTTACACAATGTAGGTCACAGGGTAGACATCAGAAATACCTGGCAGTGCACAGCTCAAATTCTACTGCACCAATTAACCAGAATATATACAGTAGGTTGTATTTCCAGCGCTGAAACTGTTACATATTACGTGCTCTACCCCCAAGAGGGGAGGGGGTGGTTGCGGCGTACTCCCGAACACGATTCTCCACTTCCCTATGTTATCTGCACTGCATTCCCATCAACAATCAGACGTCCACAGTTATCTACTGTGGAGTGATGCTGATGATGGGAGGAGTGGGTGGCGTAAAGGTCCCAGCGTCATTTTATCTCTCGTGGGGTGGCTGGACGTTTTCACGTAACACAATTTCTGCTACACCCTACGCCCACCGAGGTCTATTCAGTTTTTATCCAGGTGATACAGGATTACATGTGGGTGGGATGTTACATATACAATGTACTTGTAGCTGTCTTTTCCTTTTTAACGCTCGTCAAACAAGATGTTGATGGGGGTAGAAGATTTAGCAACGCTTGTAAAAGAAAATTTTGATGGGATGGAAGATATCTGTCCTACATAAGGTTGATTTCTTCTAGATTGAGAATCACTTAGTCAAGCTCGTAAGAAATGATGGGAGCATCAACTTCGTCTGGATATTACACGTGGGTGGGGTGTTACATAATTTATACAATGTACTTGAAGCTGTCTTTTTATGTATAACGCTTCTTGTTGAACAAGATTGTGATGGGGGTAGAAGATTTAGCAATACTTGTGTAAGAAAATATTGATGGGATAGAAGATGTCTTGACTACATTTGGAGTTGAGGAGTTCCTCTTCCAAGTTGATGGAGTTCCACTTAGTAAAAGTCGTAAGCAAAGACAGGAGGGCGTTGACTTTGCACAAATGTCATTTCTTCTGTAATGGTTGTCAACAAAAATTTGGTGGGGGTGGGAGATGTTTAAGCTCCATACTCACATCTATAAGATTGATCATTTCTTCTTCTAGATGGAAAGACACTTAGTCAGCCTCTTGAGAAAAGACAAGAGCATTGACTTTGCACGAATGTCGTTTCTTCTGCAATGCTTGTCAAGAATTGGTGGGGGTGGGAGACAAATTTTTAACTACATAGTTACATTTTAGATTGATGGTTTCTCCTTGATCGAGAATCACTTAGTCAAACTGGTAAGGAGTGAGCATCAACTTTGTGAAAAGGTCACTTGTGGGTGGGTGCAGTGCCAGAAGGAGTCACAGGGGGAGCTTCATCAAAGACAACAAAGCTTTCTCTACTCAGTGGGTGTTGCTGGAGTCAAGTCAAATGTCAGTGTGGTGGGATGCAAGGCGTTGGTGTTAGAAACACTCAGATATAAGCCTTACGAAGGACACTTGCAGTCTGGAATCCTCTCTGATTTTTTCTTGCACGGAGGGGAGAGTTTGGTATGTCTTCCTTTGAGATTTCTTAGCCATTTCTTGGAACAGGTTGTGCCTACTTTGTGAATTATGTAAATGAGACCTCAGATATATATAATTTTGTTTGTAGGACTGTGAAACACTTGTAATGTTTGAAGTTCTGTCTTCAATCCCTTGACACACTTCTGTTCACTGTCGGTGTCTTTCAGTTGAAGTAAGATCTGTTTCTCCTCAAGTTTGATTCTTTTCCTAAAGGTAAGAAGCTAACTCATTTGCTCTCATGGTTTTGGAAAGTTTGGTTTGGTAGACATTTGTAGAACTGTGAGTTTCCTTGTCAAGATGTGACTGGTTAGATTTTGATTGATGGACGTGTCGATAGAAGTAGTCAGTATCGCCTAATAAGATTGATTAGGTTGTGCTTACATAAGCAACATGCATGCATTTTTCATGTGGATTGAACTATCAGGAACATTACAGGAAAAGACATGCCTTTTTTCCTGTACATCTTTGACAATGTTGTTAATTATGTCGATAAAGGTTAGATATCCAGGTAGGATGCAAGATAACAGTTACTCAAGCAACTGGATAGATTTGAAAACGGTCAGACGTCTCAGGTAGCATCCACTTACAGACAAGCTATGTATCTGAACATCATTGACAATCTCGTAAATTACGTCGATGAAGGTTATACATCTCTAGTAGGTAGGTAGGAGACACATGATAGCAGTTACTCAAGCAACTGGATAGATTTGAAAACGGTCAGACGTCTCAGGTAGCATCTCCTTAACAGACAAGCTATATATCTGCACATCTTTGACAATGTTGTAAATTACGTTGATAAAGATTAGACATCCAGGTAGAATCTGCAAGAGCACAGTTACTCAAGCAACTGGATAAATTTGTAAATGCAGTTTCAGACGTTTCAAATAGCATTAACTACCTGTCGTCAGTGACTAAGAAGGATCTGAAATCTAACATGGAATTTAACCAATATCTATGAATTGTTATGTAAATGAAGTGAAGGCTATTTTTAGTTAGCTCTGTCAAACCCTTTTGTTGGTTGACTGTTGATGATAAGCAAACCAGGGCAGTGGTTTTAGCTGTCCATGGAAAGTGTACGCAAGATCTCTTCTTGATGCCATCAGCTTTGAATCGACGTTTGACCTGCTATTGCTAAAGTGTACCGACATTCCTTGCCTTCTTTTTATCTATTGTTTTGTCACTGTAAATGACATACCGCTAGGGCTGTCCAACAAATTGGTGGTGGCTAGTACAAAGGTCCACGTGTATATGCTCATAGTAGGTAAGATCTAGGGAAGTTCTTCTCTTAAGACAATCAGCTCAGAATAACCGAGTGACTTGCTATCGCTAATGTGCACCAAAGATCCATGCATGTCCTACTCTGTCAAAGCCTTTTCTCGGTCAACTGTTAACGATAAGCAAACTATGACGGTAGTTTTAACGTTAACGGGCAGTCTTTTCCAGGTCTTTTCCTAGCCCAATCAGACTTAAATCACCTTATGACCTGCTATCGCTAAAGTGTACCGACGTTCTGTGCATGTCCTACTCTTTCCTCATGAAAATGGTTAACTGTTGAAATGACAAACAATCTATGGCATTCCGTTGGCAATGTTTGCCAGATCTTTTCATAACCCAATCAGACTTAAATCACCTTGTGACCTGCTATCGTTAAAGTGTACCGACGTTCGGTGCATGTCTACTCTGCGAAACCTCTTTCCTGCCGCCGCCAATCTAAGACCCGATGAAGAAACAAACGAGCAGCTGTAGAACCTGATCAGGCTGATGAATTCCGAGGCTCGGCGTGACCCAGTTGGAGTGAAGCGGGCCATCGCTCAACTCAGACCTGTCAGGGAAAAGAGCAATAACTGTAACCCTCGCACCTGAGGCTGCCCTAATTTCCCTCCAGATTAATCGCTGACACAGCTTGATGGACGAATCTTTCCTCGGTGCATGAGGTGGTCAAAAGATGCTCTTTACTTCTGTTGCCACTGTCATTTAGTAAGAAAAAGCTTCTCTCAACCTCTGTCCCTATCTCTCTCTCTTTCACTCTCTCGCACGCTCGATCTATTTCTCCCTCTGTCCCCTCTCTCTCTCTCTCCCTCTCTTTCTCTCCATCTCTTTCTCACTCTCTCTTTCTCCCTCTCTCTCTCTCTCTCTCTCTCTCTCTCATGCTCTTTCTCATGCTCTCTCACTCTTGCTTTCCCTCTCTTCGTAAGATGGCAAAACAGATCTAGAAAAATCCTATCATGGTCTTCTTCTATCAAAAAGATACTCTTTAATGTTACCATAACTTGTACACTCTCTTTTAGTTAGAAAAAAGCCTGCTCTCCCTTTCTAAGAAAGCTGGATTGACAGGGATAGACTGATGGACAAATCTACCCTGGTGAATGAAACTGTCTTCTTCTTGTCTTCCTTTCACAGTTTCTGCCTTGAGACTAAGCAGATAAAATTAAAGCTTCGCCAATTTATTTCCTTTGTTCATTGACATTCCAAAGTAAGAATTGCAGTTTACCAAAGACTTCCCCTCAGAGTTTGCTTCCATATTGATCTTCCAGTCTTGCATTTTTGTTATAACATCCAAAAACCAACAAATAGCATTGCTGTGGCCCAAAGAGTAGTCAAGCAGACAAACTAGTTGTAGCTATTACTTTCCTTGGTACTGAAAGTCTAGCTGTTATGTATATGCTAATTACGTCTTACCTTACATAATGTACAAATGGGTAATTCCATGTCTTGGAAAGTCCTATTCCCATTCTAATGGCTTCTGTATTGCAGTTTGAATTGCTTTGGGTGAGCATCAGTATGCTATCATGCCACATGTACTTCTGTGCCTCTTTTGTCAAAGTGCACTCATTTTGGGTCAGCAAATTTAGGCAGATTAATTAATGGGGTTGGTAACATGAATGAATGTAGAATTGTTCACTCTGTTATTTTGAATGTTCTTGGGTAGAAGGGTGAATAGGTAAGCTTATGTATAATGAAAAGAACAATACTGAAATAAATTGAAATAAATTTGAAAACCATATCAATGATTTTCTGAAGGACTATAAAGCCTACAATGTATAGAATGTTATGACACTTGTAGAATATGTAGACAGTATAGAGGCTAATAATTTATGATAGAAATATTGAAGTATAGAACCACACATTATTGATTTATAACTAAAATGATACCTAATGTGCAATCATATGTTTCTGGGCAGTTTTAAAAATCATACATTAGGTATCAATATTCTGAAACACCAAATTCTTTAAATGTATGATTTTTAACTGCTCAGAAACATATGATTGCAGATTTTGATTCATGTACCTTGCATACAAAACTACTGTAAAGTCCTATATTTTTGCAGGGACTTTGTGGTAGAAGGGGAAGAGAATTTTAAATCTGTGGTTGAAACCATTATGTTGTACAGAAGAAATACAATGGAAATGCATATTTACGATGTCATGATTTTGCTGTAGAGAGATCACCGTAAAAATACAATCACAGCTAACAGTCCAGCTGCAGGAAGCGCACACATAAACTTGCTCAATTACATCATATGTTGTTGTGGTTTCATCCCCTCTATCCTGTTACATGTATACTGTATACAGGTACCTGGGTATATGATTTTTGTTCTCAATTTCATAACTTGGCCTAGGAAAATTATTGTTGTATTTCCAATCATGGTCATAAAAAATTATGGTTGCTACATATAGGTAGGGATTATCTCTTTTGTTTCGGATTTCAGCTGTCAACATAAATGGGACCTAGGTTTGGTGGATCTGTGTACATCACTTTTCTATTGGAACAGAAATGAGGAGAAAATTCTGGAAAACAATCCTGTTATGTATTTATCACTCAGATGTCAGATCAAAAATGTTATTTCTGTTGCTGGAGGTCAACACAAGAAAGGGCTCGAGTCGGCAGGTTTTTGCTAGGGTTGGTCGAGTTACCAGAAACACAACATCAGTTTCCTTGGCCCTATCTGTTCTATCCTGTTCTAGGTGGCTGTAGCAACATACAGTTCACTTGTGTAATTGTATTATGCATGAGGTCAGAAGTTGGCAAGCAAGTCAGTCTGAAGAACAAGATCGTAATCTGAGGGGGCAAATTAGATCCTAGCTTTCTCTGGTTCCAAGAAGTCTCCTGTGACTCGAAAATATGCTATGATCTTAGGAAACAAAATCTTCCAGTTTCTTTGATGTGGTGGTTTAGATGCATGTCCTGGTGTGGGGGAATATTAAGAGAAGTAATTTAAGGGTACAAATGTGGTCATCTCTTTTTCCTAAGCATCTCCAGTGACTTGGAAATGTTGTGCCATCTGATATGAAAGCATAATTTATTCCTGTGATGTAGTACTTCAAAGGTGCCCCAGATACTTAAGAAAGTTATGTAATGGCACATATGTAGTTATCTATGCCTTCAGGATATCTCTTGTGACTGAAAACATTGCTGTACCCAAAGCAAACTAGATTTATTTTGGAGATAGGGTGATTCCAAGATATCCTTTGGTGTAGGGCTACATGAAACAGTAATCTGAGGGGACAAATGTTATGCTAGTTTTATATCAATTGTAGGGTTACATGAAACAGTAATCTGCGGGGACAAATGTTGTGCTTGTGTTACATAACCTTGTAAGGACAGGACGACTATATTTAGGGGGTAACCCCGGTGGAACTCAAACGTGACTCACAAGGCCACAAGAATTGCCACACTACACTGGCAAGCCTTGGCTGAGGTAGGTACATTTTTAGAACTTGTGAAAGTCTTAGAAATAATCAACCTTAGCATTAGCCCAAAGATTGATTTTTATGTCTCTATGAGCAATTTTGACATCACAAAGCCATATGATCTGCTAATATTTTCCTTTGCATTTTGATATGGAGTTGTGTGAATGGACAAATTAGTGTTAGCATGTTGTGAAGGCGTGAAACCCCGGGTAGGATTTCTGTTTGGCTGACTCATATTTCTTTAGTGTCTGTTTGAATTTAAAGACAGGAATAGTTGGTAATTAAGAAAGAAGTAACATGTTATCTGATTTTGTTTATTTGTTCATAGAAATGGGTTGACTTTTTTTAATAGATTTTGGTGTTTCAGAATATGAGCAAGAGGTAGAAGTATAACTTGAATGTGTATTTGTGTTTGTGTTTTGTGTGTGTGTGTTCTTTACTGATCTATGCACAATTCTATTTCAAAAAACAACAGGATACAGGTAATGCATTAGCCTAGCCTGGCTGAATACATAATTGATACGACCACAAGAATCAACATGACACAGAAATAGATGACGTATAAATGACGAGCATACATTACTTGTCCGTATTCATAACAGGACATTTTGATTGTCCAACATATGATACCTAGTAATATTGCCATTTCAAACTGTTTTTTTCCTTTAACCATTATTACATGCACCTTTGCCAAGAAGGTTATGTTTTTGGTAAGGTTTGTTTGTGGGTGTATGGCTATATGTTTTCTTCATACTTGAGAAGACATGGATGGATCCCTATGATACTTGGTAGGTGGTTAGAGCTCAGGAAAACGAAGGTCAAGTTCGATAATGGGCCTCCTAGCACCTTTTTATGGTATTCCAGCGGAACTTCCTGTTTGGTATCTTGTGTTCTGGACATGCTATGATAATGATTTCAGTGGTAGATTAAGCTCTTCTTTTCTTCATGCATGTGAAGCTCAAGACAGCCTGCAGGTCACTTTTCATTGAGGTCATGTTGGCGGAGGTTTGTTTTTATTGTCAGATTCAGACAGGAAAAATTCATGTTATTTTGTTACAATTTTAGAATTTCTTCAAACACTGGGAAGTATTTGTTATGTGATGGAACTCATTCATTATTTTAAGCATATTAAGTAACTGTTTGAATCATATTCATAAACCTGTATACTTGAATACTGTGCATTCATCTATTTTTGCGGGGACTTAATTTTGCAGTAGGAGAGAAAGAAGGCTGTTTTAAGTTCACAATTGAAACAATTCTGTTGTATACTGTTAGTAGTAATATGTTGCAAACTCATTTTCAATTTTGTAGTAATTCAATATGAATTTTGTAGTAATTCTGAATTTGCAGTAGAGAGTTCACCGTGTAAACCGTTCAAATAAAGCCACCGCAAAAATTTCAGGATCTACAGTATCCCGACAAACATAGTTTGACGATCAATGTTAGACGTACCAACTGCTGACCATGTAAGAATTAGGGATGTTCCCACAGTATTGGACTTGACCTTGCTACATATACAACAGAGCCCATCTAAAATTACCCTCCATCCTAGTTGGCATTGACCTTGGCAGTCCACGTCTGCTACGCTGTTCTTATGGAACTAAACCGGCTCTATATTTATCAGGAGATACACGTCTGAGTCAGTGAGTTCATAGTGTCAGGGAATTTTATCTATTGATCTAATGTAGCTAACGTTTCTTTGTATGTTGATAATGAAAATTTTCTTTTAAATCACTACACTGTGTGATGATTTTATATAGCATTTATATAGACCTGATTGTAACTAGTAACATTTCATGTGATATTAGAACTAGATTTTACATAATCTTAGAGCTTGAAATTCTTCCTTTGGGCTTTCAGTGCTTTTGTCTTTTTATACCGATTTTACCAGTGTTTTGATAATTGCATATTTTGTGTCCTCGTGCACATTTGAAGGCATATGATTATACTTTTTTATTTAAATGATCATTGTTTTCAACATAACTCCTCAAATCAAATTGTAGATTGTTATAATCTATGTCTGGATGTTCATGACATGGTACTGTTTTTGTTTTGGTCCTGTGGGTTTGCTGTTGTTGTCGTTTCGTCATTGTCAGGTCTGTGTAAAGCACACATCAATTTGCTAACTGATGTTCACAGCTTGGTTTAAGTGGTGTCCTCTTCCAGACCTTGTTTACATTTTTTCCAAGGGGCTGCTGGTTGACCGCATCTTACAATGTTTATGCGTTAAAGAATATTATGGTATAGTGTAAACTATGTTTTTTTCACATAATGTATCAAAGATATGATACATTTTATGTTTTGTGTATTGAGAAGGTTTTGGTTTAATTTAGAGTAATTTGCCCCTTCCAGCATCAGGCAATGGCTTCTTCTCTGCTATGTCAGTTATTCTCAAGCTATGGGGATCACTTTTCGCTGTCCATTTTTGGAAGCGGGGACATGCCCCGTGGATACATTACGTTGTTCTTGACGTCAAGGCGGACATAAAAATGGAGGGGAGGTTATTTCATTCATATTCCAAATCACGACCCGCATATGACCTAGTCCGCGGGGGATTAGCGGATGCGCTCATCTCTCAGCCACTGACAGCTCTGACGTCATCACGGCTTGTATAAGCAGCGAAGCGGGGTGGAAGGGTTAGTGTGGAAAATACCGATGATGCAGTCATCGTTTTTTTCAGCTCAGCCTGTGTTAGTGTTGTGGATCTAGATTTGTTGCATATATGTACGAATTATGTTATTGGAAGTATTAATACCTAGTTTCTAAAATCAAAATATTCTGGATTGTTATTAATTATTAGCTGTACGGGGGTTTTTTTCAGCTTAGCCTGTGTTAGTGTTGTGGATCTTTATTTCTTGCGTCAATGTACGAATTATGGTTTTGGAAGTACAAGATTTGCTTAGTTTCTTAAATCAAATTATCTGGATTGTTATCATTAGCTGTACCCATAGCAATAATCGTTAGATAGAATAGTGTGGAAAATACTGAAGGATTTTGTGCCTCGTTTTAGCATTCTTGCAATGATGTAGCATTAGAAGTATGAGCTTTATTAAGTTTTCAAACCAAAATATTGTTAGATGATTAAATAGATAGCTATCTAATCTGAAATGATCTACACCCATAACAATTAGAGGCTGCAATCAATTGTGGTTAGTGTGGAAAATGCTGATGATATACATCTTGCATTGATGTAGAAATTATGGCATAATTGTTTTACTTAGTTCCTTATATACATGTATATACCGAAAATAATGATTAGATGATCTGAAAAATATCTTAAGTATATGAAATTATAAGCTTTATCTAGTTTAAAATTTTCAAACTGAAGTATCTGTATGAGCATGTGATTAGCCCAGTATATAAAATATGCAGCCATAACAGTTATAACATTAACTCTTGAATAATTATGAGTCAGGTTTATATACTGGACGTAATTGGTAGAATCTATGTTCTGTGAGAAATGGCGAAACAGCCCTAGATTTTGTCATCAGTACTTGCTCACAGTCAGTGTTGTTTAGCGTAATTATTTTTTCAAATCGAGAAACAACGAGTAAGATCTATTAGTAGTAAGTTTTCATTTTCATCCTGATTTATTGCTAGATATCTTTCTGTGACCTGAAAGATTACTTTCTCAGAGACGTATGCCTTTCTTTAATGTTGAGTTTCGTTCGTGTTAACTAGCTGTGATTATTATAAAACTGAAATGGAACCAAGGAAATGAGTTGGTATGGCCGGTGAGAAATCATAAAACAGCTCAGCGAGTTTGTCTCCAGTACTCGCTCATAACCTATAGCTAACGCACGTCTGTGACGCTAAACGGTGTGAAGAGTGTGTTTGAGTGCGTGATGGCGTATTATTAATGGACTCCATCCGAACACGATGTTACACTTCATCACTCCTCTGACGTCAAAATGCTGTCGTTTTTCAGCATGATTTGCTCTCCATGGGATGACCTCAAAAGTTAAACGTGCACTTTGGTGGAGTTTTCATTCCTGACTCTGTTAAGGGGGGATAAATTGGGCTTTCTGGGTGCTTGATGTTCACTAATAGGGCTTTAGTATGGCAGCAGCTGCGTCATAGAGGGGGGGTGAGTTATTGACGTCAAAATGCCGTCATTTCTCTTATCTTCCCATCTTGAGCCAACGTCTGGCTTATGATAGAGAACTGAGTTTTATCTACACAGTACAGTATACTCGTTAATTGTTTCATCAGGTGTAGTTCAATGATTACAATGTTCTTCATAACCTAGGAAGCTTGCAAGCTGGTAAGGGCTGTTGACTTCTAAAGGGATTGCATCTCTGAATCTAGACGCTATGGGTTTGAATCTCTAGCAGGTCCCGATGTTGTACCTGTGGGAAAGGCACACCTATTTCCTCGCTTGACTTTTGTGAAAATGATTAATACCGAAAGACGACTGAGGTACAGCCAGGGATACCTTCACAGTCACAAACGACAGAGCATGTAATCATAGACTTTGATTCTACTGTACATGTAGCTTGTTCCTAAGCTAGAGATATTCCTTTTCTTTTAGGCTGTTGTTCGTGACCAGTGAAGCCAGGGACTGAGGTACAGCCATGGATGCCTTCAAACCATAGAGAATTGTATTGACTTTCATTTTACCGGTTGTTTACCTAGTACAAATGTTCCTTTTCTTTCTTGTAGGCCGTTGTTCGTGATGGGGAACCAGTGAAGCCAGGGACTGAGGCATAGATGCCTTCGATTCACAGAGAATTGTACAGACTTTCATTTTACCGGTTGTTTACCTACAAATGTTCCTTTTCTTCCTTGTAGGCCATTGTTTGTGATGGGGAACCAGTAAAGCCAGGGACTGAGGAACAGCCATGGATGCCTTCACAGTCTTGAACCACAGAGCCGGCTCCGCTCACTAGTGCTCACTACAACTGGGTTGCCTTAAAACTTCTCCCCAACATGCTGCACTGTGCAAACAGGCTCTGAACCATCGCATAGCTAGGAACCCCTCACAGAGGTAGGAGTCTTCGTTTACTTTTGTTGTGTGAGGTACTGTCATCTTCGTCATTTTTTATCGTAATACTTTTAGAAAGGCTTTGACTGAGAAAACAGACCATCCCGGCCCATACAGTGGGGCTTTCGGGTTATGCATCAATGCCCCGCGGGTTTTTGCGTGTATCCCCGCGGGTTTTTGCGTGTACCCCCGCGGGTTTTTGCGTGTATCCCCGCGGGTTTTTGCGTGTATCCCCGCGGGGCAAAAATTGTGTCACGGAACCCGCAAGGCGGAAAACGTTGTGTGAGACCTTCAGGCCAGCGGCGCTTCCGAACTCACGGACGATCTGTTGAGCGCCGATGGAATCCCTCGCGGCCATTTGTATTCTGTGTACATCGGTCACATTTCACGGCGACAATTTTTTGGGGCCGGTGGACACTTCATTACGGAGATTTCGGTACCGGTTTATAATGAGCTTGCGTGTCCGTACCGTAATAACTGATTAGAGCGTCCATTTCACAACAGTAACGTTGGATACGGCAAGGACATTTTATGGATACAGTGAGTGATTGATCGGAAGAAGCCAGTTTCCTTTTTTTTCCAAGCGGTGCGCATGAGGTTGTTGACCCCCAAAAAAGTTGGTTACGCAGCTTGCGTTGACATAGTGCGGCGGGACGATGGTGTTTACGTTCGCGGTTCTAAAAAAGAAAGACAAATAAGAGATTGGCAATAATCAGATTTTGAGTCATACATGTTGAAGACTAATTGATTTTGTTTCAGCGTAGATTTCGTTGCCGACCTCGGACACTTTTAATAGTTTTATCACTGCGTTTCGGGCTCCTGATCCCGGTCACAGACTGGGTGGGACTTTCATTGCTCTACGACGACCAGACTTGTTAGATTGGCATTTACTAAAGGTTTTGTCTGAGCGAAAATGGCATCATGGTCAAGGATATTGATCCGTTCTTGATTTTGACGCCGCAAAATCGTCATGCCAATTAGGAGATTCCAATGTAAACTTTCCCCCCTTATACGGATCAACGTAGGCTGGTAAGAGATCATATTATACTTTATAGCAGAAAAATATCAGATTTTACCGAGATCGATTTCTGTCTTGCACTTGCCGCCCAAGACGGTCATTTTATGCAGTAATGAACAACTCCCTTTAATCACCTGTAAAAACTCGCACGCCGACGAGAAGGAGTCAAACACGCCCCTGTAGATCCCAGCCTGATATTTTCGAATTTTCACAAGCATCGATACGAGCATTGTAATTTTGTATCGGTTCCATTCAAAAATAGTTTTGACAGAAATAGAATACTAGTTGATCGACCAAAAGTTGGATTTTCGAATCTCAAGGTTTTAGGCCTGCGCTTGCCTGTGTCCGCCGGCTGAAACTTCAGTAATTTGACACAGGGCGCCGGCGGGTCTTCGTACACACGTGCTGACTCATGATCAATAGCGAAGAGTGTGTGTAACATATCGATAAGTAATAAAGATAAGTAATAATAAAGAGTATTGATAAAACAGGAATGTTATTGTACCCTATGCCTAGTTGATTTAGAAAAGTAAACAACGAATCTCATCCACTGCGACAGTAGAGTCAGTCCCCCCAGCCTGGCTGTTGCTATGGTTGTGATTGACAGTACACATGTCGGTCCTATTTATCGGGTCGGACGGATGTCTATTATCAAAGTCAATACAGACGTGCAAAATGTCTCTATCGTGGGCTATGCGATAGTATAAGTAAGTTAGAAAATTTCTGATCAAGGATTTTTGACTGCGAAATGAATACAAATGGCGGGAGTTACTGGAGTATATATTTATGGATAAGTTATTTAAGTTGATGAAGGCTATACGCTATCAGGCCTTATGATTAATTAAGTTAATACGAATACAACAATATAGTGAATGAATAGACATCAGTAGCTACTTTTCTAAGCTATGATTCAAGTTTCCATCTGCCGGCTTCCGTGGAATTACACTGCTGGTCGTCGAGGATGCAGCTGGGCGACCAACAAGACCTACCTGTTTCCGTCGGAGCTCTTGGGCCGTCGAGAGTGCATCTGGGCGATCAACAAGACCTACCTGTTTCCGTCGGAGCTCTTGGGCCGTCGAGAGTGCATCTGGGCGATCAACAAGACCTACCTGTTTCCGTCGGAGCTCTTGTGGGCCGTTCATGGTCATCGGATCGACTCAACCATTCCACAGGGAATACATTAGGCGTTTCGACGATTTTAGACGTCTTGATCACATCAAGTACAGATAGAAAGCAATGATTGCTGAAATATTTATCATCATTTCTTGATTTCAAAATGATGGTATGAAACAGACACAAAACACAAATGTTGTTTTCCTTTCAAAGTTCCGTTGCATATCTGTTCAAATTGTGTTGGCGCTTGTACTTAACGTAACTAACATTAAACTTCTACTATGTAAACTTTCTAACATGTTTGACAACTGTTATGGGTTTTTGAAGGATGTTTCCTCTTCACTTGTGCTTGGTTTGTTTGTCAACAACACAATGTCATGTACATTGTACACACTACGTCACAGCATATACAGGGGTGACGGAAGGTAAGTTTATACCAGGATCATCGATCATCATTGGGCAGCTACTGTTCCAGGAGTGGGACATTTTTGCGACTGGTGAGACAACAGCCAAGGCGCTGCTAGAGGTATGCTCCAAAATCTTTGGACCCTTCGGGTACTAGCTCGACCAAGTTTATAACATCCTTGGTTCAACATTTCAGTTGTAACTAATTGCTCATTTTTGGTAAGTTACTACAGAAGTAACATTAGCTTTTAGTCGTGATTAGTTTGGTTTGATAATTACGACAGACGGTAGGTTACTTAACGTATGTTAGTAATAATTCAAAGAACATGAACGTGTTAGTGAATAGCTGTTAGTTGGATGTTGAAATAGTTCCGTTTATAATAAACAGTCAAAGTCAAAAACCATGAAAAAAAGACAATTCCACACAAAATAACTGGTAAAATAGTTCGGCGATGGTCCAATTCGGCGAATAGTATCACACAGTTAAAAGCGTGCCTCCAAACTTCCGGGGAAATTTTATCTGAAAAAGAAAACAATAACTAAAAATTAAAGCATTTCAATATAGTACGGGATTCATACGACAATATTACCACATATACTAGTACTCAGATCGCGTGGATCATTTACACCCACACCAAGATAAATTTCGATTTCTCCGAAACTGTTTATAGAATATAATAGAACAAACAATGAAAAAATAAGTACATGTCAACACAGGGCGGAGAAGAAAAAAACAACGTTCAGAATGCTATTACAATCAGCGCGGTCCGCTTCTTTGAAAACATGCCGTCAAAGAAACCGCGCCTCGCCGCCCATGTGTCAATCAAACTGAGCCGTGCACGAATCTACCTGGGGTCTGGACAAGACCAGTTCAAGTTACAAATTCGGGAGGTTCAATTTTTGATACAAATTATTCCACTGGTATCTGAACAAGTTACATACTCAGTACACGCGTAAAAAGACCATCATATCTATCTATTTCCGACCGCAATGATGCAGATCTCATGTTTGCACTAGAAATCCTTAATTCGACAACATGACGCCAACATGACAAAGGAACATGCCCCATGCCATGGTGTTTGCGCGTCGTGCGTCAAACTTTAGGAGCCTCCAAATTTGCATAAACAGGTCACGTTCCAGTTTTCAATGCGGAAGCGGGTTCCCACGATCACGCGGTACGGAGCTTCAAGCTCGAACACAGCCCGAAGGAAGATAACTGCAGGTCGACGCTTGTCAAATAGACATGCCTCTCCCGTGCCGTGTGCCTTGTGTACCTGGTAGTGGGACCTCCAGGACTTTGCACAACTACAGGAGCCGTACGGGTCATTCCCTGACGATCATTCCGATAGCATTTTGTTCGGAGCTCGAATTTGTTATTGTTATGCTAAGATAGTTTATCTTTGCCGGAAGATTACCAGACAAACACAAATTATTCTATTTACAGTAGCGTCTACAATGATTAAACGTACACTATTCATTATGAGTACAAGTACATAATACCGCTACCACGGATGCCATCTTCTTTGGGTGGCCCTGACGCTAGCCGCGGCATCGAGGCGTCCGCGTCGCATCATCGGACACGTCATGATTTGCGGTGTTAATACCTTTTTATGATATATAAAAAAATACATCTTGGTGGAATAACGCCACTAGTGTTTATTTGTTCTGTTATTTTTACCGTATGTGCTGCAGAGTCGGCTGTCAATCTGCTCTAGAGTCCGCTCGTGAAAATAGTTGCAAAATCTACCCGAAACAACGTGGTACAAAGCGGCGCTGGTGCGTTCTAGACTGAAGGTCTCACACTGCAGATCGGGCTGCGGGACAGACCGACGGCCCGCGGGGATACACGCAAAACCCCGCGGGTATACACACAAAAACCCGCGGGGGTACACGCAAAACCCCGCGGGGATACACGCAAAAACCCGCGGGGATACACGCAAAAACCCGCGGGGATACACGCAGAAACCCGCGGGGATACACGCAGAAACCCGCGGGGATACACGCGGGGTTTGATGCATAACCCGAAGACCCCACTGTAGCTGAGAACCATCGCATAGCTAGGAACCCCTCACAGACATAGGAGTAAGTCTTTGTTGTTCAGTATGTAATCATTATTGTCCAAAACTCATGGGTGTTTGTGTAGTTAACTCACTAATTAACCTTCTTCCTAATAAGGCAGCCATTTGGCACCAAATTCGTATTGATTAGTACGCAGTTGGCAGCAGGGAGAGGGTTAAATTTATGAGGCCTTCATAGAAAACAAAGTTTTTATTCCTTCAAATGTCCTTCAGTTGCCCTTCACCACAAGTCACGATGGAGAAAGCCGAGTCACCTTCTCTGTCCGTGAGTGTGACCTCCGACCCAGAGGTCGCAGTGGACCCGACCACTATCCCTGCAGAGGGGGAGACAGCCGAGACCACGAGTGACCAACCCAGCTCCAGACAAGGTTCCCTGTCCCGTGAGAGCAGCCAAGAGGGCGCTACAACGCCAAAGGACGGATCACAAGTATGCAAATTTTTAGCACGAGTATGCAAATCATTTTGCACTGTGGATCTTACATGTATAGAGCATTTTCACATGACGTCATCACTGTGTCTGTCACCATGTTGGTGTCCCTATTTGCATTTCAGTGATACATTGGTCAAGCATTTTCAGAGATTTGAGGATCTTCTGACCCTCTCAAATAAGCCAAGTCAAATGTCTACAGCTCAAAGAAGAAAATTCAAGACGAATACTTTTTTTAAAGATTGCAAATCAAATACAAAAAATGCTGTGCCTGCACACCAACATGGCAGTCAGCACCTGTCTGCTTCATTGATATGTAAAGTGCTTCATTGATATGTAAAGTGGGTAAAAATGCTCTATAGCTAAATCATCATCACAAAACGTAATGTCACTAGCTCATGTAATTACTAGCTCATTAGGATCACTCACTTGCTCAATCACTGACTGCACCATCTTAGTTCATTGTTTCCTATCTTCAGAAACTTAAAATCTGTCGATTAAATTTTGGTCTTGTGGCTTATTACCAGCAAAACAAACACAAAGTCTTAGCAAGAAATGTTGTCTTCATAATAGAGTTAATTTTTAAAAAAAGCCAAATCTGCCTAGTAAGTAAACATTTACAGTAACTGGAAACAATTGCAGAAGAGTATGAATATTTAAAAAAATGCAAAGGAAATTTTACATGCCAAAAAATATGAAAAATTTGCAAAGAAATCTCAATCTGTGTACTGTATTATCTAATCTGACAGTGTGTAAAATTCAAATTGAATTGCAATTAAAAGTATTGGATACCAGTACATTGCATACTTGCTAAGTAGAAGAAATATTTCATCTACCAACTTCATTTTCTTCCCTGGTACTTTCCAGTATAGATCATTATGTGGCAGTTTTGTTTTAACCTTTAGCTCACTAAAGTAGCCATTTGGCACCCAATTCTCTATTGGTTACAGAGTTAGGCAGCAGGGAGAAGGTTAAAACAGTATCAGATATCAAACAATTAGCACAGAGAAAAACATTTGTTCATCTTTTATTTGATTTGCTGTTTGCTTTTTCTTTCTTCTTAATAACCCCCATTAACTGTTGGCACTAACATTGACACGTATCATTGTTCCGGCACAATCATTTATGTCACCTAACAAGAACTTACATTCTCACAACAGTATGTGTGCGTAATCTGTCATGTACGCGGTTTTGTTCTCGGATGTCACGAAACACGTGAGCATGCATGGGTGCGGATGTTGTAGTACTGTTGTCCTCGCTTGCAAGGATTATATTAGCTCCACTGAACACAAGCTGTGCCTCCCCCTAGCACTTGGACTGGTGGTATCTTCCATCTGCATGAGCTGCCTGATAGTACAGTTTTACTCACTCCAACTTTTCCCGGCCTTTCGTTGACAAATTTGTTTCGACGCTAAAGCATGGTGTGTCTAGTTTGTTTCAGTCTCCTTGTTTGTCATGATGGGAAACTCACAGTCCTGTTAGTCGAGTTTTTTCTACAACCATGTAACTGTAGATGATTTGAATGCTGTTATCTCAGACACTGACCTCTACCCTACATTTGTGCTAAATATGACCATGTGTGGTGCACAACAGGCTGCAGCCTTTATTTAGCCGTTGCCGCATACTTTCCTCTTCTCTCTGTGTCCTTCCTCAGACAGTCTGACGTCAAAACTCTCTCTGCCGGCATGCCAGAGTGCCGCTTTGCGTCACGATTATTTTTATGCCTCTTCCCAAATGAAGGACACTCGGTCGACACATTGCAGTCGTGAAAAGCTAGAAAACAACACATATTCAAACTCTGCTAGCATTAGAAAAGCCTCTTGTATGTTTTTGTAGTTTTCCTGAATTGTATAAAACATCAGTGGTATACGTACCCATGGTAACGGTTGTCCCCGGTGATTGTTCCCGTGGAAACACCAATCAGATCCAAGTGCTAGTGGAGGAGCACCACGATGGTGACGATGAGTCGGAGGAGCCCGGCGGGCGGCGCTACGAGAAGGCCGCCAGGTCCGACCATCGTGGCGACGCGCGGATGTCATCTGAGAGAGGGAGGGGGAAGGGAAAGGTTTGTATTGCTGCCTGTGTGTGTGTGGAGGGGGATGTAGCCAGAAATCCAGCCTAGCATGAAAGTTCATCTGTGTTGGTAAATATAGAATACAACACGGTGTTACATTTCGTATTGCCCAAGGTACCAACCAGCGGGAGGGCCGGGACCGTGGGTGATTCAGAATTTACCGTGTTGTATTTTATTTATGTCATACCCACCCAAAAAACATACATTTCAATGTAAAATGCTCCAGAATTTCAGAGAGTTTTGTGTCCTCAAACAAAAAAATTCTAACAACATCGATTCCAGTGTCCAAATCTGGTATTCAAATTTTCGACAGCGGCGCAACTGACGCACTCGAAGCGAGTTCAAATCGTTTAAATCAAACTAGGAAAGAACGTACCGAAGTTCCGAACACCTGTATCGAAGGTTATTGAGGTCTGGGTATGATTTAGATATAGAATACAACATGGCCTATTCCGTATCGCCCGAAGTAACGGCCCGACCATGGGACATATCAAACAGTGATGCGACCCGTGGAAGGGCCGGGACCAAGGGAATGATCTGTGAGTGTGTGTGCTGTAGGACATATACATGTAGGCTACTTGGAGAACAAATTAGTAATTATACAGTAGAGGAGTTCAGGCTTGCGTGAATCACTAAGACTTTTTTTTTCAGCCTTGACCTGTCACCTTTCCAGAGTTTAAAGGGAATTATTCTTGCATCACTGGAGGATGTGCATCATTTCTGTCAACATTTAGATGCATTCTGAGCTTATGGACTTACTGCTGCTCTATGCTGTCTAATTTGCATATTTGGGACATCATAGTTTGCATATATATAATATGGGAGATTTGGTCACATTTAAAACATGTTGCATGGAGTTGTCACTGTTGTGGCTCATTCTTGTACAGTAAGTCAAGTACAGTAACAGCGTTCTCACTGCACAATAGAGATAGCTTTAAACAACGCTTGCAGTCAGATGTGCAAAGGTTAGGTGTGACAGGTCGTTCAGTGTAATATAACCAGCTGCTGTCGCACCGTGTGTCTGCAAAGCTGGTGGGTTATGCCGAAGGGCGGTTATGCCGGCTATATAGATACAGATTTGAGGCTGAGACTTTTATGTCCCAACTTCGACACAAACAAATAAATGTATGCTGTTGTCTTTCCAGGCTCACCCAAAGATAAAGCTCTTGGTGAGAAGTCGTGCCGTCCACGATGACACCTCACCCCCTGCGACCCCCGACCCTCCCACAGTTGAACAGGTGAGAGACCTTGGAGATACTGCTAAAAAGGTTTTTGTTTCCACGGTAGTCTAGTTGGAACCTGGAACTGTGGCACGTTAAAAGCATTCTTTTGAAAAGCAAACAGTGCATAATCATTGTGATTACGTACAATTGCCAATTATCATAATGTATGCTTTTCTGCTTCTCAAACAACCTTTTTTCAAGTGCAGTGGCGCTAGGTTCAAACTGCCATGTTCATTGCAATGCGACTGGTGGACTTACCTTGATTACAACATTCAACATGCATTTGAAAGCATTGTGCTTCTTTTGTGGGGGTATATTTCCTTGCAGAATTAATCTAATGGTCAGGCGCAACATCCCCAAATATTGGGAGGTCTCCGACAGGTGTTTTGTCTTGTATCCCACCACAGAAACAGTCCCCTACAAGTATTGTAATAGGTCTCCTACTGATGTTTTCTTTTGTGTCCTACTACAGAAACAGTCCCCTACAAAGGAGCTGAAGTCCCAGGAGAGCGGAGACAGTGCCTGTAGTGGGCTGACCACGCCCAGAAGTACAGCCAGCCTTTCAAGAGGTAGACCTGTTTTTTCTAACCTATTACGCATGCCTTCAAAAGTTCTTGGGTTGCAAAATTAGGAAATATATGCTGTAAATTGCCCCAAAAAAATATTTCGGGAAAACAGATGCTAAAGTCAGTTCCAAAGTCAAAGAAGAAGATGTGAAAGAACAAAAATGAGGAATTTATTGTTTGGTATACCAAACTCGAGTTTAGTAATCAAATCAACGTGGCCTAAGTGTTGAATCATTTTTCTTTTCTCTACAGATTCCAGTCAAGATAAGGAGTACACAGATTTCACAGGAGTGGACCTGCACCAGTTTATTGTAGATACTCTCAAAAATAACCCTAGGTCAGTCAATTGTACATAGAATACTTTCAAATTAGTGATTAAAAGTATTTTTTAAAAATGTAATGCTTCATCCTCAGTCTGCTTTACCTTATGCCATGATTTCTGTATTCAAGGCAGATTTGAATTGTTTTGTGATAGTAATGTAACTTCTTCAATCAATCATGTCATTATGTACTACATGTACATGTTACATTGTATAGATAGTTAGCAACATGTGCCCACTGCCAGGTACCACTGAGGAGGTTAAAGATAGAAGGAGAAAGCATGCAATTATATATATAGCACCCGCTGCGGCCTTTTGTTTTGCCGTACTAGATCTCGCTGGGTGTTGTTGTCCGCAACCTCCTTGCTTAAACATATGTACATTGCAAAAAACAACCAAACCAATAAATGAAATAAAATGCATCGCAAAAATAGAGTTGAATTGTCTTCTTGGTAACCATATCTTTTTTCATCTTTCTTTACAGAGATAGAATGATGCTTTTGAAGCTAGAGAAAGACTGTATAGAATTAATTAACGAGGAGAAGTAAGTACATCTTCTGCATTACTGAAAACTCTTATCATCATCGGTTTACAGAGTGGAGAAAAGGATTAATTATAAATGTGTATTTTACAATCAGCTATTGTCTAAGACATATATATACACTGTACACATTATATATTTATAGATTATATATATAATTACATATTTCCACCAATGACATAGTACCATAGAATGTTTTGCCTTATTTCTTATTGCAGCAGTGTTTCCCATTGGCTCTTCAAGACATACCAGAAAACATTTCCATCAATGATGTTGTACCGTAGAATGTTTTGCTTCATTTTTTCTGATTGTAATTGTGTTTCCCACTGGTTCTTCAGGACACACCAGAAAACATTTCCACCAATGACATCCTACCATAGAATGTTTTACTTCATTTTTCCTTGTTTTAACAGTGTTTCCCATTGGTTCTACAGGACACACCAGAAAACATTTCCACCAATGACGTCGTACCATAGAATGTTAGTGCACAGAGTCGCTGCTTATTTTGGCATGGACCACAACGTGGACTCGACGGGGAAAGCTGTAATCATTAACAAGACGTGTAATACTAGAATGTAAGTCATCCAATTCTTATCAATATGAAGTATGAATGAACATTTATTTCATTAAACTGTAGTACAGACTCGAGTGCTCCCACACAATAAATTAGGGCAAAACATTTTTGGCTGTTCTGCTGCAGTCTTCCTCAGAATTCAAGTGACAAAACTTCCTGGCACTTATGACCATACTGGAAATACGATCAAAAAATTGTTATGATAACCGTTGCCTGTGTTACTACAATAGCTTAATATCTAGTGTTAAATATTCTATTTTGGTAACATTTGATAACATTTTCTTGCTTCCTGAGACTAGAGCAGAAATTTAGTGAACACAGACAACAATAGAGGGGAGAAACGACAATCACAACTTAAATCTTGAATTAAGATAGTATACAGTGACAGCTTTGATTGATAGCTTTTTTAACATTCGGTAACATTTAACACCAATAAGATAGCATTTTCTTGTTCTTTTGCCTCCACAGACCAGAGCAGAAATTTAGTGAACACATAAAGGACAACAGTAGAGGGGAGGAACCACAGAGAAGACAGATCCTACAGAGAGACAGAGAGAGCAGCTCAGAAAAGGAGGAGGTCAGTGGAACATGGTCCATCCTTCCTCTCAACGTAGTTGTCCTGTTTTAATCTTTAGCACACTGAAGTAGCCGTCTGGCACCCCAGTCTGTATTAGTTACAGAGTTAGGCAGCAGGGAGAAGGCGAGAAGGCTAAAAAAGTTTTTTTTGACAGGGCTGGAAATGCCACCTCCATAAGAGTTTGAGCTGTGCAGGTATTTTTGATGTCTACTTGCATCTGACCTGCACAGATAAGGGCAGTAGTGGCACACAATCATGAATAATGCCTTACATTCTTCATAGTAGCAGCCCTGATAAACAGTAAGCTTTAAAATGGTACCACTAGAGACATGTTTAAGAATTTTTTAAATGTTTTTAGCCTCACCAGTCCTTGACTTTTACACTGTACGGTAACTGCTTCCCTTCTACAGGTGACTTGGTTTCCTTAAGCAATTTATTAAGTAAGACCTTAAGCTTCTTTGTTCTATACAGGTCTTTCAAGTTTGACAATAAAGACAAGACATTTCGAAAGGTTCCGTTTTTTTTACATGTATGGGAATACAAGACAAATGGCTACCTCATTAACTATGAGTTGAAGACAAGTAGTTTATAAACCCAAATTCAAGACAAGGGGAAAGAAGATGTTAAAATTACCGCCGAATTGTCTGAAAAGAGAGAACCCACCCAAAAGGAGAGAAACCAAGTCCTGAACTTTGTTCTACAGGTTTCTAAAGACAGAATACCAACACTACGGGAGGACAAGAAGAGCAAGTCTATAGAGGAGAGAGAGGAAGAGTATGAAAAGGCTCGTGCAAGGATATTCAACCAAGATGTGAGTTTCTGCATCACCTCTTTTGTTTCCTTTTTTACTGTTTTGTGAACTTGTCTCTGTTTTTGTAATTCCGTCGACATGATAGTTGGTGATGTGAGGAATGCCTTGTTTTAGCGTCATCCAAAACGTTTTTGGTGAGGCCCCCAGGTCTCTTTGCCGGTCGTGAAATTTAACGTTCTGTTTTCATCCTGTTTGTTGAATCCATGCACAGAGCCTGTTTCTCTCTCTTTCTCTCTCTCCTCATCATGTTGGTCCAGATTCCATGGTCCTCCTTTTGTGTCATCTTGACCAAGTCGTGTCGATTTTTCATCATCTCACTTTCATAATTTAGGCCTAGGAAAATTAATGTTGTGTTTCCGATTAGGCCATGTTGATTTGAATATATGGATGACATCCTCATGGGAACCTCAAAACTGATGCGAGCGTACCAATCAAAGTAAAGTTTGGCTAAAAAGAAGTTGCCTTCATTATGAAATCTACGTGGTCAGGCAGTCTACGACATTAGTGTTCTGAAATATATTTTTTTGCAATTTATGGCATATATTTCTCATTTTGCAGCAGCTGCTGCTTTGTATGTTTTACAGTATGATCGAATTTTTTTTTCTTCAGAAATGCATGAAAGTTGATGTGTGGGTCATCCATATAATCAAATCAACATGGTCTTTATGGCCATGAAAAAATAGTGTAGGTACATGTAGGTAGGGATTCTATTGCATCAGAAATGAGGAAAACTTGTTAGAAAACGATTCTTCAACATTTTCATCACTCAGATCTGAGATCAAAAACTTTAAGCCCTTGCCACCTGTTGACCCCATAAAAGGCTAGGGTCGGTCGGTCAGGTCACAGGAAGCATAACATTTGTTTTCCGAGGTTAAGAAATAACTAAGATTATCTGTAGGGACAGATACATTGTGAATTACTTCAATGTAGAGGGTATAGCTTATTGTACACTGTAAGTTACAGACACCACTTTTGTGTCACAAAGTTGTACAGTGAAAAACTATTATTCGTTTGATAAAGAAAATCTCCTGATAAATTTATTGTCCTATCATTCCAGCATTGGGTAAAGACAGACTTGAATTATTGAATTACAGCGAACAATTCAAAAGCTCTTGGTTGACTTTCCATGGGGTTTCCTCATAATAAAATAACTTAAAGATACTTCTTAACCTTCTCCCTACTGAAGTAGTCTTTTAGCACCAAATTTGTACTGGTTATGCTACTATGCAGCTGGGAGAAGGTTAGTAGACTATATGTTTATGAAGGTTAGACATCCAGGAAGGAAAAGTAATATTTTGATTAAATCTAAACTACAGTAACAGAACAAATGTTTGAGAATCACAGATGTTTCAAAAGCCTAGTGTTTCATCCAGCGTCCTTCAGTGAAAATAATATTTTTCCTTATTTTGATTTTTTCAAAATCATTTTTACTGATGAAGGATGCCAGATGGCATTCAAAACATCTGTAATTCTCAAAAAATTGTCCAGTCTCTTAGATTTCATAAAAATATTATGGAGATAAATATTTATAGACTTATAGTACAAACCATTTTGTTGTGTTGTGTTGTGTTATGTGTTGTGTCGTTCCGTGGAGCCAACAATGGCCTGTATTGTCCACGATCTGATCATGACACTAACAGTAAAGCTAGGTCTCCATTTCTTTTCCACAGTCAACGTCATCGGTAGACACAGACTCAGGCTTCAGGTAAGGTTCAACATCATTGTTTATCAATACATCAATAGTATCAATACATTGATCAAGTATTGAGGGGCAGGTTTTTTTAAAACATGCCCATATACAAAATCCCTCATATCCTTGGGGCAAATTGTGCCAGAACCTTATTTAACATATGTTCGAATGGAAAGAGAAGCATGCTTGTGCAAAGTTTGCTTGTTCCCTTGCTTGTTCCAACTAAGTTCTTGGTGTCCACTTCAATGTAATGAAATAAGTGAGCATAGCAGAGACAAGGTTAGGCCAATTTGCACATTCAGACAGTCCTGTAAACCTTTTACATCCAAGGAGAGTTGCATTTGTCCAGGAGAGGGAAAAACTGCCACAATTTAGGAGTGTTTTTTTAAACTTTTGTTTAAAACTAAGTCTTTGCTCTTGTGGTTGTCATTCTGGGGTGTTGGTGATGGTTGTTGTATCGTATGATTTTAGCACATGATGAGTTATTACAAGTGATTGCATTTGTTTTCATGTGGCAGGTCTTAATTTGTGTGGTTGTACCTTGTAGATCGGTGTGGTTGTACATGCATGTTGCTCTACAAGCTCTTGATATACATGTACATATATGGGATTGTACAAATGTATCTGTGTTGAACATGTAATGTTGTTGCGCCAGCTCTTTGTGTGGTTCTGTCTGTTGGGTTGTACATTTGCATGGTTGTACATGTTGTGTATGCATGTTGTTATACCAGCTGTTAATCTGTATGGTTGCATCTGTGTTGTCCAGGTTGTATGTTTTGATTATGCGTGGTTCTATCTGAGTGTGTGGCTGTACTTAATACAGGTTGTTGTACCAGCTCTTGATCTGTGTGGTTGGTTCTATCTGTGTGGTTGTACATGTGTGTTTATCTCATGCTAGGTTGTATCTGTATTGTACCAGTTTTATGTTGTTGTACCAGTTCTTGATCTGTGTGATTGGATCTGTGTTGTACATGTTGTGCGTTGTTGAACCAGTTCTTGATCTGTGTGGTTGTATCTGTGTTGTACATGTTGTCTGTTGTTGTAACAGCTCTTGATCTGTGTGGTTGGTTCTCTCTGTATAGTTGTACTTGTGTGTTGATCTGCATGGTTGTATCTGTATTGTACCAGTTTAATATTGTTGTACCAGTTCTTGATCTTTGTCATTGTTTCTTTCTGTGCGTTTGTTTCTATCTGTGTGGTTGTTTCTTTCTGTGCGGTTGTACATGTCTACTAGGTTGATCGGTGTGGTTGTACATGCTGTATCTATGTTGTTGTACCAGTTCTTGATCTGTGTGGTTGCACATGTTGTATCTATGTTGTTGCACCGGTTATTGATCTGTGTGGTTGCACATGTTGTGGTCGTTCCTATGTTGATGTACCGGCTCTTGATCTGTGAGGTTGTACATGTTGTATCTATGTTGTTGTACCGGTTCTTGATCTGTGTGGTTCTATCTGTGCCTTGTCCCTTTAATCCCAGAAGTCGGTCCAGCAGACAGAGCAGTCAGGAGGACACGCCGCGGTGGCACGACTACGGGCGCCCGTGGAGCAGCACGGACTCCGACACCAGCACCAACCGCATTCAGAGGCCCACCGTCACAAAAGCCAGCAGCTTCGGGGGCACGCCCATGTTAGCCCGCGGCGACAGCGGTGACAGGAGTGGCAGAGGGAGCGGGAAGCTATCAAAACAAGGTGGGTTTTTTTCCATTGCATTTTTAGAAAAGTGCATTCAAACCTGTCTATAGTAACTCAAGGGAGTTGAAATACATGGTGACAGTAGACAGGTGGTCACTATAGACAGGATTCTTGACGTCAATGGAAAAAACGGTTTAATGAATCCCTAAATGGTAGCCACAATGACCAGGTGATCTAAATGCAGAAGTCGTGACTAATACAGGTAAATACATAAAGGGCAAACGAAAAAAACATACCCAAAGAAAACTAAATAGCATAGACAGAGACTGAATACAAATCAAGCACATGTACATGTACAAGTACATGCATCGAACATGTATGAAAAACTGATATCTTACTGGAAGGTAGTGAAGTTTATTCTGTACCCAACTGTAGGGTCTGACGCCAGTGGCTCCATAGCGAGGAGTCAGCCACTGGGTATGCAGCCTTCCATCAGTATCAGTTATCCCACGTCTGTTAGCACAACTCAAGTCACCTGGTCAGGTAGGTTACATTCACATCACAATGGCTTCAATCTTTGCTGTACCGTTTGTTGCTGCCTGTTTGCTGCAATGATCAGACATTTTCTCTTCCTTCTCAGTTTCACTCATTTTCTGCTCTCCCAGTTACCACATTTTTTACCAGTTTGTTTGTTTGATTGTTGGCTCCCAGGAGGAAGTGAAGCGAGTTCCGTTCCCAGTTTCTCAGGGACAGGAACAGGGACGGGCGTTCTCTGGGCGGTGTCCGACATCTCTCAAATCCCGCCAGGCAGTGTACTCATTAACCCTCAGACTGGTACGTATTGAAAATGAAAGTTATCTAGATCCAGTTTCACTCCCTGAAGAGGTCTTCCACTGGTTGTTACAGAGAAGACAGATGCTATGTACAGTTTTTACACAAATCATTGTACCAGGGAACTTTCCCTAGCTCTTTCAAACAAGCACAATGAACAGTGGACCATGGCTTAACATCCTGTTGTAAAAATGTCACTTTAGGCATTTTGAAATCTGTTGTCATTGTGACTGCGACTAGCACCAACAGACTGATACACTTTCAGGCTAAAGTACTCGAAATGCTAATACGTTAGAAAATACATTGGAAAATACAGAAAGTTTTCTCTTCCAGGTCAACCCTTTGTAAATGCAGATGGGTCTCCAGTGATATTCCAGCCCCAGATGGTTGCCCAGCAACAGCCAATGAGAGGTCAGCAGCAGCAGCAGCAACCGCAGCCGCAGCAGCAGCAGATGTCGTCTCAGCCCTCGCCGCAGCAGCCAATCATCTACACCTCCTACGTCCCGCAGCAGCAGCAGATGGTGCAGGGACAGGGGCAGTATGTAGTGGGGGAGGTGAGTGCAGGCTATTAGCTAGCAGGGCGTCAGGGCGTCTTCTGGACCCCCTACACTAAGGAAACAAAGAAATGAGACACTCTCCTTTTGCAGGGGACACACAGAGGACGCCCTGTTTCCCTGTTAATTACATAAACATGCACATGTGTTGCACACACACATACGCACACTGCGACTGTTGCTTTTTCCTCATACCAGACACTGGAACGGCATGAAACTGACATGCAAAGCTACCGGGTAATTGTTAATCAATCGAACCCATTGGGGAAGTCTGTGCAAAAGGTGCAGTGACAGGGACAGTATGTGGTGGGGGAGGTGGGTTATGTTTTCAGTAGCTTAGGCCTCACCAATTTAATTTCTTGGTTCTCGGATTTTAGAAAATAATGCTAGATTGGAATATCAACACGAAAATGTACAGACTCTAAGGACCTTTGTACATACAGTTTCAGCGAGTGAACAGAGTTGAATGCAAGCTTTCCGCCCGGCCCTCTATTTTCATGATGTCCACTCGCAACATTTTACACAAAAATGTCTGAGGAACCAACAAATCAAATTGGTGTGGCCTTAGGTAGTGTTTCTGTTTGTAGTGTTGTGACATTGTACTGTACTCAAGAAGTAAGTAGTTAGGCCTTGACACAACAAAGAAATGATCAGATTTTGACCTGTGGCGACTTTCCTTGGTACTGAACCTATTGTGCAGATATAACAATGTAGACTCAAAAAATGACAAAAACATTTCTGTGACCTTGCAGGAGTCCCAAGGTCAGTTGGGAGACATGACCCCGCAGTTCCAGCAGCTGAACATCAGCAGACAGTCCTCCGGGGACAGCGCAGTCGAGCTGTCCTCACCACAGCAGGGACAGCACCCCATGTACGCTGCCCAGGTAAGCACGCAGCTGGCACTTTTTTACCTTCATCATCATACCGGGTCTGTTGCGCATTACCTTACTAAGGCCATACACATAGAATACAACACGGGGTATTCCATATCACCCGAGGTACCAGCCCGACCGTGGGTAGGATCGCCCGACGGCTGTAGAAAACACACATTTCAATGCGGAATGCGCCAGAAGTGGGGGGAGTTTTGTGTCCTCGAATAAAAAACTGTAACAACATTGATTCCAACTTCCGAATCCGGTATTAGAATTTTTGAATTCCGGCGCACTCGAAATGCATTCAAATATTCTATGGAAGCCTGTGTGATACAACTCCCGAACCCTATGTGATACGGATATTTATCACACGGTCCGAAACACCTGTATCAGGCCCAGGCATGACATAATGATTGATTATATGGATGACATCCATTTGGCACTACAAAAATTGATGCAAGCATGCGAAGAAAAAAAATTGAGAAAAAATGTTGCCTTTATTATGAAATCTAAATGATCAGGAAGGTTAAACAGTCAATTATGACTGAACACACAGAATATGGTATATCAAACTATAAGTTCAGTATTTTTGTCCTTTCACGTATTCTTCAAGGTTAGAGGTTACTGTAAGGTACTTAATAGGAACAGCATCTCTTCTCTTTAAGTCAGAAACATCACTCTTAAGAGAGGCTTGAGGACTAACAGATCCTATAAGAGAAGCAGGGGTTATGAAGGCAGCTTGGGAACATCCCTACCCCATTTACTTAGGCCACATCAGCTCCATGCATCCCTTAGGGCACCTGGAATGACTATGGTTGATGGCCGCGGTGCTGAAATATTGCTGTTATGTATTTACAGACTGGACGGCCCTACAGATAACATGGGCTGATGACCAATACATCTATCCCAAGTATATTCATCATACCTATGATATAAAGGCTACAACAATTTATTTCCTTGGTTCTCAGGCACTTTAAAGGGAATATTTATATCAACACCAGGGCTGTCCCTCTGTCCCAGGACAGAGATCTGCTTGTTGGGATGGAAAGTTTCACCCGTCCGTCCCACAAATTCTAGCTTCATGACATGAAATTGAAGAAAATTATATTTTGTTAGCTTAATGATATAACATATCTAAATAACAATGAAAATCAACACTGGCTACCAAACAATGTGTGGGACATCATTGAAAAGAATGACACTTAAAAGTGAATAGAAATGGCGGGCTGATATAATTTTTTCTGTGAGCTACTTGCCTAAGTAGACCTTGTTTTCTACCCTTAAATATACGATACCAACAAATAGAATATCATTTGGGCAATGAATGAGCTTTCCAATGAAATATAATGCATTGATAATTTAAGCAAGTTTCCTAACTTTTTCTGTTGATTTCATAAATGAAGTTGTTTAAATTTGTGTGTTCCCCCATCTAGGGACAATTCCTGACCTCCCCAGTGCAGCCGCCTGCCCCCTATCAGCACAGTCAGGCACAGCAGGTCATGGGTCAGCAGCCGTTTGTCCAGGGAGGCATGCAACAGGTAGGAAACTGTCTGATGCTACCTAGGACTGTGTATCTAAAACATCGTCAGGTGTAGGTACAGGTACAACGCTTTAGGTACAGGTCCTGGACGAATTTGAGGGAATCAACGAGTTGATGAGCTTTGAATTTGGAAAATTCCTTGAAACCCATCCTCAGAAGTGAGATAGAAAAGCCTCATTTATACTGGTTGGGAAATTGACGGATCTTGGCGTCACCTATTGTGACCTAACAAGTTATTAATTAATTCAATCATTAGGCAAGTTCTAGTTCTGTAACTATTAGCACGGCACAAATTGCAAACCATGAGAGAGCTCTGAACTATGATGGACTTACATCTTAAAGCAAGACCATTTACAAGTTTTGTTAAATTGTCAAATATTTTAAGTCAGGGGGTTTGCCTATCTTGAGTCCGTAAAAATGGTCACTGGTGTTTTAGTTTGTGCAGTTACAGCTACATCTTTAATTTTGAACCGACCTCGTATGTCTCTAGCCCACTGGAGACGGTGGCTACGTTGTTTACTGTCCAGTGCAAGTGGGCTACCCCGCCCCACAACCTACTTATGTGGGCTCTGACTCACAGTTTGGTGACCAACAGCAATACTTAGGGTCTGAACAAGGCCCTTCACAGGTGAGGGGGTGTGGCCACCACTAACCAATCACGTGCCCTCATTGGTTTTGATTGACAAGCATGTCAGACAACAGTAGGTGGTGTTAGCTAGCTGTGTATGTAACACAATCACTTGCCTGGATTCACGTTGACTGACAGGCACTCCTAATATGGCATGGTGTTTTGAAGGCTCTTCTATCCAATCACAGTGGTGGAGCTATTACATGTTGACCAATCATGTGCTAGGGATAGTTTTTATTGGCCAATCACGTGCTGGGGATGGTTTGTATTGGCCAACCACATGCTTTTGATGGTTTGTATTGGCCAATCACCTGCCCAGATTGTAATCACCAGAAAGTGTCATGAGTGTGCCATTTATTGGTTGCCTGATTGATATTGAGTGTGCTGTGATGCATGCACAATTAGCGTGTGTGGATGCAAGTCATAGTATTTTGTGCTGTTTCAAATAGTCATATATTTGTCATCTTGAAGAGCTCAACTTTTCCACTGTTGCAACCCGGTTGTTACAGCTGAAACAATAGTTGTGTCTATGGCAAGACACATGTGTATAAACTGTTACAAACTGCACTGTTAAAAAGTTGAAACTGTCATGATGGTTGCTAGCAGGCTATTAGCTAGCAGGGTGTCCAGGTGTCTTTTGGATGCCCAACACTAAGAAAACAAGGAAATTAGATGCCCTGATTTTGCAGGGTACACCCAGAGGACGCCCTGTTTCCCTGGTAATTACATACATATGCCCACTGTATTTTTTTCCTCAAACAAGATAGCTGTTAAAAACTGCCCTTATTACAGTTGAGACATGGTTTCTAGAGGCTGTAGGGGAATGGTGTCAGTGTGTGATTGTATCTGAATCCTTTCTTGTGATCCAGGTCCCTGTGTACTTTCTGCCCCCAAACCAGCTTCCGCAGGGTTTCCGAGCGGTGGTTCCCATGTACGTGGCACCAGCACAGCAGCAGCAGCAACAACAGGTAAGACACTAGGAACAATTGTTTTTTTAGAATCAAGTTCTGAAGGAGCCCTTAGCAGTTTCAGGGGGTTAAACTGGAAGAAGTCTCGGATAAGAAAATCTGTATGATGTTGATTTTTACAGCCACTTTTGTAGCACATCTGCTCGACAGAATGAAAGTCAGGATATTACTTCCACTCCAGGCCCCACTAAATGTGAATGGAGGAGATCTAGAAAACAAAAGTTTGAACACCATATATTTTGAGAACTAATTTAAATCAAGGCTGGCAAAAAACGGACAATTGTGGCAATCTAAGTTGCAGTGACTGTTAGCTGCAGTCAATTTTATATATAATGTCCACTCAAGGGACATGAAGAAAATGATGGCCAGCAGTAGACAGGTGGTCACTATTGACAGGATTCTTAATGCTTGTGTGAATTGGAAAAATCCAAGATACCACCAAGTAGTGGCCAGGTGGCCCTATAAGTTTGACTGTATTGTGTTATGGACATGTAGTATGAAACCCTATAGGTTCATTACGTAAAGTTTAAACAATTGTTTCCCCTTTAGGCGTCTGGTCAGCAGGTGCCGCTCCAGTCTGGACAGTACAGCCAGCAGCAGCACACTCTCCTGTCCCCCCAGCAGGTCCCTCAGTACCCCTCCTACCAGATCCCCACCATACAGACTCCCCAGGGGGTCACCGCACCAGGGCAGGGCTTCCAGCCCGTGGGGGTGGGGCAGAGTCAGCAGGGGATGCAACAACAGGTAAAGATTGATATTTTTCGTTGTTTTTTTTTTGTCACTGGGTGATGTTGATTTGACTGTATGGATGACATCCGTGCACTCATCAATTTTTGTCCCCAACCCACCTATCCCCCTCCTCCTAAAAGTTTTCTCCCATTCTATAAATACAAAGCAGCTGCAAAATGAGAAAATATATGCTTTGAATTGAAAAAAAATGTTGCAGAAAACATACTATTGTCGTAGAATCCCTATTAGTAAGTCAATTCCGAAGTCAAAGAACAAAAATTAAGAATCTACTATTTGGTATACCATACTCTGTGCACCCACTGTCAAAAATTAGGTGCACAGCTCCAATTTTGAGTGCACAAAGGTGCACATGCACCCAGTATTTGGAGCCCTGGTCCTATCCAGTGACTGTACAAAGACGTTGAATATGTTTCCTGTCTCTGTCCCAGGTTCCAATGCAGTCATACTACATGGTGCCCTGCTCAGGCACGGCTCCTCCAGCTGTGGTGGCGTACCCTCCCCCCTCCGACCAAACACAGATGGGACGACCCCCCTCCCCTTCACAGGGACAGCAGGTAAGGGGTCTGAGATCCAGAGAGATTGCCTTGCAGTTATAATAATATGGTAATAATAGTTTATTCGTCACAATTGGGCACTGTACAGTACAGAGTGGCAGGGTTCAATAGTAGCCTTGGAAGGTTGAGGGTTCAAAGTTTCAAATCCCGGCTAGGCTGGGTTGTACCAAAGATGCGCAAAAATGGTTCACACAGCTTTCTCTGCTTAACACCCAGTGCTTATGAGAAAAGAGCATGTTAGTTAAACACATTCCATTACTAGTGGACAAGCCCACTGCTGTAGTGGCCCTGTGTGGCCCAAAGGCTTCAGAAATGGAAATGGGCACTACCCCTGTACACTGATAGGTGTGGGAAGTATTTTAAACGAGTACAAGTACTCGGCGAAGATAATAACTTAATCTCACCACGTAACAAAACCTGAAAGTCAAGGTTATGGGTAACTGGAACTGGATATAATGGTTGATGACCTTGATACTGAAATGTTACTGTTGTGTATTCACAGGCTGGATCGCCCTACAAATAACAGGTGCCAAAAGGTGTGGGACGGATCTAACCTTCTTCAACTAACTTCCTTTCTCTTCCAGGTTATGTCGGGTCAGTACGTCACGTTTGCGTACTCCCAGCAGCGGGCACCGTCGCCACAGATGCACCAATCACCGGCCTACAACGTGCAGTCTCCGCCCACGTCCCCGCAGACCTTCTCTTCGGGCAGCTTCGCCAGCAGATCCGCCCAGCAGAGGCCAGCGCCCACTGTACAGATATCAGGGACGTCCTCCCCACCCCCACAGGTTGGAATGGGCATGTCCCATTTTTTGCTAACACCACAGGAGCGTAGAGTAATCCATAGTGAAAAAAGTTTCCATTGCCAAGAATCTATAGTGGCATGTAGAAAGTGTAATAATTACAGCACCTTAGAGATATCAGGGACATCCTTGCCACCCCCACAGGTTGGAATGGGCATGTCCCATTTTTGGCAACACCACAGGAGCAGAGAATAATCTATAGTTGCATGTATAAAGTGTAGTTATCACAGCAATGTACAAATATCAGGGATGTCCTCCCCACCCCCACAGATTGGAATTGGCATGTCCCGTTTTTGGCAACACCACACAAGAGGAGATTCAGAAAATCCATGTAGACAAAGAATTGACTGAAAATGATGAAAGATAGTAGATGCTATCTGAAACTCTGACTCTTTAGAGACTTTACCCAGTAGATTTATTTTGTATTATGTAATATTCTACCTGGATGCCTAATCTTCGTCAATTTTTTCAAATGTTGCACTTTCTCTGTTTCTTTCTCAATAACCTACCAACCTTATGAAACAACTGACGGACTATGCACTAATCACTTACCTATTTTCCTGTACTAGGACTTGTGTGCCTAACAGTGTGAAGATACCATCTTTTGCAACCTATACCTGACATATACATCTCTGGGTTGTGTACAACAAACTTTGTTCACCATTGGTTCACCAACCTGCTGGAACTGTTCACAGTCTCTAACTCCTTGTCTCTCTCCCTGTCTGCTCCCTTCTTCCGCCCTGTCCTCATCAGCACCACGCTGGGAGGATGTCCAGCCGAATTGAAAGTAAGTCAACCGTTTGTACGTCATATTCTCTTTATCGTAGGCAACGCAGCCGTACTCTCAACAACGTAAGTCGTTCGACGGAAGAATGTCCAAGTCAGACCTGTACCAGCACAACCACCGAGGAGGGTCACCCGTGGGGCATAGCCCGCGTCCCTCGCCTTCGCAGTCACCCCAGGCTACGGTGGCGAACCCCGTTAGAACGGGGATTATAATCCCGCCCGCGCAATACGGTCGTCCGCTTATCCAGGGGCAATGTGAGTTTTGTGCTCCAGTGTTGTCAGCTTTTCTGTAAGAGAAACTGTTCACATCATCAGAGATTTGTAATATCATGGTATCATCACACTATTGGAAGGGTTTTTTTCAACATCCCATCACCAAACCAAGTCCTGTCAAACCTCAGAGCAGTGTCTACATTGTGCTTAGAAATGAGTGTCTTTTTTTAACTTCTTAGAACAATGTTGTTGTCGCTGTGTTGATTTTCTATCAATTGTAACAGTCAGAAATTGGTCTACGGCTTTCCTAACTCAAGTTGACCACCTGTCTGCAATGTCACAAAGTATACATTGATTGATTGGTTGGTTGGTTGGTTTATTAGTTGATTGATCAGAAAAAGTTGTCTCGGGTTATTGAAATAAAACCTTTTGCATTCTGCAGCATTCCCCACTCCCGTGCTTGCCCAGCCTCTCCAGTTCGCCCCCCAAGTTCGCCCCAAAGTGGTATATCCCCAGCAGCAGCAGCAGTCTTCACAGCAGGGTGGGGCCCAACCATCACAGCAGCAGGGGGGGAAGGGATCCAAACAGCAGCAGAGAAAAGGCCCCAAGAAGGCTCGCTCTGCAGAAGTGCCCACAGAATCTGAACAAGGTGAGTCGCACGTTCCAAAATTGCTGTCCGAAAATTACTCCAGAAAAAAATCATACAAAAACTACAGCAAAAACGTCAGCTCTTATAATTCTGCCAAGTTCCCAAATACTATCACATTGGGAAAATGATGTTCTCGAGAATGTCTTAACACCTGGATATCCAAGTGTGCATACATTGAGGATTACTGATGCTGCATTTTTTGTCTTGAAAGTCACATGTACTAGTACCATTTTCTAGTGTGGCAGTGTTAGGGTGTCTGGCAGAAATTTAAGAATCGATGTTAGTTCTTCTTATTTTCTTTCCACATGGTACAAAACACATTTTTTGCGACGTGTTTGTGTTTATCGATCGTGATGCTGATTGTAAGTTCCCGTTTGTGGCTGGACCACTTTCTCCTCCATAGGTCCTCGGCGCCCCCAGCGATTCAGTCGTGAATACGAAGACTATTATGACAAGAAGAAAATCCCAAAGGGTATATCCAAGCTTCATTTCTTTTGTTTTCCGATTTTCCCTCACGTTTGGCATGTGGTGATTTTTCTCATCCGGGCGTCATGCTCTTTTTTTTGGCGTGTGTTTGTTGCTGGCTGATGTTTGGTTTGGGCGCACATGAAGCATGCTGTATTCCTGGCTGTAACCAGTGTTCCATTTCCTACGCCCCCCTCCCACCCGCTCTTACACAACATGTTTTAGCCTGATCCTGTTCTAGTTCTGTTTGCTCTTTTGATCACTTCCCTGCAGAATACATGTATAGTCTTGCAACCTTTGATAGAGAAACATTGACATTTGAATATATGTCTAGGATATAGGCAAGAGTTGTGATTGGCTACGAGTCACATGGTCCTTGTAACAGCATAGTAATGGGGAACAAACAGGCATTCCAAAGTTGGACCTCCGTTACGATGCTTCTGAGAAATTTTTCATTCCCAATTCAATGCAGGACGTACGGACCAAACATTTAAATGCAATCATCTGAGAAACAAGAACTGGAATAGATGGATTCCAGGCGAAAATGTTTACCTTGATTACTAACAAAACAAACATGGTCACGGTTAACTGGACATGGTCACGATACCTGAACATAAGGCTCAACCCATTCATTTCTTTGATTCTCAGACATTTTTAAGTTAAATTTCAGCAAGAAGCCAAGATCAATCGATAGAGTACTAGGCATGGGAGGAAAACCTGAATCTGGCTACACATACATTGTATTACTAGTAACTTCCTGCAACTTTTCCTCTCAAGCTCTGTTTACTTCTTGACCACCTTCCTTGGTAGCACTGAGAACTGTCGTATAGAATTGATGTGGCCTTATCCTTCGAAAGATGATGTCATCAGTAGAAATACCTGGAGCATTTTGACATTCATGATTTCCACACTGGGCTATTTGCAATTTTGACTTGCAAGTCATTTATGCAGCATGTATTCAGACTCCTTACTGTACTGGCTACATAATTCACAAAGCTATATACGATGATAGTTCAGCCTTCATATAAAATCATAAAGTCTATACAAAGCCTTTATTCATTCCTCAATAACTTGATAAGGCTGATGTTGTAGTAGACCAGGGTAAGGCAGAAGGTTGGATATTTTCAAGGTTTTTTTTTCTGATTGCAGGTAAAGTTTCAGACAACTTGCAATGTTGCAACTAACAGGGAAAAAATGTTTCAAGCTTCTGATAGGAAAAAAAGGCTTTCGAGTTATGTTGAACTTCATGCTCTATTCCACCATCCACTTGTTGACTAATTACAGTGTGTGCGTTGGCAGGCCTGGCTATGAAAATAAGGCAACACCAATTTATTTCCTTGGTTCTATGACATTCTCAATGGAACTTTAACAATATTGAAGATAAAAAGAGGTCTGGGAGGAAAACTTGAAACTGACTATTCATGCCCTGAAATTGTGTGTACCAAAGTGCAGACTTTCCCTTCCAATATTCTGTTTTCATACTTTCTTTTGAAAATCCAAGAAACAATAGATAAGATTGGTGTGGCCTATCCACAAGCAACTGTGCAAGCAACCACTGTTAATCTCCAAGCAGATGTTAGAATTTTCATAGCTGCCCGTTTCTGTGTCAAACTGCCTGCTCAACAAGAGTTTGACATAGAAAAGCGCAGGTTGGAAAATGTAACGAATTTGCCTCCCCCAACATCTGCTTGGAGATTAACCCACTGCTACTAACTAGATTTGAAACATCTGTGAATAGTTTCATCAGGTTGGTAAGTCACGGAATGAAAAGACTCTTTGTACACAGCCAAGTGTTTTGCAAATACCGCATTAACTGTCTCTGTATATATGTTAAGTACTTTAATTTTGGAACCGCATTTGTAAGCAGGACACCTATACCTGCAATGCAAAGTGAACTAGTCAGAATTACCCTGAGGAAGCTGACATCTGGTCACCGAAACGTCAGTTGAATAAAAGACCTGGTTGTGTACAAAGATTCATGTCATTCAAACAGTTCACCTTCGTCAGCTGCATGTTTTAACAGTTGAAGTTTTTGTTTTGCTGTCTGTATCTGCAGTGCTGAGCCACGTCTTGGAAGTGTTTGACCTTCCCGAAGGCCTGAAGAGACACGAGACCGAGACTCTGTTCAAGGACCTCACCAAGGTCGGTGGCAAGATTCGATGGCTCCAGGAGTCGCGCTCCGGCGGGGGTCGTCGCGGCGACAGCAAGAGCTCGGACTTGGTGTCGGACTATATTGTTCTTGCCGTCTTTACGACCAAAGCGGCCGCCCAGAACACGTTAAAGACGGTCAGCAGCGAACACTTCAAGTTGAGACCACCGCAGAAACAGTACGACATTCGGCTGCTGGAACGCTCCAGTACCACATAGATATGGTATTTTTGTAGCCACACGTTGTATTGTGTAGTTCTAGCGTTCAGTCACGTGACTAACTAGGTTGCCTCTCTCTCTCGGTACTGTAGTGCTGCCTTCCACACACCGATGTTATCTCTGTTTGTAATGGTATAAACAAGTTTCAAGCATCCTTAATGCTGGGAGCTCGCAGCCATAAGCCTCACCACGTAACGTTGTCGGTAATATGAAATGTGAACGTGCACTGTTGTCGTAGTCTAGGAGATGAACCAACGCTTTCAATCTTGGGTCAGAGGTCAAAGTACACCAAGCTGCTGGAGTTGCACGGGGTCCCACGATGCACTGCACGCTCACGGCAGCTGTGTGGTGCATTCTGGGATGCGGAACATTTATGGAGTAGGAAGTTCTTCCTTCAGCCAAGGTGCCTTTCAGAAATCTTAAGAAATGTCGTTCCTGCAATTTTTCTTTCTTTCAGGTTTTTGTACAAATCTCTGTTTTACTGTCTAATGACTGTACTCTTAATTGATTTGCTTGTTAAGTTTCTACATACCCTCACACCAGCCTGTCATAATGCTAGTTTGAAAGACGGTATCTACAAAAGTAGTTGTGAACCTTTGCTCTTTCCACCTTGAATTCTCTTGTGTGTATTACTAAATGTTTCTTTTAGTATAAGTCATAATGGTCTTTTTTTCTGTTTACTCTTATGTGCAACTTCTCTGTGAATCCCCAAAATACGGAGGATTCTGGTATTTAAATAAGAAGCAATATTGTTACACACAGAAGATACTTATCATGAAATACTTTGTGTCTGTGAAAAAATTATTTCGAAAAGCATGCGCTTGTTTTACATGTATCTCCCCACTTTCTCTCTCTTTGTTTTCTATGTATTGGAAATTGTCTTTCAAGGTGGCATGTGACACCCGCCCCCCTCCCCCAAGTGTAAATGTTCTAGTGCCATTACTCTCTTTGGCTGGGAGCCTTCCAGCTTCCCTGGTTATGCTGCTTAGACACCTGTATATCATCTATATAACCAAGTACGACCATGGTGTGGCTATAGATAGTGCTCTCGATTCCTTAGAATGTTGGATAGGTCCGAAAACAGATAGAAAAGCCGTTTTGGTGTAGTGTATATTTAATGTGTATCTATACAAGAGAAAGTCGTGCAAGATAAAAGAGAATTTTTTCACCCATTTTTTATTTGAAGACCGGTTGGCGCGATCGAGGTTGTCCCTCAGAACTGTCGTAGTGACTGTTGTATCGTGGATACAACGTGATGCCCCACACACGTATGTAGATACGGCGTACTCGATATGTGGCGTAAGAATACAGGTACACAGTATATTTGTGCGTATATATGATGATGATGATGATAATGAAGAAATTAAGTCTTGAATTGTGTGATTTTGTTTTGAGGGACAGCCGGTCTTGCCAGCCTAGATTTTGTGCAATGTCGAACGAGATTTTTCGTGCCCTCCCTAAATGTGGCTTTTTGTTTCTCACGAGCTTATGAGCATATGCTTTTTGTACCTAGCGTTGTTTTTTAAGTCGAAAGCTTAGTATTGATAACTTCTGCTCCTATCTTGCAATGGCAAGCACACAGAACACAACAGATTCGTAGCATTACAATAAGTCATATCCGCTGTAGAATACTGAGATATCATTTTTTTTAGATAAATGTGAGGAAGGTAACACACCTCACAGCCTGCTTATATCAGTTCCATTCTACACACAAGGGCTAGTCGTACAAAAAACACTAGGAGAAACTCTTAACTGCCACAATAACCAAACCACTAATGAAAGGGAAGGACTCTTTATCGTGAATCCAGCGGCAAGATTTCACACCTCTCGTTGTATAATCTTTTACCGACGAAACCAAGGACGGCGATTCCTTCCAAGTACTTATTAAGTGAGTTAAGAAAGTGATATCTTTACACAGTCGATATCTACAAGATTTTTATGATGACAGAAGAAATGTTATAATCTAGCTTTAAGCGATTATAAATTGATTATGGTATTAATGAATGATGATATAGGAGTCAAATTGTGTAGACGTATATTGTCGAGAGGTTTTAGAGAAATCTGGTCGTCCACTGGTGTCAGGAGGAGCCTCGCCCTTTCCCGCGATCGACTCTGGTGCTTGCCATTCAAGGTAACCATGGCAACAGTCTTGTGATAGGTCGACTCTCTAGTCCAATGAAATAATGTCGAGTTTGTATTCATCCACCAATGGAGATTTGTTATTTGCTGTGACCATGAGTTGATTAAATTATTTGGGCAGACCTCTGCCCTAGAGCACTCTGAGTGTCAATGTATTCTTTTCCACCTCCGTGTATGCACTATGGAGGTATTGTTTTCGGTATGTCTGTCTGGATAACAAAGTGTCTTTGTACACCAAGTGTTTAATTCAAGACCAATGGACACCTATACTCAACACGAAAACCCCATAAAAACTAACACAATAAGAACCTTTACATAGAAAAGCGAACCATGTAGTGACAGATACTTTATTGATCCCCGATGCTGTTTAAAGTTCAGTTTGCAATAAACATAACAAAGGATGTTTGTTTTCACAATCACCATCAAACTATCATAAAGTTTATACAAGGGTGTCAAGACATCGTAAAAGCATATAGAAATCTTGGACAATGTTGCATTAGTATAGCTCGTCGCAAATAGGCGAGTCTACGTACTTACTGCATTAAAAGGGTATCTATCCTTTCTGTGTAAGGATTTGGTTTTCAGTGCTGTCACTGTACAGAAGTACTCCTATCGACAATATGCGGAAATGCAGAATTCAAGTCATGTCTTGTGACTAAACTAACGATGAATCAGACAAGACTAGTGGAAATTTTAACACTAGAACGCTACCCTTGACGTACATTTAATATGTCCTTTTCCATTTTCTTAGAATGATAATAAATCTCAATGAAGTAGCGTTTTACATATATCACGTCCTCTATCATGTCTATGTGCTGCACATTTAGATCTGAGAAATGAAACGTGGTTTTGAACTAAAAACCAATGTGAAATGTAAGTCGACCGCCTTTACTTACAAACAGCCACATAGCAAAGTGGTTGCGGAAATGACGTGTGCTTTATGGTCTGTGTTAAAGATAGGATGTACTACTTTTTAATTTTATTTTATCTTTACCATAAAACATGACATGATGCAAAGAATTAGTTACTTATTTGGAGGTTTCGGGACGTCATTTAGACCCAGTTCTCGTTCCCATACTGAATGCTGTTCCTGCGCCCGTGTCCAGGGTAGTATGACTCCATGACGTCATCACCACCTGTCGTGCTGGTCACGTGGTTCTCCACCAATCCGCCCTCTTCTCTCCACACACCTTCAAGAACCGCGCAGTAGACCCTGACCTCGCTGACGTCATCAAGGTCGTCGTCGTCATCCTCCTGTCCGAACCAGGAGAAGCGAACCCTCTGGTTGGTCATGACATCATCTCTGTGGCAGAACTGGCTGTCTTCCCGCCAATCAGCGTAGAGCACGGCACATCTTAGCTTCTTCCGCAGCCGGGGGCTCACGGGTACCTCCTGGGACAGGTGGCCGCTCTCGTACTCACTGTTAAGTTACCGAGTCTGGTGGTTAGGATCCTCCGTGGATACATTTGAAAACGTTACCGGTCTAAGACTCGGCCAAGTTTAGATCACTCTTCTTCACTTGTCGTAGTCTTTTACAGAAAAATAAACGTGGGAATCTTACGAACTTTCGGATCAGATAATCATCAAAGCTACAACAAAAACAGAGACGTCAAAATAAAACAAGTTGAAATATAAGACATGCATCAAGTTTACTTCCCTCATAATATATTCTACTAGTATACATACGAATAAAATATACATCAACTCACAAATCTCTCTCGGACAGGAACTCTTCCGCGCTGATCTCAGTGTCCGTCTTGTCTGTGACGCGAATCGTGGATCCGATCACCTCTCGTGCAGCACCGCTGAAGTCGTGCCGGACGGGACATGCTGTGACTGCGATGACTTCTGCCTCTGTGAAGTCAGCGTGCCGAGGACGCGTCTCTCCTGTTCTGCTCCTGACGTCATCTTCTGTGTCTTCCCCGTCAGCGGTATGTGGCAGATCGCAGGTGTTAATGACGTCAGAGGTGACGTCATCCCCACAGAAGTCGTGGTCCTTCTCGGCGTTCCCCTCGGAGCTTTGGCCCCCTCCAAGAGGGCACGCAGAAGGAGACTTCTGGTCGCTGATGTCAGAGTTGGACGTCATCAGCGAGTGCATACAGACTGAATGATTCGTTATGTCCTCACCAGCACTTGATCGCTCGCCTCTCTCGTTCACAGCATCGTCGAACATTTCCTTGGTGTCCCCGCCAGCTACGGCGTCTCCAGATGTCGTCTTGCTCTTGACGGGAGCTTCGCGGACGTCTTCCGCAGTGGACAGCGCCTTGTCGCGCATCTTCACGGGACCGACAGCCGTCGGTGTCTCGTCCGAGACATCCCGTGGGCACTTGCAGGCCTTCTCGGCAGAGGTAGTCTTGTCAGCTATTTCAGCAGACCTACCTAAATGGGCGAAGACTTGTTGGTCTTTCTGGCTGCCTGTACTAGCCTCGCTCCCGGCTACGTTCCTGTCGGCCTTGTCGTTCTTTTCCAGAGGAACGTTAACGCTCCTGAACAGTACCCCGGCCGGGGTCTGTGGCGCCTGCGGTACCAGGTTCAGGCCCGTGTACTGACTGACGTCTGACGGGACGTAGTGAACAGGTGGCACACCGGACGGGGTGTGTGTGGTCTGCTGAGCCCCTTTCTGCTGATAGATGTAACAAACAAAGGTGTTACATAGTGAAAGGAAGATGTACAGTCTGGTTACTCCTAGATATCATATTAATGTTGACCAAAGTTGTGCAAGGTGTAACGTTTATGAAGGCTAGAATGTTTAAGGACGACGTTCTAGAACAGGCAGTCTTGTTCAGTTACCAACAATGACGTTGTACATGTCTTTTTAGTTTAATGATGTGAAAAGTATACAAATTCTCACCTCAAACAGCCCGGCAGTGACAAGGAGGCCCGCCCCGATGAAGAGCCCCATGTCCAGACCGCTCCAGGTCCCATGGCCGGTCTTGTACGGCATGTCCGGGCGGAGGCAGTTCTGCTCTGAACCGCTAGGGCGGGGTGGGGATGTGTGCACAAGCGCCATACCTGGGTCGCAAAAATGATTAAGAATTCGTCAAAAGAAACGAAAAGCAGGACGAAACGTTCAAGCTATCCTCTTTTTAATGTTCACATATCATTAGCACTAACGTGAAGGCGTGGTGCCTTCTAGACTAAGTGTTAGTGTTTGGTTTCAGCTTGTTTTAATGAACAAGAAACCAATTGCAGTAGAAAAAGGGATCGCAATATGATATAAGAAATATCCTGACGATTGAGACAGTGCAAGTATGGCGTTTTGTCAGGCTAAAAAGCAAGCAATACATAGACCGATTCGGAGATTGGTCTCTACTTCTATATAAAGACAAAGAAACAAAGTGCTAAGTCAGCAGTGCGAGTATAAAGTCGAACAATTTACTATCACTAACAACAGCCACGCTGATAATCCCTTGTGGAATCCCAAACCGTGTGATCGTGACCTTTTCTGTACAAAACTACTCCAGGGATCTTTGAATGGACTAAAGCTGGAAACACAGACGACACCTAGGTATCCTTACCTGCGGCAGGTCTGGTGTACGTGGATAGTGCAGTTCTGGGACAGATCCGCAAGGCGGCGGAAAGCGCCGTCCTGGCGGTCTGCATCCTCCCGCTGGATACTTCAATACAAAAACGTTTAGTTCAAGACTTTCTCGTCTTGAACTAAACGAAATAGTGTTTCTCACGGAAACTATAACTTTTCACTGACAACTTTCAAGCAAAACATCGACCAGGTTGTCGCAAAAGACACTGTTTTGGCGTGTGGTCTCGCAGTCAGGAAACAGCACGTCTTGCTTCTCTTGTAGAACGTTTGTCACTAGTAGTGGTAAACAACAACAAACCCGTTGTTACCTGGAACAACCTTCTATGACGCCCCTGATTGTGAGGTCGTTTCCGGTCAGTTGACGGACTTCCGGTGTTCTAGAATACGGTGGATACTGAGACAGTTCGGTGTCGACGAGGGTCGAATACAGACCATCAAAACCTTGTATGAAATCGCTTCCGACGAAGTATTCCTCATGCGGGTCTCTCACTGGACTTGCGGGACGTTGGCGATCGCACCGCAACCGAGCGATTTGACAGAGCGATCGACGAATTTGATGGATAAAAACGAATCTTTTTAGGCTTTGTGTGTTTTGTTGTCTTTTCAGTCATACTTGTACGTTTTGTATGATATTCCCTATTTAATGTTAAGTCAAGGGTAACACAAATCCAATTTAGGTCACAGAAAGGTCGCCAATGTGCCGCAGTCCGGTGAGATATCTCCTTTAAGAATGAAGCTGAGGATTCTTCAGGACAACAGGTCGCCAGGGATGTTCGCCAGGGATGCTTGCTTTAACAAGTAGTTTTGTTTTACATAAACATGCATGTATGCATGTATGCACGTGTATATGTGTGAGAGAATAGGTATGTGTTTTCGTGTGAGAAAAACTGAAAGCTTGCAGTTCGTGGCCAGAACTTCATCTGCAGTAGTGGACTTTTCATCGTCAGCTACATTACCATATGAATAAAAACTAAGCACACAGGTAATAAAAAGTCAGCATTGTTATTAATGAAGGGAAGATTCATGCCTTCAGGATAAAAGAAAGTTTGAAATTTCCTCTAGATGCCACCTAAAAAGATGGATTTCTTTTGCGTCATGTATGGAAGACTGGGCCGTAACTTAAAAGCTTGAAGTGTGGCCCTGTGTAACCCGCCAGAACCAACCAAAATTGAGGTGAATTCACCCAAAACCAACATGTCATTAAGGTGTATTATCATAATTTACCCAAATGTCTATGTCTGCTCTAGATTAAGTGATATATCGGAGCAAGACAACAACAGGCATGATTGTTATACGTAAAAACATTATATGTATTCTTCATTTCAAAGATATATATAAATTGACCCGTATATCGGGGAGGAATCAAACGTACCTTTGCAAACGTTTCAGTTGTTGGACCACAAATGAAAATTCTACAGAGCTAGTCTGGGCTTCAGGCAAGATGATTTCGAGTTATGTCGTTCCTTGCTTGCCATGGCCAACATGCTTGCCATGGAACGACAGCCTCCCAGTTGTGGGAGAAGATGCCATCCCAAGTGGGCTGGCATGTGCGAGCCTTGGACGGCTGAGCTGAGCTGTCGTATGGCTTAGGGACTGATCGATATTTATTGGGGGGGGAGGGGTGGTGCAAAGTGGGTCCGGTAAAAAATTTTTTTGATGGCCCTCCCCCCGGCTCAAATTTTTTTTCAATGGCCCTCCCCCCCGCCCATTTTTTTTTTCAATGGCCCTCCCCCCGGCTCTAAAAATTTTTCGATGGCCCTCCCCCCCATTTTTCATGACTTTTCACATGAACATGTTACTGAATAAAAGTTAGCGGTAGTGATGTTTGACTGGGACAGCGGACGTATTCGGGGTTGTCCTGACGCACACGCAACATATCATTCGCGTCTCTCCCAAAATACATAGAGTCGACTTTTCATTTTGGCAACAGTGCATAATAAGACTTACCTTGCCTCAGCGTTCCCGCCAACCGAGAAGGCAATCTAGGGCGGCTCCGGAGGGCATGCTTTCCCGGGAATTTTTGGATTTTCAAGCCTTCAAAAACGCAATTTCTCGCAATTTGAGAGGCAAATCATCCAGTTGAGAGCGGTTGTCAGTGGTTTTGCGCCTTTGCTATCATCGGTGGTTGTGCTAACACGACCCGATGATTTGCCTTTCAAAACGAAGGAAATCGGTAGCTATTATTATTGTCACTTGTTGCTATTTACTTCTCATACGCTGTTGTACTTCAATATTTATTTGTGTTTTCAGGTACGTGAGTACCGACCAAGTTTCGGAATGGACACAGAAAATAAAACCTTTGATAAAACCGGCTACCATATCATGTTTGTCCCTTAACTTTCGTTTCATATTCATTCGTATGTTCTCGACCAAAGAGTTTATTTTTATGCCACTAATACCAGGATTTACCCATGAAAATTGCTAACATGGTAAGCTAACCAAACATGAACTTATAAGTAATAATCACGAATAGACTTAGTTTATTCCGTTACAGACATATTATAAACGCTACAATCATCGTAGTACCAAATATGAAACTTTAGTTAATCAAGTGACGATAGATTAGATCCATTCGTGGGTCAAAGAAGCAGGGCTGGTAAGTTACCATCACAAGAGTCCACATGACATCTGATCAAGGCCAGGTCGATGTAGGGTCGATGCTAGAAAATTGATATGATCCTCCGGTGGCAAAATTCAGCTGGCCAAGACAGTCCTAAACAGTCAAGGAAATAAACTGTGACTACCGCAAAACGCCGCATGCTCCGGCTTCCAGTGTGTTTTCTTCATACTGTACGTACTATTCCTGTTTCCTATGTATGCTAATACTCGTATAGTCGTGCTGCTATAATTCCAAAGATGGGGTCTTTGCATCGATTTTCCAACAGCAAATTGAACAAAACCGCGACACAACTTTGGACAAGATGGCTGCACAGTACTCTGTGTGTTCACCGCATCCAAACATAAAAGAGAGAGATCACGATCACATGACATTGCAATATTTGTTTGTATGGAATCGAAAGATTAGAAGAAGTTTGGGTGTGATTTCAGTGATTTGTAGTAGTATTCATTTTTGGAACAGATATCAACTTTTTATGTAACGATGTGTTTGCTTTGTTACCTTGTGATGCTGTCAGCCTTCAGGCGTTTCATGGCTTTCATCATTTGGCTGAGTTCTTCCCAGTTCAAGATATAAACAAAATACTTAGCACCGCGAAAATCCGTATTGCTGTTATTGAAAAAAAACACACATAATGATGGACAACAACATCATATTTGATAGGTGCTTCTTGTTCCAGTGAATCTTCCTCGCGGCCGTAGTACCGTCGGTTCTTCGTTTTCCCACTTGGGGGCGTGACGCACTGGTTGTGAGTTAGAATTATTTTTGATGGTGCCGCGCCCCGCCCCGCCCCTGGACAATACGTTCCAAGCACGCGACTCCGCTGTTTAGCAGGAAGCCATCCAACTATCAACTCAAAGAGAGGTGCCAATTACTATTAATTAGCACCCCGCCCTACCGCTCCGATCTTGTCTCGACGCCCCACCCACCCGGGAACATCCCTTTGCGACTCGTGTGACGCTGGCAGCATCGCGCGAAAACGTAAACAATAGCCGAGTATATATCTGCGGGGCGGGTCCCGGACTATTAGAACAGCCGTAAATGTATCAGATTCCCGGGGAAATCTCCTTATTTGAAAGCCGACAGTCCGCAGTTGACCCAAACAGAGGCAGTTATTAACGTAAAAGATTCCTTTCTTTGTCAGCGCGGGAATAGAATTGATTCTTAACTGTATTTCTGACAAATTTCTAGATCGAGGTTATGTCATTTTCCCACCCAGAATATTTGCGGCCCCGCCCACAAACCGCCGACTTTCCTTTGGTTACTTTGGTAGACTTGCTGGCGTCTCGCCGACGGCATCAAAGGATACCGACTGTCAATCAGCGGCAACTTTGTGGGAAAACGCGTGCGTTGGATCTCCTTGTGCTACAAAGTTTTTATTAGACTGTAGTTCCACGTTTTCTGTAAGTACAATCTGACGCAGCACAGCGGTTTCGGCGGCGATTTTTCTGCAAACATGTCTGCAAACAAGCGTGGGAATACCAGGAATATCGCTTCTTCCTATTTCGCACCGCCGAGAACTTCTGACAGCGACGATTGTAGCGTTCCACGTTTTCTGTAACTTGTAAGTAACGTTACCAGGAATATGGCTTCCTATTTCGCACCGAAGGGACTCTGACAGCGACGATTGTGGCGCTTCGACTCCGGACAAGCCGGGCATAGCTTAAAAACGGAAAACTGGTGTCGAGTCTCGACTATTGATATTGTTGAGTAGCTAAATAAACTATTGATATTGTTGAGCTGGGTGAATTTGTTGTTTCTGAGTTTTCGATCTCCGATCTTTAGATCTCCGTGAGTTTTCAGTTGTTTTTCACCTGAAGTACTGTATGTCAAGGTCCTGTGGAGAAGCTGATTGACTGCCACGATTACTAGTATCATAAATATGACCCTCAAAACGGAAAAAGAAGCCTTCTAAATAGCCTATTGCAAGAGCCCCCGAACCCCTGCCCCGATGCTATGAAAAAAACCTGGCGGGAACACTGGCGTCGCAAGGAAAATTTTGAACCCTCTTATAAATGCTCTATTTCCCACATTTGTTGAGTAAGGTACGTTTAATACCTCCACAATGACATCAACGCCGAGAAGTGCCAGTGTGGGATCGTTCCCACCACGCCGGCAGCTTCAGTAAATTAGTGGCAAACACAGAACAACCGTGCGTATTTCTTAATCTTTTTACCGACTCCTCGGCAAAATGTGTGTCGAAATGTGCTTCAGGTCCAGGCCGTCCAAAGTGAGATTTCGTCGTCATTTGACGCCCGGACGCCCCTCTGACGGTTTCAACGTAAATCCCGACAGGCCGCACGCAGGCCGTAGAATATGGGGAGTTTTTTAGGGATGCGTGCGCGTTCTCAATAGCAGATTGCTACGTATACAAAATTACCAGAACTTTGGATGGTACATGTAACGTTATAATGAATTTAAAAAAAAACTTTTTCGATGGCCCTCCCCCCTGATGCAGTTTTTTTTCGATGGCCCTCCCCCCGGCTCAAATTTTTTTTCGATGGCCCTCCCCCCAGGCCAAAAAATTTCTCGATGGCCCTCCCCTCCGGTGCACCACCCCTCCCCCCCCGCTAAATATCGACCAGTCCCTTAGGAGGTCACTAGTTCTCTGTCTGGGAACTTAGTGTCTCAAAAAACACGGGCCCTCCGTGGTGCCCCTTAAGGCCGGTCTGGCCACGCCAGGCTGTGTCGCAAGACGTTACGTAACACGATGTCGAATTATGTCAGGGGAAACAAAAATATTGTAAAATTTCGTCGTTATAAGTGTATTTTCCCACAATTTCCCAGACTCTTCTTGCCCTCCCCTCAATGCAAGGTTTAATATTGACTGAAATTCTAATTTGTTATTGCAAACCCGTGTTTGGTTTCCCCAGCCCCACCGACACCCCCGCAAATCTTTACACTACCTTAAGAGCAAGCATCTTTCGTTAGTGGTTTGGACACCAAAAAGTCCATTTGGGTAAATTATGTTCATGAACACCTGTAACATAGGTGAATGTAATTAATCTGAATGTAATAATTGACTTATTGACAAACTATGAACACTGGTCAGGACATCTATCAATCAATTTGATCGTAGGCAAACTCTGGAGGCCCACTAGTTGACGTGAGGATACAAAAAGACATTTAAGCAAAAACAAAGAAACAGTTTAAAGTAAAGTATTCTTTATTCAATACTTTAGACATAAGCAAGAAAAGAAGGTAATAAAACACATCTACTGAATCTCATTCTGTCATAAATGCTACTGCCAGAAATCTGACAAAGGAACAACGTCCAAAGTGTACATTGAAACGAAATCTCTCGTTCTTAAGAGTCATTGCACGAGAAAACCAGGCAAAACGAGCCAGAGGTGGGAAGATGGGGGTCGGCCAAATCGGCTCAAACTTTGTATGTGTGATAGGTATGTGGAACTATGAACCGCCATATAATTAAAACCCTCCAGCTATTTTTCGTTTTGGCGTTCTGGGACCCCCCTCCGAGACCCTCAAAAATCCAACAATTTATGGCTGAAAATTACTGAAATTGCAATGGCTACCCTGACAATTCTGATTAAGATACGATTATGAGTTTTATATTTCCATATAGCATGGCATCCCTAGTTTTACCTACCAAAAGTTGAAGGTGAAGCATTGAAATTAAGAGGGTGTACTAGGGGGTTGCGAGAACCAATGAAAACAGAATTTTCATCTCTTTGAATTTTAGTCATTTTTAAGGGGCATTATCTGCCCTGGGCAGTGGCTTTGGAGAATGGTTTTACTGTTGCTGGAGAGAGGAACATCTACTGATTCAAAAACAAGCGTCGTTTAATTGGGCCACCCATAACGCGAGCCGTGAATGGGGGCTCTTTATGGGGATTTTTCGGGTTTGGGGCTATGATAAATCAGGTTGTGACGTCTCACTACGGGGTAAGTTAAGGCAATTTTTCCTGCCGCTGGGTGAAAACCATGCATTCTTGTCATAAAATGCTAGCACAAATCAGAAATGTTGATTTGGGCTCTACATGGGGGATATAAGGATGCTTAAAAAGTAAATTAAGCTTGTTTTACACATTTTACAGTTGCTGTCTAAGAATTAGTTATTAGTTCCTCACTAAAAAAATCATATCCATATTCATTCATTGAATAATACATACTGAAAAAAGGCTATGTATGGGGGTTATCAGAACTCCACATTATCATTGGTTCACACCCGTTCACATGGGTGCAGAGCTACATATACTTTACATAGACATTAAAGAATTTAGACTATAAGAAATGTCAAGAACAATTTTAGATTTTAGCTAAAAATATAAAATTTTGATGGTTAATCAGGATCAGTACAGGTATCATACTGAATTCAACAAACTGCAGTTCACAGATTATCAAACTTTCAAAGTGTTCTCAAAAACGTAGCCCATCGCTGTAGCATGTAATGTAATTTTCATTCCCAGGGTTACACATACAATATTAAAATTTTGATGCTACATGTATCTGCAAAATGCATGCAATTCTTCAAATCATGCCATCGGACCATTGAAACAGACATACGCGTTGAACAGATGAATATCATTATGCAAAAATTGAAGTCCAAGATCATGCACATCAACTTGCTATCCACTCAGTGTGACTCTCAAGAAGGTGATTAAGGAGGATGTTGGTTTTCAGGATGATGATCTTTATTCTGTTATGCTTGACAGGGACTTGTAAAGAAACGTGTGTCACCTCACAGAGGATGAAATAAATGGGATAATACAAAAATATCAACTGCCATCATCTATCATTTGTGAGAAACGAACATCTGCAAACTCGCCAAATGCGAAGGGCTGCATGCCTTGAAGCTGACAGGAGTGACGCATCGCAATTTCCACGTACCTGCCACTTGTCAGTAACACGACCAGTATACGGGAAAGCCTCCTATATCTGCCCAGTGGAGACCATTGTGCGTACCTGCACATTTTGGGCTGTTTCTATGGACTTTTCTATGTCATGAAGCATTGACTTTGGGAACGCACTATTATCTGTATTACGGCAATGATACATACAAAGAATTTAAGTGATGCCCTTAACTTTTTTCAATCTTTGAGATTTCACATTCCCATAACATTATGACAACCTCTAACCGGCTACAGCGGATGTATATTTTGTTTTTTTAATTAGATGATGTTAGTTTTGATACTGTATTCAATTTGGTTAAACATTCCCCATTCACGACGGGGAATGAGCCAGAATGAGGTTAAAGGCAACCTAAGCAATATTAGGGCGCTGAAAGTCATATATTCAAAATCATTTTTTTTTTCTGATTTCTATCCATAGTAAGTTTAGATAACACTATCCCATTGTATATCGACCATCATGGAGCAAAAATGCGATGTCATTTTGCGGTGGGAACTCATTGAAAATCTGAGCACTTGGAGGCCAGCCATCATTTTAAATCTTCCGAACATGCACGAATCCGACCGATAAATCCTGAACGCTTCCGAAGAAATAATCACATGGTCATGGCTCAATGTACTTGGGCATTGTGACGTCACGCGGCCGGAAGTTACCGACGATTGTCGACAGAAAACGGTTACGGCTGGATTCTGGGCTGATTTTTGGGGGGACCCAATAAATAAAATACTCCTTTTGTGGCTTGCTTCTGTACTATTTTTAAATGCCCAAAGTCTGAAATAATGATGCAGATGTGCTAATATAAGGAAGTAAATGTCAATTTCAACCTCACCAAAAAGAATTGCTTTCCCCAGAATATTTCAAGTTTTACCCCCTGAAATCGCTTAGGGCACCTTTAAACAATATTCAAAACTATTGCAATTGTAGCATAGTACTTAACCACTTAGCTCCCAAGTACCTGGCTGTCCCGCTAGCCAATAGCCAGGTGCCTTGCATTGCATGAATTGTGTGGATTTTATCATTTTAGATCATTTACATGTGTAAAAGAGATTGAAATTACTAGCTACAGTCATTGGCTGAGTTCTTCGAGAATGCTTGATACCGAATATTGAATGTTCTTTAAAATGGAACAATTGCAACTGCAATAAACAATCTGTTGATTTCATTATGATTCATGTACTGACCCAAATTGATAAGTATATAGTATATATATTAAGTTTGAAACTGTTCCCTGACATTTGTTATAGTGACTGTCTTGTTTATTGATTTTCCATATAGTTGCGTGTACCAGTGATATCACATATGTGGGGTCCTGATAACCCCCATACATAGCCTTTTCCACTATTGACCACTTCATAATTTCACATACTTTTTTAGTAAGTAATTAACTGATTAACGTCTTAAAAAGGAACTGTAAAATGTGCAAAACAACCTTAATTTACTTTTTAAGTATCCTTGTATCCCCCATGTAGAGCCCAAATCAACATTTCTGATTTGTGCTAGCATTTTATGACAATTATGCATGGTTTTCACCCAGCGGCAGAAAAAATTGTCATAACTTACCCCGTAGTGAGACGTCACAACCTGATTTATCATAGCCCCAAACCCGAAAAATCCCCATAAAGAGCCCCCATTCACGGCTCGCGTTATGGGTGGCCCAATTAAACGACGCTTGTTTTTGAATCAGTAGATGTTCCTCTCTCCAGCAACAGTAAAACCATTCTCCAAAGCCACTGCCCAGGGCAGATAATGCCCCTTAAAAATGACTAAAATTCAAAGAGATGAAAATTCCGTTTTCATTGGTTCTGGTAACCCCCTAGTACACCCTCTTGATTTCAATGCTTCACCTTCAACTTTTGGTAGGTAAAACTAGGGATGCCATGCTATATAGAAATATAAAACTCATAATCGTATCTTAATCAGAATTGTCAGGGTAGCCATTGCAATTTCAGTAATTTTCAGCCATAAATTGTTGGATTTTTGAGGGTCTCGGAGGGGGGTCCCAGAACGCCATAACGAAAAATAGCTGGAGGGTTTTAATTATATGGCGGTTCATAGTTCCACATACCTATCACACATACAAAGTTTGAGTCGATTTGGCCGACCCCCATCTTCCCACCTCTGCCTGGTTTTCTGGTGCAATGACTCTTAAATGCATTCACACTATCACCTAAGATATAAAAACAGACCTTACTTCAGTTAAAATTAAATATTTTCTACGCTTCTACACCTCAACCTCAAAAGTTTACTGAATACACTCAAGTTGATTACAGATGCATGCAAAGCATGGCCACTTGCGAGGTTTCAAACAATAACAGCAGAACGGATATGGATAACTCTACTTACAATAAGATACAAAATATATTTATTTATTTATTTACTTAATTACATCATTCTCTCACTGACTTACTGTAATCCTTTAGATATGCAGATATGCAGATGATTTACTTATGAAAGTTTTCCGTTATGACACTAGTACAGACTGACTTGTCACTCTACATTATGATTCGTGCCAATTTAAGTTATAAGATACACTACTTCCACAGGATGTATATTTCACTTGTGGTCCAGACACAAAATAGACCATTTGGGTAAATTATGTTGATGAGGTTCTGTAACACAGGTGATCGTCATTAAGGTTGAATATATCTATTATTATTATGGTAAATCATGAAGATTTCACAGTACTTCTTTACAGAGTTTTTTTTCCAAACTACTCATATTCAAGTTTCCATAAGATTAAGAAATAAAGAAATAATGACAGATATATTTATACCGTATGAAGCTTATGGAAATTCATTTTACAGTTGTAAGTTCATAGAAATACGGTATTTCTATGTTTTTACATCTGTAAAAATGGACTCCGATGAGCTTCTGCACTGGACCCCGCAGCAGGAGGAAGATGTCGGTTCTCCGATTATTCGAACTTCTGCACTGGTCCCCCCAGCAGAAGGAAGATGCCGGCTCTGGCCGTGGGTTCACCCAGACAAGCTCCGCGACCTGCACTGCAGAAACTGGGGAAAGGAACTATAACTGACCTTACCATAGTTGTATACATCATTTACTACTGACATTAGACAATAATGAAACATTTAACATCCGTGACACCTTCATGACCAGATGATGATGATAGAGCAATAACAACATCAAAAGAAGAACAACAAACTCCTCTCCCCTGCCTCATGATATATTTCCGAAACGAGCCAGTAACTGTTCTGGTATTAAAAAGGTGCCGCACATCCTTGAAACGTACAGGCGGACAACCACAAATCCTTCTGAACATACAAAATAAGACATCCACAACAACTGACATGGCATTAGCATTGCATAACTCTCGATGTATCGACATAACCGGAACAACAAGATACACACCTGCATACCTGGTCCTCTAAACTTGCACCGAAAAGCCGCGGAATCGAGAAGTCCTGTCTGAGACGTGCACAGGTAACACACGTCCGCGGACTCACCTGGGCTAAACGTCAACAAACCTGAACTTTCTTACCTTTGACCTTTAAGTTCACTAAGGTACCTGATACACACATAACGTCGCGGTATGTTTGACGTACTGTCAAACACGTTTGCAGATGACTCTCCTTTAGTATGAAAGCTCACAAGCTAACTCTAAAACGCTTCTCTTGGACTTTTTTCTAACGTTCTGTCTCCTGTGTACTAACCTACATTCTCCTCCGATCTTGAACACTGCTGCGTCTATCCATATTCGTAAACTCAACGGGCCACACCTGAACGTAACACGGTGTTTATAAAGCGCCGCCCAGTGACAGGTGCAGGTACTGCTGACCTCCATCCACCGTCACGGTCGGGCTGCACCTGACCGTGACACGACCATGCTGAAGCGCCGCCTAGTGAAGGGTGAAGTTATCGCAGCTCAGTAGTGCCCAGTTGAGATAATTAGTACAGCATCATCTAGAACCCAGGAGAAGGTGTGCAGTCTGGTGATTCAAGGTTTTATTGCATCAGTTTCCTAAAAACTAATTACGTCAGGCAGACACATAGTTTTGGACGGGTCTCCTGACGCTTAATGTGAAACACAACAAGTGAAACCAACTCAATTCAGTTCTCATCTATCCTTAGTCTAACTATTGTAACGTCAAGGCACCACCGAAGATCAAGCAAACAGTTGTCTCCATCCTTCTCGATTTTCAGGTTTTCTTAATGTTTCACTTTGTGTCACCCATATTACCATGGGTAAGCCTACATGTAAGATACTTTCGAGTATCTAGCGAGGAATAACAATTAACAATTATATCATCTTGGGAGAAAATTCTTGTTCTTAAAGGTGTTAAAGTTCTGCTAGTTATTAAAACTTTTGTTTTAAATGCCACCTACATGAGTTTCTCTGAACACTATCCACACTCAAGCAAACACACCTGTCTTTGGTGCTGAACACCATCCACACACAGATTCGTCCTTGGTACTTAACATCATCCGCACACATCTGTCTCTGAACACTCTCCACACACAAGCAAACACCCCTGTCCTTGGTGCTGAACACCATCCACACACAGATTTGTCCTTGGTACTTAACATCATCCGCACACATCCGTCTCTGAACACCATCCACACACAAGCAAATAGGTCTGTCCTTGGTACTGAACACCATCCGCACACAGGTACACACATCTGTCCCTGAACACCATCCACACAAAGGCGAACAAACCTGTCCTTGCTGCTGAACACCATCTGCACAGACCTTTCCCTGAATACCATCCAAACACAAACGTCCCCGAACACCATCAACACACAGGTAAACACACCTGTCCTATATTTGAAGAGAGCCACACCTTCTGCATGTTAAAGAACCCACCATACTTATGGAAAAGGGTAAGGTCCATCTCGGAGAGAGAGGATCAAATCAATCAGTTTAGTCTTACACAGCTTGTATTCAACATACAAAATTGGTGTAATGCCTCAAGGCGGTCTACCAGTTAAGCGAACAAACAAAACAATGGCAACACACTGGAGTACATTAACTTTAATATATCCATTCAAATGACCACCACAAATTAGACAGAGGGGTGTACAGTATCTATTTATATAGCTTTTGACCATCTAAGGTGGCCATACTTGAACCTAGGGTAGATCTACGCACTTATTGAGACAAATGTGTTGCACCAACTACATATGTGGTATAGATAAATGGAGAATATGACCATCTAACACAAGTACATAAGATACTACGATGAAGAAGCAAACAAACTACATGTACATGTATGAACGTTTCACACTTGAAGATTCCTTGGCTTGCCATCTTAAAGACAGTACCAAACCCTTTGACATGGATTTCTAATGGTCAGTCTTGTGCTCTAAGCAGACTGGAATTTTCTTATGATATTCGTTTTTGCTCTAAGATACTGACGCATGTTCTAAGTACTGATTCAAAGTAAGTTTACTTCATGTTGTGATGAGGAAAATGTTTCTACTCTAAGTATGTTTATAGGTAACAGATAATAGTATGTACAGAGGGTATGTCACTAAGAACATACAAGTTATAACAGAGAAGTCATGATTAAGACTTTCAGCATTCCCACCGAAACAAAACTGTAGGAGACGTCCATAGTCGAGGGGGAGGGGCAAAGGAAAATCCTTGGGCTGGAAAATGTGGGAATTTAACGTTCTGAAATGCTTTTCGCCTATTGGAGAAGCAAATTTTCTATGAAAACAATGTTACTTGACACTATAGACATTCAAATGCAACTTTTTTTCAGATGTCATGTGGCACTGTTGACATCAAGGCAGCAATAATTTGGATGCCTCTGACAGTTGAGTTGACAGTTAAAAATTTTGGAATTTCTAACAATGTGAACTGCTATTTCCAGCATTTTGCCAGGCAAGAAATAGACATAATTCTACCAAAATTTGGCTTCGAAGTTTTGTGGCACTGGGTGCCTCAAAGTTGATGGTGCCCATCCAATTAAAGGCCATCAAAAATTGATCACTGGGAATACTACAGTGTCCATATGGTTGTCCATGAAAGCACAGTCCTATAATGGACTACTGACAGGATTCTTAATGCTTGGGTCAAAAGGAAAATTATCTTTAAGAGACCATAAGAAAGTGACTACAATGGCCAGGTGATCCTTATGCAGAGGTGGTCACTAGTAAACATTTGACTGTCCTGGACAGACTTCACCAAATGTGGCTGGCCAACACATCCAAACTGGCCACAAATAGTACATCGTGACAAATGTAGACTGGTTTGAATATTTTATGGATCCCATTGCATGCTGGTAAAAATGGAGAACTCTTGGTAAAATAAGGGACAAGCCAAATTATTAGCATGACTACTGAACCAAGTATTCATTCACCACATACATATTGTTGTGGCAATGTGTTGTTTGATCCCTTGTTACTCATAATTATGCCATAGGTGAAAAATGTATGAGTACTGTTTATCTTCTGAAATAGGTGGATAGGGAAGGGACACTACATTTGTACTGAGTGAGTAGGTTGGAAGCTATGTTGGAGGAAAAGGGATTGTTCATTTCTGCTGAAGGGGTAGGATAGGATCCAGGTTGGTAGGGAAGGGACTGTTCATTTCTACTGAATGAGTAGGGTGGGAGCCATGTTGGCAACGGGACTGTTCATTTCTATCGAATGGGTAGGGTTGGAGCGATGTTCAAGAAAAGGGACTGTTCATTTCTACCGAATGGGTAGGGTGGGAGCTACATTGTATATTGGAGAAGGGACTGTTCATTTCTACTGAACGGATAGGGTGTTCGGAGAGGGAACTGTTCATTTCCACTGGATGGGTAGGGTGGGAGCTATATTTGAAGAAAGGGACTGTTCATTTCTACTGAATGGGTAGGGTGGAAACGGTGTCGGATGAAAAGGGACTGTTCATTTCTACTGAGTGGGTAGGATGGGAGCCGCCGATTCAGTTCCGATGACCTCAGAAGCAGTTGGGGTGGGTGCACTATCCCCCTGGGGACCTGTAAAATAAATAAAAAACAATCATTTTAAACCAATATGGGGGGTGTCCCTGTGGTGTAGTGGTCTGCGCCTCTGCTACTCTGCCACATCTGGTTCAAATTACTTGGACCAGAAGGACTGGGGTTCAAGCCCCAGGTAGGACACCTCTGGACAAGAGGCGCATTGAGTCATACCAAAGACTTTATAAAAATAGTACATACTTATGAAACAGTATGGAAGTTAAACACACTCCACTGCTAGTGGACTAGCCCCCTGCTGCAGTGATTACACCACAGTGTGGCCCCAGGGCTATGGAACGGAGATGGGCACTGCCCTATACATCAATTATGGTGTGGGAGGATTTTAACTTTTTAACTTAAACCAATATGCAGTGTACTCAACATTATTGGCTATATAATAAAAATTCAAATTTCCAATGAAAAATATTGAACGCCCCAATTTTGGAATTACACTTCATTAAAACTTTTGATTACCTAATTGGAGTTCACTGGAGATTTTCCAACTTTCCAAAATTGTACTTCATCAAAATTTTTGATCATCTAATTGAAATTCACTAGAAATCTTCCAATTGAAGTTCATTGAACATTTCAATAATAACAGTCACACAAGACCGTAGGTCCCTTTTTCAGAATTTATTTGGGGACAGTAACAATACACAAAGTACAAAGAAACTTATCTACCTTTACCTGGTACAGGTAAAGGTACGGGGCTGGGCGTGCCTTTTCCAGTCGGCGAGGTGCCAGGTCCGCCTGTCATGGCCGCCACAATGGCAGGGTTCTGGGTCGCCATGGAGGTGCTGGGGGTGGGCTGGGCACTGGGGCCGGCTGTGGGGGGACAAACACACTTCAGTTCAAATAGAACTGTACAAGGCAGCAAAGCTCCTCCAAAACTGAGGAAAATGGCGCAGGAAACAAGCACTAGTGTGTGTACTTACAAGGTGCTATGTGTGTACTTACGAGGTGCTATGTGTGTACTTACGAGGTGCTATGTGTGTACTTACGAGGTGCTATGTGTGTACTTACGAGGTGCTATGTGTGTACTTACGAGGTGCTATGTGTGTACTTACAAGGTGCTATGTGTGTACTTACGAGGTGTTATGTGTGTACTTACGAGGTGCTATGTGTGTAGTGGACACCTGTCCACTGTAGGCCTGCGGCTGGGGGGGCATGTGGCCATGGGGCTGTCCCGGGGTGCCCTGGGCAGGTGCCTGTTGGGACTGCAGCTGCACGGCGGCCTGCTGACGGGCACGCATCTCGGCCGCCTTCAACTGTTCCATGTGGAAGGCCTGTCTGTCTGCCAGCAGCTGCTGACGCTGATACTCCAGCTGCAACAGGTGAAAAGTTAAGTTAAAATCCTCCCACACCTTTTAGTGTATAGTGCGCTCATCTCCATTTCTATAGCCCTTGGGCCACACAGGCCACTGCAGTAGGCGGATAGCCTACTGGTAGCAGTGTGTGTTTAACTATCATACTCTTTCCAAAAGTACTAAGCAGAATGTACCATTTTCCTTGATATGTCTTTCGTATGACCTGATCTTCTGAATGCAAGCCGAACATGCTACCCCCTAAGCTATTGTACTAGTCTAACTGGAATAAACATTTGTTGGTATGATAATCATTTATCTTATGATTATCAACAATAGAGGCAACTGTACATTCATTTATGTTTGAGGGGACTTAATTTTGCAGTGCAGGGTAACAGAAGATCTTATTATTATTTGTGGGCACTCTCTTATGTACTGTCCTATATCAACATTGCAGAGACCATCACACGTCAATACATACAAGTGTAGTTAAATTTGGTTTAAATCTATCCATTGAGATAAATTCTGGTATATAGGAGACAGCAAAAACTGTGAAATGTAAAACCGTGAATATTTCACAACTGTTTTTACTGCTCACCGCTTCTCTCTCCCTGTCCATGATGGCCTCCAGCTCCTCAAAGTGACGTAACTTGATCTCCAGTTTCTTCATCTGTGTCTCCACGAGAAGCGCCACAAGACTCTTGATCTTTCTCTCCTCCACTGCTGCCAGGTGCTGAGGGAGGGGAAAGGTACCATCTTCATGATAAGCACAACAAACATTACCTGAAGCATCAACTTAAATTTACATTCTGTTTTTCCAGGATAAAAAATATACTGTGGAACTGCAAGTTGCAATCTCAAGAAATAAATTGACTAAAAAATCAGTCCATAATCAAGATGTCATTGCAATATACGTCAAGACTAGGGGTGGGTACCGGTACCGTGTACCGGTACAAAACCGGTATTTCTTAATGGACCGGTCCAAAAAAAACGGTCCGTAAAAAATCCATGGACCGGCCTATGGACCGATTAGAAAATTCATAGTACCAGGCTACAAGTAGGCGGCCACATAACTGGTCTAAGAAAATACAAAACAGCAGATTTAACGAATCGAAGACGTTAGCTGTGAATCATATCTAGAAACACTTAAAGGATGAGTAAACAGACGGCGAGGAGAGTAAAGTTATCATTTTGAGACAAAGTGCAAACCTAAGAAATTATATCGTTCCAGACATGACGTTTATTTGGAGACTTTTACGTGTGTCTCGCTCTCCAAAATATGATGTACTGCGACACTACTATAATCAGGTACAGGTACAGGTCCGGACCTGACCCTCTGGACCTGGACCGAACCTGAATTTTATGTACCGGTACCCACCCCAAGTCAAGACAATAGTCAAATAAATAAGTACCTTTGCCTTCACAGCTGCGGCTGATAGGGCCGCGGCTGCAGCTGTAGCCACGTTGCCCTTTGGAATGTCCTCCCTCTGCTTCAGTTTCTCCTTCTGTTCATCTGTCAGCTCCACAGCCTCCTCTGTCTTTTCTTCTTTTGCTTCTTCCTTCCCTTCTTCCTTTTCTTCTACATGGAAAATTCCGAAAAGAGACCAAAACGATGAAACATCATTCAAACCCTCTGGCTCTTGTACCTTTCTGGAATTAAAAAGATTTTCTTGCTTCTCAGTTACTGATACCATGTTAGGATGAAAAAATTACAAAGCCCAAACAATCCAATAAAGGTTTGTAGCTTTTCAAGAGAAAGCGGATATCAAAATGTTTTTCCCAAATAAATCTGTCTCTTCATGAACGGTTACTTACAAAAACAGGTAAGGTTCATTGTAGGTGAAGCAGCAATCATCCTCTATTGTAGTGAAGCATGATGTGTCTTTATGCAAATGTCTTTGCCAAGGCTTGCCTCTTACTCTTAGTCCAAGCACACCCGTGCATTGGTTTTGAAACCTGACGCTCCTGCATATACACCGATAGCTTAAAATACACAAACAGCTTATTGTTGACACAGCTTATGAAGTGTCCAAAACTATGCTTATCATAGAGACTGAAACATCTAAAGATACAACTGTACTAAAATGTAAAGATTGCTTCTCACCGTCTGCAGGTTTTTCCGCTTGGTCTGTTTCCATTTTTTCACCCTCCTGGGGCTTTTCTTCTTCCTTGACCTCTTCTGGTTCTTTCTTTATTTCCTTCTCTGTATTCTCCTCTTCTTCTTTCTTCTCTTCCTCCTTCTTTTCCTCCTTTTCCTCCTCTTCTTCTTTCTTCTCTCCTTCTTCCTTCTGAAAATAAAAAGTGACCATTAACATTGTTGATTTACAAATAATGTAGCAGTCGTAAAAAAATGTTGCAGATAATACAATAATTATTGTAGGAATTATTAGTTACTATTGATTGTAGCTTTATGACTATGTTCAAGTTTGCAACACTACATACAAACCTCTACAAAAAGAGGTTTATTTTTTCTTGATCATGAATGACCATCAGGTAAATATTTTTCATATATAATTTGAGGGAATGAATATTGTCAAATATACTGATGACTTTTCCTGAATCTTTTCTCATCTGAACCTCTTGCTAAAGGAAAACTGAAAAAGTTGCTCTTCTGAAACTCACTGATCTTTCTGTTTTTTCTTTATTTTCTTTGCAAACGCTTTGTTTTAAGATCTTCCTTTAAAATTTCAGGGAACGAACGACATACCCAACAGAAAAGAAAATGTCAATGCGAAATGTGGCAGAAATTGAAACAATTTTAACAACTTCGATTCCAACAGTTGAATCTGGTTATCGAATTTTCGACAGCGGCGCAACTGGCGTACACAAAGTGGTTTCGACGCATTTTTTAAACTAAAAAGGACCTTTTTTTTCAAACTCACTGATTCTTCTGTTTTTTCTTCCTCCTTCTTGTCCCCCTCCCCGGACGGCCCAGGTTTGGACTCGTCCGTCTCCATGGGTTCCGTTTTCTCCGCCGGCTCCTCCGCGCCCGTTCCCGCGATCCCCGTGTCCTCCAACAGCAGGTCAGGGGTCAAGGTTCCAGACTTCGCTGCGTCCTCGACTTTCTTGACGTGAGCCTCGATCAGCGCTGGAGGAACCTCGTCCTTTATCTTCGAAAACTCCTCTGAGGAAAAAAAAAAGACCAATCACCAGTTAACGAACAATATCAAGTTTCTATCTGCAGAGAAAGCAAACTAAGTGCTCTTTCGATAGCAAAGATGTTCTTTTTCTAAACAGAAGAATGTTGATGAAGGTAAGACATGCAGGTAAACAATACTAATATTGTTTAAATTGTATACTAGTAAACAGAAGAACAAGGGCCCTTGCTTTTCTATAGCACTTCACATAATGCCTACAGAGTACAGTCAGACCTGCCCAAGGCGATAACCTGGGGGACCGAGAAAAAGCAGTCACCATGGCCAGGTGGTCGCGTTGAATAGGTGGTCGCCTAGGCAGGTTTGACTGTACACATTTTTTCTTCCCTTAAAACATTAGTGGGATCTTTCTTTCCTTCCATCCCAGACTGTTTTAAAGACTACTTCCCTTATCTGTTCTTCACTCCAAACATCCAAGTCTACCTTCCTACATTTTTTCCATTCAACTCTTCCCCACCCCTACCCTTCCCCACCCCTTGAATAACATTCCCCACCCCTCCCCTTACCTATAGCAGCCTTGGCAGCTGATGACGCGACCCTGGGGTCTACCACCGAGGCCAGGAAGGCCACCACACTCATGACAGGATTCCCCTGCTGACTGAAGGGGATGGGCTGGTAGGCTAGAGGTCCTGGAGGGAAAACAACAGGAAACAAATATGGCGTCATTCATGTAGAAAAAACAACAGCATACAAACATGGTATCATTCGTGTAGAAAAAAACAACAGTAAATAAACATGGTTATATAACATCTGTCTGAGCTACCTACATACCAAAAATCATGGAAACCTGTTGTTCCTTTATTCAGTTATCTTTCTTGAAAGATTTTAACGAAAATGCCCCTGTAGTCTCAGAGAAAGCTATGTGCCCCCCAAAATCAAGACCATAGCACGTCCAGGTCAAAAGATACAAAAACGGAAGTTTGCAGTACCAAGGTTACAAACCAAAGGCCCAAAATTAAGCTTGACCTTCGTCTTCCCAAGATCTAACAACAAACCAAATATCATCACTATCCATCCTGCTGTTCTTAAGTTGACCACGAATGATGTCTTACCGACTGCCTCCTGAGAGTCCTCCAGATATGGGTCCTCTATGGGCAGCCGTAGGAAGTGCAGGATACACTCGTCCTGGGTCCTGCTGCCCACGTGTTCACACACCTTGTTCCAGTCATCCTTGTACATCTCCATGCCCTGGGAAAACAACAACACTTCAGTAAACACATTTAGTTCAAGGTGATCTTATAGTTAGGGTTGTTGATATAGAATCTAATGGTTCTGGGCTTGAATCCCTAGCAGGTCCCAATGTTGTGTCCTTGGGAAAGGTACTTGGGAAAGGTATCTAGACTTATCCTCTATTGCACCATCCAAAATTATCTTCACTTTATTAACACATCAATGCAGAATTTTGGTATAAAACCTGGTTCTGCAGTTCTTCCCTTTAGTTACTGACGAAAGACATTGGACGCTGTCTGAAACTTCTGTTTCAAAATTTTCTCCAGTTGCTTGAGTAACTGTCATTTGGCGTATCTTACAACCTTGATGTTTAACCTTCATCGACGTATATTTTGTATACATGTATTTACATGTTTGCTACTTCATCTGATTGATAATTATGAATGATGATGGTGATATGTAGAAGTGTTCTTCTTTGTGAGGACATAAACAACATGTATGGTTAGCCACATGGAGTCCTTACCTCCAGTAGAAGAAGTGTTTCTTGGTCGGTCCATGGTCGTGTTGCAGTCGCAGCCTTTGCTTTCAGGGCCGCTGCTGACTTGGACGTGTACATGTCTGTACGCAACCTGAAGGTAACGGCATGTTTATAAACTTAGAGGACACATCTAAAACAACGATGCACTTCATTACAAAATGATAAAATCAAGCATTGAAAGCTCCTTTCTTTTTCAGTGCTTAAAGTGTTAGGTAGAGTTAAAATCTTTCCCACATTTTTGGGTGTAAAGGGGCAGTACCCAGCTCCGTTTCTATAGCCCTTGGCCCACACAGGCCACTACTGTATGGTATTAGTCCTCTGGTAGAGGAGTGTGTTCGTCTCTCATACTGCTTCTTACAAGTGCTGAGTGCTGAGCAGAGAAGCAGCATGTACTATTTCTGTAGTCTTTGGCATGACCCAGCCAGGGTTTGCACCTTCGATGTGAACCCTTAAATGCAAGACAGAACACCACTAGGCCTTTACACCGGTTCATTTCAACAGAAAAAGACAATCATCTCCACTCACCCAAAGTTCTGTTGTTCGCTGGAGGCGGGCTTGGCATCCTTATTGTTCTTGTCAGCAAACTGCATCATCTGTTGGGAGGCAAACTATGACAAATAACACGTAAACAACAGGCGGAGACGCAACGAAGAAGGGGAAACTGTCAACCAGGCAGCAAAAAAAATGAACAAAAAGTCTTAAAGCTCAAAGAAAGGCAATGGGAAGAAAGGAATGAAAAAGGTCCCAAACTAAACTTATTTGAATGAAAGTTCATATGCGTTGGTAAATTACATAATGAGAAGTAAACTCCAAATCAAAAAATTTACAAACTAAACTTGGTCCTATTGAAAGTGTTATCAGGAAAAAAACGTCTATTCTTAACCTAAAAAAGATAAGCCACAAGTTTTGAAAATTCAGTTTTTGTTGTTGAGTATTTTGTGTGAAATTTTTAGTCTGTCCTGAGCAGCAAAATTCCTCTCAGAGAAGGAAGGACAAACACTGAAGAGATCCCTGCATTGAAGTTTGTTTTATTCCATTTGTGGCTCAACCTAAGTAATGTCATAGTGGGAGGGGGGCCCATGGGTGTGGGTTTGCTGTCTGGGTTATGGTCAGGGTTATCTTATTGTGCTATTAATACTGACCTGTTGTGATTTGGCAGGTTGTACAGGCTGTAGTCCTGAGGGAGTGTCTGACAACACGTGGAAGTGAGAGGTGGGAGGGGGGCCCATGGGGGTGGGTTTGCTGTCAGTGTCAGGGTTAGGGTTATCTTATTGTGCTATTAATACTGACCTGTTGTGATTTGGCAGGTTGCACAGGTTGTAGTCCCGAGGGAGTGTCTGACAACACGTGGAAGTGAGAGGTGGGAGGGGGGCCCATGGGGGTGGGCTTACTGTCAGGGTCCACCTGGTAGTTGACCAGTCCCCACTGCTCCAGGAATGCATGGACTCTATCATTGTGGGGGAACAAGTATGTTTGTTTGTTAAGCTAATGTACTAGTCTTTCTGGAGTCCTGTATACTATATAAATCCTCAAATACATTGTACAGTTAAAGATTTACAAATAGCTCTACTTTACTCAGCCTTAAATGAAATTACAAATAATTTAGGCTTCACAATTACTTAGCAAACCTAACATTGAAAACTAGCATTAAAAATAATTTGTGGAAAATAAGAATTTTTTCATTCAAAAACATTTTATTGACACAAGGTTACAATATTTGATTTTCCATACAGGTCACATATCTACAATCTTACTAGACTAGCTTGTGCTTTTCCTATATTCTGTGAAAGTAGCGAAAGCCAAAAAAAGGTAAAGACGCTACCTAGTGAAAGTCCTTCCCACACAACACAGTTGTGTAAGCACTGGGAGCTTGTCCATTTGTAATCATGTGTTCAAGTACCATATTATTTTCCATGTGTAATAAACGTATACCTCATGATCGCACACACATCTCCGGCCAAGTTCCGTCGACAGGCTGTGCTGGTCAGGTAGTCCATGGGGTTCAGTCGGTAGGTGTCAATCATGAAGTTTCTGTACGCCAGATACCTGAAAATGTACAAAGCAGAAGAAATGTTATAATCTTGGTTCCAATATTGTCTGTATGAAACAGCTCAACTAAATCTTCCAAGTTTACACAACATTTGCAACCTATCTTTCAGAAATAAGGGTGGATTTTAGAAATTGTACAAAATAGAAGAAATGGTATAATCTCTGAACAATCAGCTCTGATATAATTGTCCTTGTAAGACAATTCAGCTGTATCTTCCAAAGTAAAACAGTTCTTATAGGAATATAGGCTGACTTTAGAATTGAGAATAAAATGCTTGACAAATCAAATTGTACAAAACGGAAGAAATTCATCTTTTAATATTTGGTTCTGACAATGTCCTTGTGAAACAGTTCAACTATATCTTCCATGTACAACATTTGCAATATATATTCTAAGAGAATAAAATGTAACTTAATGAACATCTACTCACACTTCAGGTGTCTTAGACTTGTTCTTACTGTTGAAGAACTCAGGCAGGGCCCTTTTCTCAATGGTGTGGATACTGCAAAGGAGAAGACAGAAGTTTACATGTTAGAGTCTTTAGAAACATTGTAGCATAGCGTGCGTAGTCCAGTGGTCTCTGGACCATGAAGCCGTGAGTTTAAATCCGGGCTGTTGTCGCTCACCCAACATGCACACTACTGGACAGGGTTATCATAATTATCAAGCTAGCTATGTAGAATTTCAGATTGAAGGTGTAAAGAGCAGTAGTAAGGTTAGCAAAAATGTTTTGCTGACATTCTACTTTATTTCATGTTGTGCACCCCAAATTCTTTCTTTGCATCTAAATCTTTTTTATAGGTTAGGTGCATCTTTTCCCCAAAATAAATTTTGAGCCCTGGATAACCTTACCTGTTATAGTCGAACCATGCAGAGTAAGAGGGGATGATGATGTGATGGGTCTGTTCTGTCACATTGTCCTCCTGTGAGTCGTCTTTAGGTCCCTCCCCTTCCTTCTTAGTCTTATCCTCCTCACTCTGCAAGCACAAAAGGGTTAACCTCCTCCCTGCTGCCTAAACCCATAACCAATAGAGAACTGGTAGCTAAACGGCTTCTGCAGAATTTTAAAGGTTAATCAAGCAGAGCAAGAAATTGCTCTTTCTGGGCTTGAATTCCCATCTGCATGTGCAGATACTTTTAATGCCTACTTGCACTGGTCGAAGACAAAAAGGCCTGTGACACTAGTGTAATAAACAGCCAGTAGTGGAAAAGAATTGCCCTACATTCTTCATTATAACTTTCTTGATAACATAATACAACTGAATGGTGCAATAAAAAAACAATTGTCTTAAAGGAATCTTAAAGCAATGACAAAATCCTATCTTACCTTTCCCTCTTCGTCCTCTTTCTCGTCCAAGTCTGCGAGGGTCCCTCCTTTGATGGGCTGTTGTTCACTGTCCTTTTTAGTGGGAACAACTGGTGGATATGGAAAAAAACACAATGTTCAAAAATTCACTGGCCCTATTGAGCAAGTACATGATCATTTCCACTGGGCTGAGCTAACAAACCGTCTATTTAAATTCAAAGAATACAAATCTCTCTACCGTTGACGGAAGTAGGCAAGGCTAAGAAATCCGTCTATCAAAAAGACAAATTTCAGATAAATCTGTCTCTTTACCGTTTTTGGGGAGGTTGACCTCCTCCACATTTGGGACAGGGGAGGGGTCATCCATGTCCTTGGTGGCATCCTCCTGGTCAGCTTCCTCTTTAGATGACCGCTTCTTCCGGTCAGGGGTTGGTCCTGGGGTCCTCCTACGAAAATAGAAGGAGCAGGCCATGAATAACCAATAAGTTCAGATTTCCATAGACCATAAAAACTACTTCCTACTACTACTACATGGAACGAACATCATTTCTGCCAATATTTGTCTCGATTCTAACAATGTACTATAATTTATATTCATTTGCATCACATGTATGTATAGGAATGCATCTACATTTGTAGAGTATATTTCATAAGTTCAAAAACATCTAAACGTTCAAAATAATACAAAGCAATTAAATGTACATGTTATGAAACTTTGTACTACATTTATGTGCTTTGTTTGTTTCGTTTCCTAACCTTCTCCCTGTTGCCTAACCCTTTAACCAATAGAGAATTGTGTGCCAAATGGCTACTTCAGTGTGTTAAAGGTTTAACAGAGCAGAACGTTAAATGCAAAATCTAGCCTCTTCCATACCCCTTTTTCTTCTTCTTGGTGGGGTCTGGGGAGGGGGACCTCTTGCGCTTCTTGGGTCCAGGCTTGCCCCTCTCCCTTCTCTCTGGCTCCTCCGAATGGGCCATCTGGAGGGAGGCAGACTTTCTGGTTAGACTGTGGACCTGTGTTTGAGGACAGACATACCTCCAACATGTTAAAGAACACACTTTGTGGTTGGGTTTGTTGACTAAAAATCTTCTGGGTTCAAATCCCTAGAAGGTCCCAAAGTTGTAACCTTGGGAAAGGCACGTTACACCTAATTCCTCACTCGAGTCAGATAAAAAAGTGTATCTAGCTTCATCTAGAGATGTCCCTTCAGACGCGTGATTTGTTGACTTACAATCTAAAGGTTCTGGGTTCCCATCTCTAGCAGGCCGATATACTGTGCCCTTGGGAAAGGGACTTTACACCTATTTCATCACTCAACTCAGATGGAAATGGGCATCTAGCTTCAGTTAGGGACATCCTATCAGTCTGGTCTTACACAGTTTATACTTACTGTACAAAACCTGCTTGCTACATGTATGCCTTGAGGCAGTTCAGTTTATTCTAAAGAAATAAATTGTTGAGATGATACTAGTAAATCAATGGTAGAGAAAACATATGAGTTTGATAAATTGCAGTTAGAAGTCTCCACAAAAACTGTGAACTTAAAAACATCAAAAACTTTCGTGAAAATTTACCGTATGAATGTGTGACTACAGTATAACTAAAGAGGAAAGGATATGCTTTCTGCCTACCTCGTCTGCTGCGGACTTCATACGGATTCCATTTTGCCTCGGGATGGTTGTTGGATCCTGATAAAGACCAATCAATCAATCAATCAATCAAACAATCGATCGATCAATACATGTATATAAAGATATGGATTTTGTAACAGTAAACTCATAAAGATCGCATGTGAGAAATTCCAGACTGTTTTGTCAATGTGATCTTGCTCTTGGGAATTCATTTCAAAACAGGTGCAATTGTAAACTTTTCGGCCACATTTCAAAATATGTTTTTACAAAAACATATCTATTTTACATTCATAGAAAAGCATGTGAGAAGTTTCAGTATGTTTTGGCGATGAATTCTTGCTCTTGGTAATTCATTTCGAAACAAATGCGATTGTAAGCTTTTAAGCTACATCTCAAAATATGTTTTTACAAAGATATCTATTCTACATTGTTGCATGACATATACCTAGTGTAGTACATAATGTAACAGTCCTTCTAGCTTCAAATGGAAAAATAACCTTACCGATTCGTCAATCTCATAGTCTTCCTCGTTCATCCATTCATTGAACTCTTCAAGATCAGTCAACCAGCGAGCATTCACCTGGTGAGGGAAACAAAATTCTTATCAGATACAATTCACTGAAATGCAAATCCCTTCTCTTACTTGCAAAGACAAAGCATAATGCTAGAGACAATACACACATATGTACTTGAGACAATACTCAATGCCTTAGACTAAGCATAGTGCTTTAGACACAGCATAATGCTTGAGATAAAGTGTAATGCTTTTTTTAACCTTCTCCCTGCTGCCTTACTCCATAATCAATAGAGAATGGGGTGCCAAACGGCTACTTCATTCTGCTTACATGGCTTAAGGTTGAAGTTGAACTGATGCGACAATGAGGTTTTGCTAGGACTAGCTTTTATGGTCTCTTCTCATTGAGTGTGTTGGATTCTTTTACAATAGGGAAACCAAAATTGGAAACAGTATCCACTGCTATGACCCTGCCCTCATTGAAAGGAAAACAGTCTTGATATGAAAATTGAGACCATGTGCAGAGCTTGAAATACTGGGTGTATATGCACTTTTGTGCACCCAAAATTGGAGCAGTACACCAGATTTTTTTACAGTGGGTGCACCAGTGCAGTAGAGGTACAGGTATAGTGAAGTGGTAGAGCTATGAAATTTCAGATCAAAGTTCTTAAGAGAAGTAGTAGGGCTTGTAAATACGTATTGCTGACATTCTACTTTATGTTGTGCACCAAAAAATACATTTTTATGTTACAGTAGATGCACCAGTGCAACCATTCCCAAAAATGCATTTTGAGCCATGATGTGAGTATTAGAAATTTAGATGAATATCAATATATCTGTACCTTCCATGACCCCTGGTGTGGAGGGGGGAGGTCAGGCTCCTGGTTTACTTCACTGCTGGGGGTCCAGGTGTCGTAACTGTCAGGGAAACAATAAACAAAAACAGCACACAACGGATCAAAACATGTACAAGAATACTTTTAGGGGCACAGCCTGGACTACAGACTACTGAAGTCTGTAAAGATTTCAGTTTTCCATTCGAGTAATTTGTGATATTCTTTTGATCAAGTTTGGTGTAAAAACATTCTTGCTCTTCTTCTTCTTTTGTCTTTGAAGTGTAATGCTTAAGCTTGAAATGAAGCGTCTTGCTTTTTAGGTTGCTGACAGCGACACGGCTTTACTACAGCAAGCTTCTTTAACCCTACTTTTGTAAAAAAGGGCGTTGGGTTCTTTTACATGCATAGGTTCGACGCCTCAAGCTCCCTTATAAACAGGGCTGACGGGCTTTACGTTACCATCCAAAATGATTGACATTCTTACCTGTCAGGATAGTGCCACCAGTGCACCAGGGTTCGGTTATTCAGAATCATGATAGGACGGATCCAATCCTCTGTGAAAACAGCAACAGAAAAACAGGTTCACTTCTTTTTTCAATCTATTTCTTCTATCTTTAGAATTGCTAAGTTCATACACTTCAATACTGTCATGTTGATTTCTGAGGGGTACATAAAATATGCAGGCACAAGACTACATAGGTAAGAAAATAACGTACATACTAATAATGTACATAAGATACAAAGCATAAACAAAAATGACATAATCGAGGCTGTACTATACATATAAAACTGCACAAATTAAGTCAAAATTATGTCTCTGTCGACTCCACGTCTAACTTCGCAAAATCAAAATTTAGAATGAATATATTTGACAGTTGTAAAATGGAGTACATACCTGTGTCTCGTATATGAGCTGATTGGAAAAAAGAGACAAAAATATCAGTTGTCAACAAATATTACAGACACATGCACAACTTAATTTTTGATAAGCACACACAATAGTAATGTACAGATTAACATTACCACTCAATCTAAGAGATGCATGTACTTAATTCTACATAGTTTACACTATTTTGTTTCTACATTTTCTTTAAAAAAGGAAATAGTGGTACACAGTGCCTTGTACTTGTGGTTACTGCAGCCCCTCAATTGATTGAGTATTCAAAATCAAGACCATTAGCAACATAAAAAGGTTAAACTTAGAGATACAAAATATTTTGCTAGAAATAAGTTGGTCTAGTTCTTAAGTTTGTAATAGAGAGAAAAGAGACACATATGATTGAATCTTACGTTCAGTATAGGGTGGGATTGGGGGGAACACAATGTGGGTAGCGTTGGTCTTGTCTTCGGTCAAAGTGCCCTGCAAACAGAAAAGTCAGAGTCAGTCAAACTTTACCTACAAGTACAATGTAGATGTGTGTGTGTGTGTCTGTTTCTACACTGTAGTTTCTGTACGTTCTACCATCTGAGAGGGGTGAAGTCTGCCATCGCAGACTGAAATAACGGCGCCACACTGCTTTATATACTACTAGCTCAGCATCGCTTTTCCTATTTTCCGGATAATTTTGCTAGAAACCATGAATATTTGCATTGTGTGCTCAAACCCTCTTACAGCAATCAAATGCCAATGCTATACTTAAAATTTCTGTGAGAACGTCCAGTTACCAGGGCTTGCCCTTTATAATAAATAGCCCCTGGCTAGCTGGGTAGCCCTAGCTGTATGTCATTTCTATACAGCCAAATAAATCAAATCAAATCAAAAACCCTGTGAACCTACCTGGTGTCTCTTGATGATGTCCTTGAGTTTCCCCTGCAGTTTGGGTTCTACCTCAGGCTGCAGGTAGATGTTTGGTCGTGTCAGGCAGTCATTCTACAATAGGAGACATAGATAAAACATCAAGACTGCTGAAAGGGCCCTCAGCACAATAGACTAACAGATGATCTAAACTAATCAATCATGATACAGTCTAAACATATTTTAACAGTAACAAGTCTATTGTCTTCAATCCGTTCTATCTGCAATACTTGTTGATGCTTCGTACATGTCCTATGGTCTACAAGCAGGATTCACATAAACACAAGATGCTTGTTTCCTGATCTTCTGTAAATGTCATATGGCCTCCGTCAGTCAATTATGACCATGGTAAAATCCTAATTCAGCCCTACGGCATTGGCTATGGCTAAACAGTCGAATATAAGAATGACAGTCTCTGACACATAACACACATCTGTAGCACACCCATTCCACTAGGCTGGCGACATCGCTGCGTCCCACAATTTGAATGATCACTCAACAAACTTCATAGATAAAAACCGAATATTTCTACACTTAGTGTGTTTTGTTGTCTTTTCAGTCATACTTTTACATTGAGCATGATATTCTAATTATGAAATCAAGGGTTACACAAATCCAATTTAGCTTGCAGTGAGGTTGATCATTGTCTTGTGGAATGGGGGCCCATGTTTTATTGCAAATTTCTTTATATAAATATGTATGAATAAAAAAATGTTATGCAAAAAGCTCACCAGTCCACCCACCTGCACCAGGCTTCTCTCAATGTTCATGAACATCTCGACATTTCTGTCCATGCGAGATGGGTTCTGAAAATCAAACCTTCGCCTGTACGAAGAACAGGGCAGAAGGGAGAGCATATAATGCATGGTTATGATTTTTGTACACTGTAAGTGTAAATGCATTTAACCTCTTCACCAAGAACTTAAAACCACCAATGCTTATTCTGTCTTCTGCCCACCTACCACCTTGTTCTAACTGTAAACTACAGACCACTGCAAACACTATGGTACAGGTCTTAACATGTGCCTAAACCCATGTACTCTTACCTGTACCTGTACCTGATGTTATACGTCATGTGATATGTTATGGTACACAGGCTGTCAGCGTAAAAGTATTGTATACATGAAAGTTGATTCCCTCACTAAATTACATCCTCGAGCAATATAACTTTTCAAAGCCGTAAAGATACGGACACCAAAAAAAGAGACATGTAACAATACAATAGCACATGCATAATGCTGCATAGGACAGTCACACTCATGTCCAAAAAGGTCCCCTTTTGAGTACACTCCACATGTTTTTTCCCAACTCACCATCCCTGGTCACTCTTGAACTTGAAGACTGCAGCCAGGATGTGGCAGAGGCCTCCGCCTGGCTTAAAGTCCATGAACAGTTTAACCTGTAACATTCAACATAGAAGCTTTCACTCAGTCTGTACCTAGCGTTAGTAAAAACAAGGAAAGGGAAGGGATACTGCATCAGTTAAGCTCACTGAAAAGTGAAAGAAAAGCTCATCTTCTACTGGTCAGGATAGGAAAGACAGATACTAAATACTCTGCAACAAGGACACAATGAACAGTGCAATCTCCAAGCAGATATTGGGATGACATACGATTTCTGGGTAGAGGACTGTAAGTGTGTGTACTGTAAGAAAAGCTTAACAGCCAGAAATCTTAACAACTGTTTATGTTACCCCTCTGAATTAGCAAGAGTTTGCATTTACTAGGAGATTACAACAGTGGCCCAAGGCTTAGGACTGCAACCCTTTTCTGTACTTTTCATGTTGGGTGAGCAAAAACGGCTGGGATTCAAACTCCCAACCTGTAGGTCCAGAGGAAAATTTGTTTGATACTTACAGGGAGTTTGGTGAGAGGTGGTTTGCTGACATGTTTGCCGAAGCTGTCCTCCTGGTACTGTAAGAGTTGCACCGTCAGACTGGCCAGCCCTTTATTGGTCAGTGGCTCTGCCTGTGTGTGCTGTCAACAACAACAACAACAAAAACATTAGTCTGGAAGCTAGGCAGTAATAAAGAAATAAAGTAGCCAAGGCCGGTATAGGCCAAATCTTTGCTGGTTAGTGGCTCTGCCTGTGTGTGCCTTTAGTCAACAACAACAACAATAACAGCATTAGTCTGGAAGCCAGGCAGTCATAAAGAAAATTGAAATAGCCAAGGCCTGTATAGGCCAGATTTTTGCTGGTCAGTGGCTCTACCTGTGTGTGCCTTTAGTCAACAACAACAACATCATTCGTAAAATTTATAGTTTCATCAGGTTGGTAACTCATCATAGTTTATTTGCTACATTATTTTTTTCTCTGCAAGTTTTCTCTGGTAAGAGAGCGCACATAATTCTTTAAGTTTTAAGTATGAGGCACCAGTGCCCCTGGAAAAAAAATAAAGACACGCAGACATAATTTGATAATTTCAAAAGAAACTAAAATTCACAATAGAATATCTATTAGAAATACTGGCCTGGTTGTAGGCTGATTGTGTTCTACTTAATCGTGACAAACCTGTAAGCGTACAGTACTACAACCAGCATTTAATATACAGGGATATATCGCCAAATACACAAGCAATACACACTGAAGAAAGGAAGGTGCATGACATACATAAACTGATAAAGAATCTAGCTGGGGGGGGGGGGGCAGAAATTGCATGGAAACAAATGATCAGTACGTATGTATATCATATGGACGAAATTTGAAATCCTGCGACAACTTTCAGCCCCAAGTAGAGTTTCCGTATCACCGGAAGGCGGGCGTTTCAAAACAAACCCGTCAAACTCCCCCACGCTTCTCACAATCAAACAATAGACACACGCCAGACATTGTATGGGGCCCCAAAAACGGGGTGCAAATTCGATCCATTTCCATGCTACAGTCTAGGTTAATATCGGCGTGTTTGGTCTCAAAAGAAAGCTTACCTTCTTGCAGTTCTTAGAGAGCCAGCTTCGCACTTGCTCGAACTGTGCTACGGTGTCGGGCGAGTCGTAGAATTTCACGTTTGGTCCGCCGTCTTTCTTCCTTACCGCCATCATGGAAGGCATTGTACAGCAAACGGGCTGTGGGGTGGCCGGAGTACGATGCTTACATGCCAGTAAAACTGTTACAGTAGATATAACCATGTCAAACCAAAAAACATTAATACACAAATCTAGTTATTCTGTCAGTTGAATCATACTAGTTTGCGTACATAAAGCTGTTATTATTAAAAGGAATATAGATTTTTGATGACTATATTTACAGGCAAATTTCGATAGCATAAGAGTCCTCTCTAATCCACCTCAATCAACGATGGATTTAGTAGGTAGTACAAAACGTTAGATATACATGATTAAGGGATTCAGCAACGTTTTATTGCAGAAAATCTATATTATATAGAACGTGTAATACATTTGTAAACAATAAGTTTGCTGTGATGATTAAAAACTTCGCAAATAGTTCAGAGAAGTTTACCTCATACACAGATGGTGTACTAGCATCCCTTGTACCGAGGCCCCCACATGTGTATCTGATGAAAGTTGGTCAAAACTTACTCAATCCGGATAAAAACTGTCACTATTTCCGTAATTATATCGTTTTTCTCGTCGCGATTCTTCCAACATGAAGTTGCTGACAGATTCAGGCAATCCACATGCTTTAAAAGCAGTTGTCGCGGCGAATATAGCAGGAACAGATCTTCTAATTCAGGAGGTTGATCGAACCAGCTGTAGTGGTGAGTGTTGCGAAACTACTTGGCCTAAATCGTGTAAAATCGCATGTTTGTCACGTCTTTGCTCTAAAAGTATAGTAGTAATGCAATTACTATCTTGTTTTATGTATTATATACAAGCGTTTTTCTTTGGTTACACGGTCAGAAAGGAAATCAGTCGTTTTCTAAGCTAGATCTGTAATGCTTTGTTTTTTTGGTAATGGGGGAGGGGGCGACAATTAGTAGTCACGTGTCATGTAGTTAATGATGGCCTGGGGGCGTGTCGAGGGTGTTCTTTGTTTGTTGACTTTTTTGACGACTAACACTAGACTTTGACACGATCCCTCTTTTTCTTTTATAACAGATCTTCCAGCGTTGTTGAATTTTCTGCAAAGGAGACAGGTGACATGATTTTTTGTATATACAATATTGGAATGAATGACAATTACAACACATTTTGTAAATCCTTTTAATGCAAAATTGTAAAATATCCAAATCAACCATCAAGGTTTATTGTAAAAATGGTTTTGATTTTTTCGAGGTTCCATGATGTACACAGACAATAGATATAATTCATTCAATAGATAAATAACGAATAACATTTTACACAATAATGTTACAACTGGTAACTGATATAAGTGTCAGTGCTGCATATATTCAAAGTTGACTAGTGACATGCTAGTGACATGCTTCCTTTTTTGACAGCTGCCAATCTTGGAGTTACCCAGTGGGAAAGCACTTTTCTCAGCTAATGTTGCTTGCAGGTGAGGTTTCTCAGGTCAATAAATATAATGCCCGATCACTTAGATTATTGGTTCTCATACCAAGGAGGTTTAACAGCCTCCCTGCTCATACTAAGATAAATAGTAAGAAATATGATGATGATGAAGTATGATAATGATGATACTCAAAGAAAGTTGATGCTAAAAACTGAAAGATCAATTTGAAATTCAAAACAAAGAGTTTGTATAATGGCTAGTGGCATGAGAAGGAAGGTAAAGAGTCAATACTCAGACCGAGGACGAAGCATGACGCTTTTTCAATAGCTGATAGTGGAGTGCAGCCTCACCATGGCTCACATCATCAGCCAAGCACACCAGGTCACCCCTACTCTTCTCCATAAGTTTATTTTTAATGCCATACATACCTTCATGGCTTGTAAAGTTGTATCATGAGCCTGACAATCTTGCAATTAACTCAGAACTTGTTTGAGACACATTTAACTCCTTATTCCTCCCCAGATACTTGTTGGGTAATAAAGATGCTGATGACTTCCAAGTTGATGAGTGGCTGGAGTGGGAGAGCTCTCAACTGCAGGTGATTCATTCATTCATTCAGTTACTCATTCCTTCCTTCATACAGACATGCATCTATTGGAATGCAAGTCTTAACTATCTTGGAATTTTCATTCATGCTGTCTTAATTTTTAAGTCATTGCCACTTGAAATCTTGTTTTGTTTCCTTACTAAAATTGCTGCACAGATAGTGTGCTCATCATGTACATGTAGAATACAGTAGATTTGCAAGTTTTCATGTAACACTGCCAAGTGAAAAAGCATTTCATGAAATAGTCAAATAATACAGTAGCCCTATGTCTCTACGCTCATATAATTTGTACATCATTTTAATGGCAGAATAGAGCAATTTCAATGGTAGATAATTAAAGTCACAAACAAACACCATACTGAGCCATCTTTGTCAACGTCTTTTAATCTTATTCTGTTTTTCCTCAGCCTTTCCTTGCCCCGTACCTGTTAACCTGTGTAGGACAGGGTAAGAAGGACAGTGCCCTGTTTGCTGATGTCTTTCCTCTGTTGGAACATCTGGACAAAGCAGTGAAGGACAGGCAATACATCGTTGGGGTAAGATATCATGTTGCCAAACTTTCTTCTTTTTCCCAACCTATTAGTATTACATGTGCTCATTGAGCTATGTTCCATTTAATATTTCCTGTCAGACAGTTAGGCACAATATTATCTATTCTATGAATAACAATAATTTTGAAAGCATAAAATGAACTATAATGTAGTGTATTTATGGTTTATTTTGTGTACTAGGATATCGTTATGGGTGATCTTGTTTTGATAGGTTTGCTTGTCTTTAAAACAGAACTCTGTGACATCAGCTGATATAGTAATCTGGTCAGCACTCTTCCCTCTCTATGGAGACTCCTCTAAGCTAGCAGGTAAGTTCTTAACATGGATTTTTTTAAAGCAACAACTAGAAACAATGACTACTAATGGGATAACTCTTAGAATGTTTACCACTAAAAAGTTGTAGAAATGTTGAAATGAGTGTAGTCCTGCACATCTGTACTTTGCTTCTTTTTTTGGGCAATAACACTCATTATGCGACTTTCTTGTTTTTTTTCCATTTCGAAGAACTACCAAGAGAAAACAGTCAAGTTGACACACTGTCGTTTTAAGTTATTTATTTGTTTACCAAGAGTATTAGTAATATTAGTATTACATATCACATCAGGTTTATGACCTACTTTTCAGGTTACCCTGAATAAGTTCAAAACTATGTGAACACAGACACAAGAACTAAACAAGTGACTATATAAGCATATTGCAAAATTTTGAAATTTCTCCCTGCAGATGAGTTTCTGCGGTACTCAGGAATTGTAGACTGGTTTCAGAACCTGTCAACTCAGGAGGCCTTCAAGTCCGCCATAGCAACGGTCACTAAGGGCAAGGGTGTGTCAGCTTGTAAGGTTGGTACTTCTGCCCATACTATGTTTGTTCTTTTACTGTTTTTCATCATCATACTTTGAATATTATGTGTTAGGTTATTTTCTTTGTGAATCTAAGAAGATAGATAAATCTATGTTGAGTATGCTAATTTATTGTAAATCCACTAGGCAGACAAGTAGTGAAAATCATTTCCACCATGATATATAATGTACAATGTATATTTTTGCTCAATGTTGCTACAAAGCTGTTTTCATATTGACATTCAAACAAAAAACTAATCTTGATACAGCAGTTAATGTTACACTGTTGATAATATGTACACAACAATTTATCTTGTATAGGCAACAGTGTGATTTGCTCCCTGTATGATACAGCACTAACCCTGTGTCCAGACTGATACAGTGTTATTTTCATAATCAGTCACCACCACATCTCCTCCTGGTGACACAGCAACACCACAGGGATACTTCATACCACTTCCAATGTGACACAGAAATCTGCCCTGACTGTCAAACATTTTCACACAACCATTTCCACTGTCAGCAACAATGATGTTTCCCATCCCATCAACACAAATGCCTCGAGGATGTTTAAACTGACTTTCACTAGATCCCTCACTCCCAAACTTGAACTTGAAGTTCCCCTCTCTGTCCAAGACATGGACACAGTGATTGTTGTAATCAGTGACCAGAATATTCCCCTCCCCATCCACAGTGACACATCGTGGGTGCCAAGGCTCTGGTGACCTATGACCTGAACCATATGTATCTACCTCAGAACCATCTTGGTTAAACACTTGAAGTCGACCATTCTGCCCATCATACTCTGTAACAATCACCTGTTCTGTTGCCATAGTTACAGCTATGCTACGGAGTCTTATCACATTTGGAAGATCTATTTTGGCCAAACAGGTGCCTTCCCTGGAATACTGCAATACATGATCATTACTCACCACCCACAGGTTGTCATTTCTATCTACAGCAACCTCATGTGGACTGAACTTTTGACCAGTTTCCCCTGGCAGAGTTGTAGTGAACTCTCTGATATAAACACCATCCATTGTGAACACCTGGATTCTGTTGTTCCACCAATCAGCAATGTAAACATCATTGTGCTGTGAGACAGCGACTCCTTGAGGACCAGCAAATTCCCCCCTGCCTGATCCCCTTCCCCCAAACCTGACTTTCCTCACCCATGGTTGTCCCACCCTGATTGGTCTGACTTTTGTACTTCTAACTTCTCCAGTACTTTTCTGTTTGGACTGAACAATAGACTGTTTGTTTGACATGGATTTTGATGTTACCTTACCCAGCTCTACCAGTGCCTCAGATTTCTTTGGTTCAAAGTGACAAAGTTCAGTTTCACAGATCTCAGGAGTTTGAGTGCTCTTAAACTTTGCAAGTTTTTGTGCCAGATTCAAGTCCTGTGTGAGCCAGACTGGTTCTTCCTGTTCCACAAGGTCTTCTGCATCTTCACAAACCCTGGACAGTTCAGCCAGCTGAGTCAGCACAGTGTCTCTCTGTCCTGTCAAAGCTGCCATGTTGTCCTGGTGATTCTTTTCCACAGTTGCCAAGAGACCATCCCTCTGTTTTTGTAACTTCTGTACTTGGACTTCAAAAGCTTGGTTTATCTTTTGTTGAACTTGTGTCTTGTTGTCTGTCACCCTCTTCTGCACATCTTGAATCTTTTTTAGGAATGCTGAGAAGGTTTCCATCATCTGTTCTCCCTTGTTGAGCTGTGCCCTGATGTTGGCTTTTATCTGCAGTGCTGCCTGTTTGATTCCTATGATGTTGTGCCCACAGTGAGCATCCCCGATACATTCACTACAAACTGGTACCTCGCACTGCTGGCAAAACAGATCCACATCTTTCGTTGGGTGAAATCCACACCTGTTCTTCTGTCCTCCTACCTGAGTTTTCTTGGAGAATTCCTCACATAGGTTGGTTACAAGATGGTTGTCAGGAAGCCCCTCCACCCCCTTAGAGGTCAAAGTCACGGGTTCTCGACATATTGGACACCCGAATGGTTCTGTAATCCCTCTGCAATCCTTTAACCACTGTTTGTGTTGGCCTTTCAAACACCCGAGGCAGAAGCTGTGCTGACATGGTAGTGCTTTGGTAGGCTTTTTGTAAGGCTCTAAACAGATTCCACAGGAGAGAAAGTCTTCTAGGATCCTCCCCCTGTATGCAGTAGGAGGGCGATCTTGAGATGCCATTTTCAGTCCCTAGAACTTCAGACCTAATGTGCCACTCCCATTTTGCGCTTGCAGGGGGCCATGGTTTGTTTAAGTTGCCGAGATGCAATGTTTGTAGACCACTTGTTCAGGAATAAATGGCCCCCATCCATCTCAATAAATGTACCTTGTTTTTCAACATAGTAAATCATCATCACATTACCCAACAACAAGACCTAATATGAACATGGATTACCGAATACGTCATGTTTAGTAATACACACCTTCCCTCGTCTGCATGAACACCCATTGAATGGCAAACTGCTCAATACAGGAGTAAGGGAGAATATGTACAATGTATTATATATAGATATTAATATATATATAAAGTAGGGGAGTTGAGGTAGTGTGTAGAGGAAACTTACCAATTATTCAAGTTTGAAGGTTTCTCCTGATTGCATCATTGCAAATTCAGGACTATGGGCAAAACTGTCCAAGAAGACCACTCAGGGATAAAATCTGGTCTGGTGGTGACTGTAGACAGGATCATTAAAATCATCTAAAGGACTACCATAAGTGGCCACATTGACCAGGTGGTCTTTATAAAGGTGGTTATGCATATAGGTTTGACTGTATGGGCAAATTTTGATAATAACGATGTAATAGGAGAAGTGTCTCCCATTTTGAACCTAAAGACAAGTAGTCTGATGAAATGGCACACCTAAACTTCCTCTTCACTTTAGGGTAATAAAGTTAAAGTAAAGTGAACTGTTTAAAACATTGGTGCCAAAAGACGAGGTAAACAGGGAGACACATATATACAAATTTAACATGCTTCAGTTGTGCATTGTATTATAAAAGTGCATTTATATGTAACAATGAGTGTACTAACTGCAATGTGTCCTGACTTAGAAATGCTTCTATATTTCCAGGCCTCCTTGTCAACTCAGCCCCTCCCCCTGAAACCAGTGGTAAAGTCCACTCTCAACAGGTCACAATCTGAGGTAAACAACTAATGATTTGTTCTTGACATTCTTATGTGAAACATGAAAGCTGGGCTCCCAATGTGTTACAAAATGAAACGTAGGAGGATTTCAGAAGATTTTAGACTTTTGCTGTGCTTAAAAAATACGACATAGTTACGGGATTGATCAATCTGCTTAGTTTGTCACTGCCATGGCTGATAAGTACAAATTTCTACAGCCCTGCTTTAGCTTCATGGTACCCCTGATAATTCTCGAGCAGCTAAGTTTTTCAATAGTATTTCATGTTTAGGGAGAGGCAGCTTTGATTGTCCTGACAGCTGCTGTTTATCCTTACTGTATTTCAGGCTGGCTCCACAAGTAGTGAGGTTTCTGTCAGTGCTGAGGAAGTCACAGCAGCCATCTCTGCTTTCAAAGATGGCAAGAGCCCCAAGCCTCGGATAAGGACACATCCCATGTAAGTTAACACATGTCACAACAGTGGATATCAAGGTCTTTTGTACACTACCATCACCACTCTGCCATCGTTTTGATTGTTCTTCTGCTACCCTCCCAAGGGCAATACTGACTGGTCATACTTCACACGAAAAATGTGGTCCCCCCTCATCACGGTTATGACTGAATTACATTTTAATTTTATGATCCATACAGCCTCCTTAATCCAACAAGTGCATTTGTTTTCCTCTCTATTGATAACTTTGGCCCTGTCCTAGTCTATTGCACTAAAGCAGTAAAAACTATGGATGTCTAAGTTTTCATTCAAGACATTATTTTCTCTGCACAAATCTAACTACACTGTACCTAACCAGTAAGCTTATAGATGAAGAAATGTACATTTCCCCCCCTCAGTTTACCACAGAAGGGAGAGAAGAACATCCTGATCACCAGTGCCCTCCCCTATGTTAACAACGTGCCTCACCTGGGGAACATCATCGGCTGTGTGCTCAGCGCTGATGTCTTTTCAAGGTCTGTAGTGTTTATTTGTTTGTTTGTTTGTATTGCATAACCAGAAAACTACCTTTATACACAAGCTGGTCATCCTGTTAAGACTTACATTGACCCAAATGGCTAAGGATGTTGGTATACAAGTTGAGGGCTTAAAAACAAAGAAGACAGGAACTCTTATAGAGGAAGAGTGGACTTGATCGTAATGATGAGTAATGATGTGTGGAGTGAGGAAATTGGTACCTCTCCTTAGAGCACAATATTGGAACCTGCTAGGTATTTGAACCCATTATATTCTAAGTCAACAACCCTAACCACAAGACCGCCTTGGCAGTTGGCACCATAGCAAAGCCCTACTGAGTCACTGATTGGAATTGTGAAGTCTCAGACACTAAGTCTTACATGTACATGTGCATGTACTCCCAGGGACACAACATTGGGACCTTGTAGAGATTCAAAGCCAGAACCTTTAGATTTTAAGTCAACATTCCTAACTACTACATTGGGGCCCAGTAGGGATTCGAACCCAGAGCCTTTAGCTCCTTTAGTCCACAAGCCTTCCCAAAAGGCCACCTTCCCACCTTAGCGAAGCCCTGAGAAGTACTTCAAACCTCATACTGATTGGAATTGTGAAGTCACATGTACTCCCAGGGACACAACATTGGGACCCGGTAGGGATTCGAACCCAGAACCTTTAGATCCTTTAGTCCATTACCCTAACCACGAGACCTCCATGCCACCAGGTTCTGCCGGTTACGTAACTGGAACACGCTGTACATCTGCGGTACGGATGAGTACGGCACGGCGACGGAGACCAAGGCACTAGAGGAGGGTCTCACACCGCAGCAGATCTGCGACAAGTACAACAAGATCCACTCCGAGATCTACCAGTGGTTCGAAATCGACTTTGACTTCTTCGGGAGGACCACTACACCCCAGCAGACTAAGTAAGTACAAGTGCAGTAACTGTTAGCGATCAGTAGGACTAGCTGAAGGAACCGTCCAAGGAGGAAGAAAGAGTTTGACTGTACTGAGTATGCCATGTAGGCAATGGAAAAGATGGAAGGATAATATCAGAGAATGAGCAGGCATGACACTTCTGTGGTGTCCCAACGGTCAAATGAATAGACTAAGGGATAGATGAAATGAGTAACTGTTAATTGGTTTCTATCTCCCTTTGTTTTTGTGCCCTTTGGCAGTTTACTGTCAATAAATATGAATAACTGGTACATATATGTTTAGTTTTAGTCCATCCAACTATGGTCATCAACAAAAGTTGCTTGCTGAATTTGTGTTTCTGTTATCCTATGTGTAATTAGCAAATCATTGCTAGCTATGGAGACTTGGTTTTATCATGCTTTATGTCCTCTTCCTTTTTTCTTTCAGAATATCCCAAGACATTTTCTGGAGACTCCACAAGAGGAATTTCCTGCTGACAGAAACTGTGGAACAGCTCAAGTGCCAACAATGTGACAAGTGGGTTTTAAAAAAACATTACAACAGTCGTCTTTTCTTGGCCATTGTATCACACTTATGGAGCAGAGTTCTGCTGCAGTGCTTCTATGTTCTGCTAGATGGCATCCATGTACCATAAAATGATACTAGGAACAGAGAATGCATAAATTGGCTTGTGTTTGTTTCCAGGTTCCTGGCTGACAGGTTTGTTGAGGGAACATGTCCGCTGTGTAACTATGACGATGCCAGGGGGGACCAGTGTGACAAGTGTGGCAAACTTATCAATGCAACAGAACTCAAGGTACGTGGCAGTGATGATGTTTTGTATGATATTTTAGCCTGTCTAATGTTGTGTCATGTTTGAATAACATAAAAGGTTATTTTTACTCATTGATTTTATTTACCCAGGAACCACCAAATTGGGGCAGTTTTAAATTTCCTGCGGGCATACATACAACATACAAAACTCCAAAGTAACTTTAGTACTTTAGTACAAGGAGTATAAAAGATGATGGAAATAACGGAAAAAAAATTCGCAGGAAAAACTGCAAACATGAAAAAACTGCAAAATTGAATGTTTCATGATTTACAGTACAGTATGTGACTTGTGTCTGTTCTGTTGTTCCCAGAAACCCAGGTGTAAGCTGTGTAACAAGACACCAGTGGTGCAGACATCTGAACATCTCTTTCTGGACCTGCCTAAGGTGAGGCATACTTTTCTTGCAGAAGATTTACCTAAGTTTTTGTAACAATGTTTAAAAAAGAATCTGATAGTTTAACAAGCTGGACTATGCACTTTTGTAGGTAATTTTATTTCAAGCACACCAGGCTACCACATATTACAGTAGCAGATCTAGAGTTAGTAGAGTTATTTAACAGTGTTAAAGAACTGAGTGTTTAACAGTGTTTGAAAACAGTGTTAATGAATAAAGTTCTTTAATGTACAGCGGGTTAAACACCCTAGGCTCCCCCATTCACGGGACTATTTAGTTGAGACCTTTATTTAGCCTTGAAAAAGGGTAACAAGAGATGAATAGAATACATGTACAGCAGCCACACAGGCAACTGAGGGGGAATAGTTGCTGATAACAGGTGGTTGCTCAGGACAGGGTGGGGTTAACTTAGAATGGATAGCATTGTTTTAATGTGGCTTATGACTGGAGGTGGTTACCTGGGCCAGTTAGTTGGCTGGCCAAGTTTGACTGTACATAGAGATCATGGCAAATTCCATTACCCCATCCAAGTACCCTTGTTCAATTCTACCTGTTTGCTCAGTTGGAGCCCGCCCTGTCAGCTTTCCTCAACACCATCTACCCGACGGACGACTGGTCCAACAATGCCAAGGTCATCACAAGGTCGTGGGTGAGGGACGGCCTGAAGCCTCGCTGTATCACCCGCGACCTCAAGTGGGGAACACCTGTGCCTCTAGAGGGGTTCACAGAAAAGGTAAGATTGATGTTGAGAGAGGGAAGAGAGAAAGGGGGGGTAAGGAGGATGGAAAGAGGGAGGGAGAAAGGGAGGGAGAGAGGGATGGACCTGAAGGGAACACTTGTACTCTCTTGAGGGGTTCATAGAAAAGGTGAGATAACTTTAGGAATGGAGGGGGGAGATGGGAGAGTGTTTGTGATTGTTTGTGTGTGTTTGTGTGTGTGTGTATGTGTGCATGTGTGTGTATGTGTGAGTGTGAGCAAGTGAGAAAGTTAATGCATTATAGGAAGAGATACATGATATAGATATGAAGATCAAGAACATAAGATGACAGGATATGTTGTATGAAGTTTTTGTGTCATTCCAGGTTTTCTATGTGTGGTTTGATGCCCCCATTGGCTACCTGTCTATAACAGCTAACTACACTGACCAATGGGAGAAGTGGTGGAAGAACCCCCAACAGGTGAGGCCACATTCATTGGTTCTTTGATATTTTCAAACAAGCATGAAGCAACAGGACATTGAAGATGGCAGGTGATCTCTTCGTTAGGACTCTTGACTAAGAATCTAAATGTTCTGGGTTCAAATCCCTAGCAGGCCCCATTGTTATGCCCTTTGGAGAGACACCTAACACCTACATTGTATTTCCTCACACAACTCACTTGAAAATAACTACCTAGCTTCGGTTAGGGACGTTCTCTTGCATGGGATGTAGAGCTGGAGGACCCGTGTTTTAGAGCATGTTAAAGAACCCACCACACTTACTGAAAGTCTGAGTTGATCAAACCTTACAGTCTGGTTTCTGGGTTGACATCTTGAAATGGTGATAGTTACCTGTTATATCAATCCTTCTGCAATGTAATAGATACTTGATGAAAACAGAGGGCTGGGAGGATTTTCATCTGTCTATATTCACTACCTGATACTGTGTGCAACAAAACTTTCCCCCATGCAGAAATGCCTTAATGCTGATCTTCCTATTCCTCCAACAGGTGACGTTGTACAACTTCATGGCGAAGGACAATGTTCCGTTCCACAGCGTGGTGTTCCCCTGTAGTCTGCTGGGTGCCGAGGATAACTACACTCTAGTCAACCATCTACAGGCTACTGGTAACTACACACCCAGGGTTTTACTTTTGTCTGAATTTGTACAGACCATTGTTAATATAAAATTTAATCCCTTTTGTTGATCATGTGTGATTGTTAACTCAACATAAAGACCAAAACATCTATTTCTGTTAAACTGAGTTTCCGTGATTGAAATTGTAACAATTTTTTACTTATTTCATTTCTGTACTAAGGCTAAGCATACTTCTAGGTTATTGTTGATTTCTTGTTATTGATGCTTAGATGATATCAAGTCTTTCTATTTTTTGATAGTATACGCATACACACGCACACACACACACACACACACACACACACACACATATAGATGTATTCATTGAGTGAGTAATGAAAACAAACAAAAATGTGAGTAAGTAATGAAAAACAAACAAAAATGTAAGAAAGTTTTCCCCTGCTTTTCCAGAGTACCTGAACTATGAGGACGGGAAGTTCTCTAAAAGCCGTGGTGTGGGCGTGTTTGGGAACAACGCAAAGGACACTGGGATACCTGCCGACATCTATAGGTTCTACCTGTTGTTTGTGCGACCAGAAAGTCAGGTACGACAAGTTTCTTCATGTTATCGCGATAATGATTTTATTTGTGACTACTAAATAGGTGATTGTGTTAAGCCCCTGTTACACATAGCTGACCATGGCCTCCTGACCCTCTCCAGGCCATGGTTGGAAGCTAGTCATGATAAGATCATATTTTGTAGTTGGGAGTTGGTCAGCAAGGTTGCGCAAAAGTTGTCTGTGTCAGTTGAATATGAATTTAAAAAAAATCTTTGATACAATTAGATAAGCAAACTGGTATTAAGCGCAGAGGAAGGTAAATGAGAGGTTACAGACACGTCGGTAGTAAAAACATTTTGGTCGTGTATTAGGTAGTAGCTATAGATAAGAACCAAGAATGTACACTTTCCTTCCACAGGACAGTACTTTCAGCTGGGAGGACTTCATGACCAAAAACAACAGTGAGCTTCTCAACAACCTGGGAAACTTCGTCAACAGGTAAGCTGGTGGGACAGTCATGATTTCTTAGTAGTCAGGAAACCGGGCCTAATAAGTTGGTAGAGTGCTTGCTTTGCATTCAGGAGGCTGCGGGTTCAAGCTTGGCCGAGACATACATGTACCTAAGACTTTGAAAAATGGTTAGCACTCAGCCACTTATGAGAAAGAGTTTGGTAGTTGAACACACACTTGGCTTGTCTATCTAATATGTAAATAATACTATGACATTGTGTCTCTGTGTTTCTGCAATCCAAATTCAAACAACCCTGCATTGTCAAACATGTACATTCTTGGTGTTTCTATGTATATCTTTGTCTGCAAGATCGGAAGGGTTGCCAAGCAGTATGGGTAAAGGGGGTGAAGTTTGCCATCTCTGAGTGACGAGAAGTACATTCTGTAATGAAAGTCTTCTGTGTTACCCCACAGGGCCCTGATGTTCGTGACTAACTTCTTCCAAGGCGTGATGCCGGCTGTAGATGGGACAGAAGAAGACGGACAACTCTTAGCTCAGATCAATAGGGAGCTCCAAGCCTTCATTCAGTGTCTGGAGAAAGTCAGGTTTGTATTTAAGAAAAGAACAAGAAATAGTCATATTTTGAAGTACCAGAGTTATCGACCTAGGATTGATGTGTTCAAAATTTGTATAGATGTTTTCCTCTGTTGTTTTTCAGACTGAGGGAAGGTTTGGTGCGAATCCTGAACATCTCCCGTCTGGGTAACCAGTACATCCAGGGGCAGAAACCATGGGTCTTAGTCAAGGGCACCCCAGGGGAGAAGTAAGTATAGCTTTGTGTTGTGTATGTGTATGTGTGTGTATGTGTGTGTGTGTATGTGTATGTGTGTGTGTATGTGTATGTGGTTGTGTGTGTGTCTGTGTGTGTGTGTGTGTGTGTGTGTATGTGTGTGTTTTTGTGTGTATATGTGTGTGTGTGTGTGTGTATATGTATGTATGTGTCTGTGTGTATATGTGTGGTGTGTGTGTATATGTGTCTGTGTGTGTGTGTGTCTGTGTATGTATGATTGTGTGTGTGTTTCCAATGTACTACTACAGTGTACTACAGAATCGTTTCAACCTCAAACTTAAAACACCATGAAAACCTTCTTTCCCTTCCACCGTGAAATAAAATCCCTGCGGAAATAGATAGATTAACTGTAGATATTGTTTCATCCCTTCAGAGCGCGGGCGGGGACTGTGATCGGTCTGGCAGCAAACGTGGCCTGTCTGCTGTCTGTGATGGTCCAGCCGTACATGCCTGCCACCAGTAACACCATCCAACAGCAGCTACAGGCTCCCCCAGGGGTCAACATCCTCACAGATACCTTCGTGTGTCAGCTACCAGCTGGTCATAAGATTGGAAAGGTACCACATATCAAGTGACATGTACATATAGAATGTAACACGGTGTATTCCGTATCGCCCGAGGTACCGGCCCGGCCATGGGACGGATCGCCAGATGGCCGAAGGGACCGAGGGTGATGCAAAATACACCGTGTCCTATCTTATTTATCTCATACCAACCACAGAGTTTTGTGTCGTTGACCAAAAGAGTTGTAATAACATCAATTCCAATGTCTAAACCCAACTTTTCCACAGTACAGCCGTGCACTCAAAGCGAGTTCGAATCGTTCGAATCAAACTAGGGAAGCCCTGGCCATATGGTAAAGTACTGACCGGTATAAATACCCATATCGAAGGTTATCACGGCCCGGATATGATATACTAGTAAATAAGTCTATACAGTCAAACCTGTACTAGAGCCACCTGGCCATTTTTTGGTGGTTCTGTTAAAGTTAGATTATTTCCCCACTGACCCAACTATGACTATTAAAAATCCTGTCTATATTGGCCACCTTTCAAACTTAAAGATTATTTTACTTAAGCATAAGGAATCCTGTCTAGTCTTTTGGGTGGTCACTTGACTGTATACCATAGCAACAATGATATTAATATCTTTGATCTATATGATTATGTGCATCAGCCATTTGATAATGATGATGAAAATGTGTCAACTTTGTAGTAACCAACGGCTGTGTCTCCCCTCCCCCAGCCCAGCCCACTGTTCCAGAAGATTGAAGCCTCCACTATGGCTGAACTCAAGAAGAAATTTGCAGGGACACAGATGGAGAGAAAAGAACAAGACCAGAAGGTATCCCCGAAATAGCAGTTTATTTCTTCATCATTTTTTCAATATCATTAGCCAAATAGCTATGGGACAGATGAATTGATAGATGGATAGATTTTTTAAGTTTGTACGGTTCTTGATGGCAAATGTGCTAGATGTCAGCACATCGTCAGCCAAATCCGTTGTGTGTTTTTTTGCACACTTTTAGACAGATTAGTGCGGTGAGCGTCACTCCGCCACCAGGGAAGGTTGTGTAAAATGCCTTTCCCAAAGGCACAACGTCGGGGCACGGTGAGTATCGAACCTGAGACCTATTGGTTCTGAGTCCAGTGCTCTAACCGTTGTGCCGCACCAACAGCACAGATGGATAGATGAAGTAAAAAATGCTATCATTGTGACAGCAAGTTTCGCTCTGGATGTATTGATTCAGAAAATGTTATCAGAGACATGTTGTCCTGCCATCCCTTACAGAGTAAGGCTCCTGCCCAACCTACACAGAATGCCACACCTGTTCAAGTGGACCAGGCAGAGGTGGACAGACTCACAGCTGAAGTACAAAAACAGGTATGTTCATATGGTTAACAAACACATTAGTTGCCAAAGCATGACAATATAGATTTTGAGGAAAAAAGCCTGGATATCTAGCCGGGAATCCATCACACTCTAGCTGCAATTTGCTTCTCCGTAGAATAGTTTGGACTAAGCTTTTCTGAAACACTAAGGCCACACCATTTTCATTTCTTGGTTGACGGAATTTTAAAAAAAATGCTAGATTGGAAAATCAACAGGAAAACATAATCTCAGAGGAAAGTTTGTACTTTGGTGCACACAATTTCAGGGAGTTAACAGGGTCAGGTGCAAGTTTTCGCCCCAGCCTTCTGTTTTCATGATTTTTTTTTTAATTGTTTGGTCCCATTGAATTGTTTGGTCCTTTCGTCCTACAGTATTATGGGAATCTATATTTCTTTACGGTATTGTAACTGGTATCGAGTTTTCAAATGCCCGTTTGACCCATTACCTTGCTGTTATGAGGACTGTGTGACTCAGAGCTAATCAAAACTCTCATGAATATTCAAATACCAATCATTTGTGTGTCTCAACATTTATGTTCACGCCTTCTCCTGTTTGCATTTATAGGGAGAGGCGGTTCGTCAATTGAAGACAGACAAGGCAGAGAAGAAGCTGGTTGATGCAGAGGTACAGAAGTTACTCGCACTAAAGAAGCAGCTAGCCGCCGCTAAGGGGGAGAACCTGGCAGAAATTATCGGTGGCAAGGGCAAGAAAAACAAAAAGGGCAAGAAATAGCAAACCAATTTTGCATGTAAAGAATCCTTCAATAACTGCAAGGAATTCTTTACAATATCAATCCACCAAGTGCTTGTTCTTCAGCGTTTTACAATGTTATGGATCCCTCCGAAATCTACAAAGTGATCTTGTCATGCATTGATGAAGGTTAGACATCCAGGTAATGAGATATTCAATACAAAAGTTACTTATTATAATAAGCAACTGGATAAGTTTTGTTAACGGTCAGACGTTTCCGATAGAATCCACTTTCTTTCATCAGTGACTGCAGATGCTGTCTGAACTCTCTCACCGTTCACAGAACATATCCAGTTACTTGATAGATCTCTTGATATTTTACTTCATAATTTGAAGTCGTCTTTTTGGGACAAAGAGTTTTCAACATGTCTTCTGTTGTTTTTCAAGCTGCCTCCAGAGTGATATACAAAGGAGCAGGTCTCAGTAACAATGTGTTTAATGACTGTTATTCATATCGGCTATGAAGTAAAAGATTCTGATAAACATGCTCTATGTACTATGCTCAGTAATGTGATCAAGATTTCCCACTAACATATTCTTCAACATGAAAAATGTCATTCTATTCCATGTTATCAACGAGCAACACAAGTAATGCAATCTTATGTTTTTCCGTCCTTAACCAAGATTTCTGAATCTGCCAATTTTCATGCTGTTTGGGGAGGTGTTCGGTAGTGCTAAGTTAGGTACCAGGTGAGCACTGATAGTGTATCTTCTTCTGATGTGACATTAGTATTGAGTATGTATTGACCAGGCAAACAAGAAATCAGTGACCATTTCTTCTAATTCTCGTTGAAAAAATAATGTTATGATGTTGAATATAGACGATAGTACTGTTTTATAGCTTAATACCATGAGTATTAAATGAAAGACTGCAGCACAAATAGAATATCAAATAGGTAACAAGGGTTGTGTGTAATTTCTATGAAGGGTGAAAGTACAGTTGGAAATTGGGATCATTAAAGGTTGTTAAAAGGACATAATATCAGGTCACAATCATTTATTTCATAATTATCATTGGCAAGGTTGTTGTGTTTGTTTGTGTGTTAATGTATGTGTATACTTTGTGTGTGGGGTGTGTGTGTGTGTTTCTTTGTGAGCAGCATAACTTGAGAAGTTGTGGCTGAATCTTTATATTTGGTGTGTAAGAGTTTGCCAAAACAAAAGACAAGTTTGATTATGGGCCCCCTAGCGGCTTTCTATGGTACTGCAGCAGGACTTCCAGGTTTGATATCCAGATGTTGTAAGAAAATCTATATGTTTATCCAAACACACTGCAAAGGGATTTACATTCTCATTGACCTAAAGACAGACCTGGTATACATGTCCTCTAGTTTTTATATACCAAGGCAAGAAGAAAAACTAACAACTTCAGAAAAATCAATATATTTTCTTGACACAACAACTTCAACAAGTATATATAAATATGGCAAACATTGAGAAGACTCTTACTCTTATAGTTGAGTCTAACTAGGCCCATCAATCCACAATGCTAACAGATCAAGTTTACTTTTGCATGTCCTTTTGTATATGTACACAAACTTACAAATGTCTTTACGTTCAGGTTATTTGGATCGGGTATAACTGCCCTTCACAGCGTAACATCCCAGCTTCTGTACATGTATCTGTAATTCTGCATAGCGGGTATAACCGCATTTCGGCATAACACACCAGCTTCACAGGCATACGGCAGCAGCTGGTTATATTACAAATGTACATTGAACGACATGTCACACCTAACCTTTGCATAATTTCAAGCGTTTAGATATTCCACATTACACACCACAGCTGACATAAGGCCAAGGAAAATATAATAACTTGCGATGATCTTCTTATCTTGGTAAAGATTGAGACAAAATCATTGCCTCATCATAATATTTGATCGCTCAGTCAATTCGTCTTGGTCTTAAAAAATATAATCTTAAGAAATTCAAACTCTTAATTTGTTCCACAAGAGAACTTTATATTCTCAAAAACAAAGAAACTTTAATCAAAGTCAGTTATTTCTTACAACCACAGCCTTTCAAATGGCCCACGTATCACTTTACATACACATATGATACTAGTATACAATGTAGTAGCTACTCCCTCATGTACATATATGTACAATGTACATGACTACCTTCAAATACACAAGGTATCTGGGGTTTTTTTGCTAATAACTTGTGAGAAAAACAACTTACAAATGAGTTGGTCAGTTATTGGAATCACATAGCATATAAAGTGGTTCTTAACAATACAATGTATAAGACAGCTACTCCCTCTTACTATCTCTTTGAACATACATACTTTTGCCTGACTGTACAAAATATATGTCTCTGATGACTTAATTGTAACGTCTTTGGCAGCAAAATGTTAAGAATAGTTTTTTGGAGTTTGTAAGTCTATGCAACTGTTTGCACAAGAATAGATATACATGTATGTCTATTATTACGATCAGTTTGGCATAATCTCAAGTATTCAGGTAGTATGTACACATTATGGCAAGTACAATATAAAGTCTAAGATACTATAGCCTGACTAAATCATGCTCATTCCAGCTCTTCCACTGGTAGGAAGGGGTTCCATATAGAGACATGTACAACTAGAAGAGTTTGTTTGCCTTACACAGGCTTAAGTTTATCAGTTTAGTATAGCACAGTTTGTACTCTTGGTTTGGTTGATTATGGCAATATCTTGTATCTCCAGGACAAAAACAGGTAACACGGAGAAGCACACAAGCTTTTGCAACATGTCCATGTCAGGATAGTGCAGGTAGAATTTTAGCTGTGCAGGTATTTCTGATGTCTACCTGCACTGGATCATTATAAAACCCATGATAGTGCATGAGTGGCCTCAAAATTATAATACAACAATCATGATGTCATATTATTTGAAATGGTACCACTTTGATTGTTTCAAATCATTGCCTTTTTATGAGTTTTATAGGTCAAACTTGCACCAGTGCAGGTATGAAGAATAAAGTACAAGAGTCAAACTTGGTCTAAAAACAACCACTCTGAGACTGAGGAAGAACAATTGGTGGTTGCTCCAGACAGGGTGGGGTTAACTATAGTATGTAAAATTGGACAGGACTGTTTCAATGTGGCTTATGACTGGAGGTGGTTGGCCAACCAGGTGACTGACAATTTTAGGTCCTTCCTGTGATTCTGCAACCTTTTTACAGTACAGTCCTTTACTTTCATTTCCTAGTGCTTTAGAAGGAGTCCAGTCTGTTTTTGACTGCATGTTGTACAGTTTCCAGGCTCTCATGGTCCAACTCCTTCACTAAGGACAGCACAGCACTCAGGATGTTGGCGTTCTGGGGGGAGAATGATAGAGAAAAGTTAAGTTAGAAAATCCTTCCCACAACTTTTGGTGCCCATTTCCATTACCCTCAGTCCACACAGTTGCCCAAGCACTATAGCAGGGGGTAGTCTACAAAGTGTGCACTCAACTCACTAGGCTATTACATTGTAGCAAATTGCACACATCTTAAAAACACATCATGATGTTTTTTAATCAATAGATGTTGTTATACAAGTTACAAAGTAATAATTCATACAAAGCATGCAGAAGGACTATGGAAACATGGACAGGGGAATATCTCATGGAAACACATTTGTTAACCATATAACCCACCAGGTCCTGATGAAACTACATTGTATTTACAGATTACTTACCCTGTGTTTGCTAGTAGAAGGTGAAGCTCTAGTCTGGATAGATGTGTACTTCTCAGCAGGAAGTGGCTTCAGGCCTAGCTGCTCTCGGATTTTACTAGAATGACAAGGCAAGATGGATTACTAGTAATCAACAAGTAATGCCAAGAACGCTGTCAATATACTGTAAATGTTGAAACGTCTGCTGTGGCTTAATGTTTGCAGGCTTAACTTCTTCATCGCAAACTTAAAACCACCGTGAAAATTCTTGTTCTGTCCTCTGCCTGCCTACCCCCTTGTTTCTACTGCAAACTTAGGCCAGACCAAGTTATTTCCTTGTTTCTCAGACATTTTGAAGTAAAAATCTAGCTATGGGTCAGGATTAAAACAGAGAACTGGGAGGAAAATTTGCATCTTTCTGCATGTATAGACACTCTCTGAAACTGTTTGAACTAAGGTACAGCCCTCAGGCTCTGTATTCATGGTAATATTTCAATTTAGCGTTATTTCTAAAAATCTGAGAAACAACAAATAAAATTGGCGTGGCCTTAAAACTGTTAATACAGTCAAGGCAACAACATCTTACTTGGTCTCCTCTAGTGTGACAGCGATGGCAGACTGTTGTGGATCAGAGTCCTGGTCAGCTGGGCTGGTCGATCTCCTCCCTCCGTTCTCCAACAGAACCTCCTTCTCCTTCTCTGGCAGTTTCAGGTCCTCCCCCGCCTCGATGGCCCGGTTCACGTCTTCCGGTGTTACGACTGGCGATCACGAAAGGAAGCGTTATTACCCTTTGCAAAGAAGGTCATGTTTTCGGGTGCGTGTGGTATTTTGTTTCAAGCTTTTCGCTAGGAATTATAGACAGGGCATCCAAAAATTGGGTGACCAATCTGATAATCAATAGGCTCTTTGGATTAAAGATTACCCACTAGCTTTGCATGTCAATTAATCTATATGCTGTCCCAGTGTCTGGTATGCAGAAAAAACAACAGTGGGCAATACGTGCAGAGAGAACACATGTACATGCAGTGTGTGTATGTAATTACCAGGGGAACAGGGCGTCCTCTGGGGGTCCCATACAAAATTAGGGCGTCTAATTTCTTTGTTTTCTTAGTGCAGGGCGTCCAGAAGACACCCTGCTACCTAATAGTAGTAGCCTGGTCTGTTAGTGTGTTTGTGGACAGCATAACTCGAGAAGTCGTGAAAAGGCAGTGTTATTGTAAACGTTTGTTTGTTTGAAACAAGCCAGAAAACTGCCTCGAAGCACAATACAACAGTTTTGTAGATTAAGTTAAGTACAAGCTGTGTAAAAGACTGGACTTTCTGTCATTGTCATACTTACTAGTATTGTCCAGCTTTTGTAGATTTGGCAGAGTTTTGAGAACGGTCATCCTATATTTGTCATGATCGGCCGTTTCACAGGGGTTGTCAGCCAACCACAACACTCGTAACTTTGGCAGGTTCTAGAGAAAAGAAAACGAGGCCATTGTACACGCAGTCAAGACAATATGCAGCATATTTCCTTTCCTTAATACATGATAATCTAAAGTGTGATCCCAAAATATCTAACCATTTGAAAATTTCTGTGACAGGCATTTAAACATGATTGCCATAGACTAGTATAAAATAAATATGTGTCCAATACTACAGACATACACATAAGTTCTAAAGTAATCATAACATCTAATACTAACATGCAATACTAACATAACATGTGGTAATGAAAAATCCTTTTTCCTGTCTTGTAGCTTCCTGCTTAAGTCTTAAGAAATAATCAAGGTATAGGAGTTAAATACACTAGCCTGGGAGCCATCCGATTACTACCGGGGCTCCTAAATTGATTTTTTCAGGGCCCTGGTAGTAATTATCGGATGGCTTTCAGGCTATTACGTGTAGTATAGATACATGTATGGACTACTTTGTACACCCCTTTCAAGTCCCACCTTGAGGTAGCAGATCTCAGACAACTCAGCTATGCAGTTCTTGCGTACATAAAGCTCCTGTAGGTTCTGGCAGTGTCTGAAGTCTTGCAATGTTGTTATGTTGTTCACGCTGACAAAAGTTAACAGAACAAAAAGGAAGAGATGAGCAAGGTACTACGGTAGTAGGTAAAAGTTAAGGTCCCAAACCCTTCTTGAGGTGTTTTGGGCATATACATGTAGTATTGTTGACCATACATACCATGCAAATCCAGTGGTAAGATTAGCTGTTCATAAGTGAGCTAAAATGGATCAAGATCAGTCAATAATTTTCACATGAACAGTGTTCTGAAGACTCTTCAGAACACTGAGTAGAGAAGTGAAAACCTACCTTAAACTTATAACTTCAATGTTGGGCATCTGACGAAAAACTGACACCTATAGGTGAAAGAAAAAGAAACAGTCACTAAACAACATTTTGCTGTCATTATGACTGTTGATCCATGCTTTGAGACACAAAGCCTTAAATCAACTTAATCAAGAATACAGACTCAAGAACAAACAAGTGTGTGGACTACTTACATCAGTCAACTCACTGCCCCTATAGCATCATAGATGGATCATGTAAGAAAACAAAAGAAAGTTATACAGTTGAGCAAAAATACACTACAACATGCCTGTACTTTCTACTAAGGAGAAACCTGCCTATAAGTATAACCTACTTGTTTCTACTGGATCCCTAGCATGACATGTGAATAACGCTTTTCTTTAAAGCTCTTCTTCTGTTTCAGTATGAAGTGAGATTGTGTGCAGAACTGCAGTGAACTAGATAGTAAAAGACTTTGCTAGAGCTATGAACGATGGGGAGAGATGGAGAGAAAGATGAACATACCAACAGTTTAACTTTTTCACGCTCTCTAAGTCCCCGGCTCTTGCCCGGGCAAGCACCAGTTTAGCAGTAAGCTTCACCATGTCGTCTTCAATTGTTCCTGGTAAAATGGAGTGGTTAAATCAACTTAAACTGGGGAAATCTTTCGCCTTGTGTATCTTGTATCTTCTCTACGTACTTCCGCAACAGGTTGTTGTACAAACTGAAACTAGCATGACATTCTGAACAACCAGTTGTAATATCCAAAGGTACAAAACAAACGGTAATATGCAGCTGAAGTAAGATATCATACTAAGATAATTAAATAATAGGTACATTTATAATTTTAAATGATACAAGATGATAAGATTTGACTAATAACGTAATTTTTGACTGCCGTAAACTATCATGTCACGATTATCGAATAAGATGCTTACTTTCTAAGCCGTCCACGAAATCGACTCCCGTCATGCTCTTCGTTACAAAATTACTTTGATAAAAGAAGGCTTCTGATTGGACGAGATTTTTGATAAGGTTTACTAATTTACTTAACTTTGGACTTAACCTTGTTTCAACTCAGTCTTTCAGATTTTATATATTATACTTATATCTTTACAGAGTGCCTTTAATCACGTTAAGTGAATTTAGTAGGAAAACGTAAGGTTTTTTCATATAAGACTGACCAATCATAGACAGCGTATTATATAGCACAGGAAGCTGACCTTTGACATTTTCTAGCGGCCATTTTGAATTTTGAGTTGGCGGTCTTTTCTGTTTGGTTCGACTATTTATCGCGACTTTCGCCAAAATACGGACCAAACATGTAACATTCCGCACATTTTCAACGATTTTGTACATGTAGAACTGAAATTAGTGCTTATTTTGTAGTTATGTATGACATTTTAGTCGAATTTTGAGCGAATTCTTGCCTGTGGTACTTGTCGACCAAGTCAAGATGGCGGACGGTGACAGAATTATTCGTGGTTTAAAGAACGGAGAAGACGTGGGGAAACTTGTAACAGAAATACAGGTAATACTTACATTAGAGCGTACTGTAGTCAACATTAGCACAAACAGTACTAGAGTAACTTAGACGAGACCTATTTGTTGTCTAGCCGGTGATAAATTTGTAGAAATAATTTACAGTATACAAAATAATTTGGAAGTGACAGTTCAGTTTCTTGGCCTAGGCGCTGGATCCAACTGGAGTGCTAGAAGTACTACAACAGAATGCATATGCATAATTTTAGCGTTTAACAATTTGTCTGTTTTAGAGTTGATCATTGGTAGCTTGAATGTGTACTGTTTCCAGGGCCTACACTAGAGGCCAGCTCACCGGCTTCAGTGTCAACATGCCCCCAAGGAAATTTTATAGTAAATTATACAGGGCCTCTGAGGTAGATCCTTAACTGAAAAAAGCTGTATTCTCCAAGCAGAGGTTTCGGTCAGGGAAGGGGGGTGGGGGGTGGTTGGCCACTAGTGGTCACCATTTGTTACATCCAAGGGGAGAGACACTCATAAAAATACACGACCAGCCTCTGCTTGGAGAATAGAAAGTCAGGGGGGCTGCTGTAAAATTCCTTGGGGGCACGTTGGCCCTGAAACCGAGGAACTGGCCAGTGAAGGCCCTGGCATCCAGGCTTCATCCTTGGATGCTGGATTAACCTGAATAATGATTTATATTTTTGAATGATTTGATCCATGTAGATGTATTTATCATTTAACATTTTCTTCGGGATTAGACCTACCTTGCACCTGTGTTGAAGACTGGAGCTGCTTTGTCTGAGCTGCCGGCTGAAACTCTCAACAAATATGGCCTCTTCTGTATGAGACTGCTGCGGGCTTGTGTTGAGGTACTTTCCTCTGTGCTGTATTAATTGATAGTAGACTAAAGGAGTTCATGATGACTGTACATTGTACATGTTACCATGTGTGAGTTTGTTGTGGAGTTCATACTTCTGTAGACTGCTAAAGCTGCTTGCATTACAGGGGGTGATAGATCCTTTCTGCCAACATTCGAACATGTGTTCAAATATGTTATCATTATCAAGGACTTAGGTTAACTCAAATTCTGTTCCAATGTTGAAATGCTCATAAATGATTCATCAACCTGTAACGCAAGCAGTTTTTTCGCTGTGTTTTAAGTTTGCGGTCTGTAGCAATGTTTTAATACTATGGAAACGCATATTAATTATTAACATGTCATGGTTTTGTGGTGGACAGATTATCAAGAAAACAAAACCACAGCAAATATTTCCAGATTTACAGACATCTCTCTTTTCTTTTCAGTCTCTGGGAAAGGTCAAACCTGGCTCCCCTGACATAGCCAACACCGTCCGCGTGGCCCACATCTCCTACAAATGTATCCAGCTGTGCCAACAACACATGCAGTTCAACCCCTTAGCACTGGAGAAACTTCTCTTCCACATCATGTCCCAACTTCTCAACAAGAACCTGTTGTCGGACGCTCTAGCCATCGCTGGTTTCCTGCATCGGGAGTTGAAATCCTTTCAGACTTCTGGCACCATGTCTTCAGAAAACGAAGGGGATTTCACCAACATTGCAAAGCACTCCTTCGATACCCTCTTGAAAGCTGCTCTCCGCATATGCGATCCCAAGTCTCTGTCTTCAAACTCGGTCGCTAGGCAGGAACTAGCACTCACCTCAGCACAGCAGGCACTCCAGATCCTTGTGTTGTCGGGCGTCGAACCCCAGTGGTTTCTAGGAAAGGTTGTCTCGATCGCAAAACACTTTGAAGACATGTGTCAAGGATCTGTCTCAGGGTATGAAAGCATCTCCAAGTTCTGTCAAGCGGTGTATGGAGACATGTTGGAGAATGCTTTGACAAAAGCAGACGAAACTCAAATCCAAGTCTGCCTCTTACAGCTTGGCTTCCAAGTGTGCAGATACCTTCAGCTAGCTAGGAAAGAAAAGGAAGCCGTGATGTTCATCAATCAGGTGACACATGGACTGCAGGGAAAGGTCTCAAAGAAAAATGAATCTCAGGACTTACTACTAGCATCTGCCAGGGTGTTCAAGGCATCGTTGCTTTGTAATGCTGCAGTCAGTGGTAAAACAATGGCCAAGCCAGACTGGAGAAACATCAGGACAAATTTGGAAGAAGCCAGTCAAGTAGTCAGGGATAGAATAAACGGGATAGACCACGGTGCAGGGATGGCGTTACTAGAAGCTTTCAACCAACTGCGGAAGAGTCTAGAGAATGTCTTCGATAATAGAGGTCAAGGTCAGTGCATGCTGTCTATGTCGACGTCGGACTTCTGCTCGGTGGAGATGGCCTTGACCTTGTTCATGGATGTGCTGCAAGCTCAGCGAGGACAGGGCAAGGTGAGGAGAAACTTGATAGAAATATGAGGGCGAGTTAGAAAGTAATGACAGGCTCCCTTTTTATCAATTGAGTTGAAATTTGGCACAAAGGTAAAGGCATGTATCTTCTTGAGACTGAAATATCTCAATTTGATGTTCGCACTTTTATGAGGAACTGAGTTAATTTCCAGTTGACCGAGATGACTGTTTATTTCAAGATGATTTGGAAAAAAAAGAAAATTTTAGCTATGTCTATCTTGAGTGTCTTTTCTATATTTTTTATATAAAAGTAGCCTGTAGTTTTAATCAAATCCTAGTCAACTTTAACTTCAGACTAACAAAGTCTTTTTCTTCAGGAGCCCAAGATTTCGAAAGGAAGACTGGATCACCAGCAGTGTGTGAAACTTCAGATGGCCACAGTTAGCCTACTGCTCCAGCTGATGAAACAATACATCAGTGTGCGGTCGGACAGGGATGTGTTACCCGGTTCCCTGGTGGTCGTACAAAGGGCCATGGGTATCATAGAGGATGTGTCATCTGGGAATGGGGGAGGCATGTCTACCTCTGAGCTCAAGTACCTTGGTAAGTTTTTTTTTTTTGGGGGGGGGGGTCATTTCTTTTTTTTGCAAAAATGATTATTAAGGGTTAGACATTCAGGTGATAAGATAGTACGAAATACAAAAGTTACTCAAACTTTCAAAGCAATTGGATAGATTTTGTAGTTGCTTTTAGTAACTTTTGTGTTGTGCGTCTTTTGCGACCTCTGTACGTAATTGAAGCCAAACAAGAAACGGTACATTCGTAATTTCACTTGTGGATTATCTCTGACATTTTCTAAGCCCATGCCAATTTATTTTCTTGGTTTTCAAACATTTCAAAGTGAAAGTTATGAAAGCTGAGAAAGAGGGCTGGGAAGAAAATTTGAACCCTATTATATTATATTTGCTACCTGTAGATTCAAGGATAAAGATTTTTCTCTCTGACTCTGTTGTCAAATTTTCTGTTGACACTCGAGTTAAGCATATCTTTTTAAATCAAGAAGCTACATTGAAATTGGTGTGGCCTTAGAGAGCAGAAATACATTAGACTTTACATTCAAATTGGTGTTTGTGTTTGTTCCAGGCTCCCATATCTACAACTTGAGTATCTGTGTGTACAACAATGGTTGGTATGAGGATGCCCTCCCCCTCATACAGGCAGCCTGTACACTGTTACAGAGGTGGTGCCAGGCAAGTGGGCAACCAGACAGTGCCAATGAGGTAAGGATTTGTACAGGAATTGGAACTAACTACATAATGCTTCACTCAAACTCAATCACTTGCTTGCTCACTCTCACGCTCGCTCACTCACTCACTCACTCACTCACTCACTCACTCACTCACTCACTCACTCACTCACTCACTCACTCACTCACTCAATCACTCATAGAATGGACTGTTTTTTTATATTAGGCCACAGCAAGTAATTTTTATGGATGACATCAGCGCGCTCATTAATTTTCGCCTGATTTGAAAATAAAAAACAAGAAATTTCATTGCCCTCCGACGGTGGTCAACATGCCAAAAATTGGCAAATATGTCGCAAATGTTGACAGTCTAAGATGTTTCATAGCATATGAATACCCAGTGTAGTTCCTGCCCATGATGGTATGACAAGCTGTTTTCTGCATTTGTTCTACTTAATTGAGCTGTATACACATCTTCAAGAACAGCTTAATGTTGACAGTCTAAGGTGTTTCATTGCATATGAATACCCAGTGTAGTTCATGCCCATGATGGTATAATAACAAACTGTTTTCTGCATTTGTTCTAGCAAGGACATTATATAAATAATGGGGGGGGGGGGGTCTAGTTTATTGAGCTGTATACACAAGGTGTTTCATCGCATATGAATTCCCAGTGTAGTTGCTTCAGATGATGGTACAACAAGCTCTTTTCAGCATTTGTTCCAGTAAGTCTATTGAAATGTATGCACATCTACAAGGACATATTTACATTAAATCAAGGAGTTTTTATATTATATATGAAACCTCATTGGTTGAATACAGGAATTAAAGACCTGTTGGTCATGATATCATATTTCGTCGCCTCAATTCTTGTTTAACAAGACTTATGATCTCAAAATTTGAAAATATAGGAATCTTGTTTTCATTGGCCCACCTTGTTTTTTTTTCGCCCTATCTCATTAATTTTGGAGTCTGTGGAGGATGTCATCCATAAAATTTACTTGCTGTGGCCTTAGGTTATACAACCAAATCTGTACAAGTGACCACCTCTACATAAGAACCACCTGGACAATGTGACCACTCTTTGGTGGTCCCTTACTTAGTTAATTTTTCCCATTGAAACAATAATCCTGTCTATAGTGACCACCTGTCCACATAGACCAGATTTCATCGGTCCTCAGCTGAGTGGTCTTCTTGGACAGGTTTGATTGTATATTGTGCTGCTTTTAAGATTGTATTCATTCCATTTTTTTTGTTCTTCCTCAGCTAAAACTAGCGGAAAGGTTCTGGTTCCTGAGTGAATGTCAGTTGAAGCTTGACCTGTGTGAAGACGCCATGTACTCAGCTGCTTCCAGCTTATTGGCTGACCCGAGTCACATGACCATGCAAGTGGAATCATGGGTAAGAGCCAAAAGGGAAGCAGTGGAAAAAGATGGAGACTTCAGATCAAGGTATTCACACACTTTTCCCATTCATATTATTTGATAATTCAATCACTACACAATGTTTTTGTAAAGTAATATAAACAGATATACAATTTATAAGACTGAATAGTTTAAAGCTACACCAACTAATTTTCAGACATCTTTAAATAAGAAATGAAGCAAGACTTCAGGGTGGTAACAGAAAAGTGGGAGGGAAATAGTGCTGTAAATGCAGACATGTTCTCGGTGGTTTTATGTTTGCAGTTTTGCCGGTAAGTTCTTTGCCGCGAACTTAAATCCACCTTGGAATTTTTTGCCCTCGTACCCACCTTGTCTACTATTGTCTCAACACTCCATTTTCTCCCTACCGCGAAATTAAATCCACGCAAACTAAAATGCATTTACAATATAAGTGACTATATTCAGTCCCTTCCAGAAACTGTGTGTCAAGGTAAAGGCATTCCCCTCAAACTCTATTCTTAATTCAGCAGTACCTTTTTTCTAGGCAAGAACCATCAATTCAATTTGTATGAGCCCTTAACAAAAAAATAGTGATGTAATAACCTCCCAAATCTGTTATATTTCTTCAGGACACTCAGGGATGCTCTACTGTCGTTGGACCCCCGTGCATTTGACCAGGACCAGATGATTGCAGTACTTCAGGAGGAACTCAGGGTGCTACAGTTACACAGGTATATGGGGCAGTTTGTTGGCATAACCGTAAACCACCTTCAATCATAGCACACCCAGCTGTGTTGTACGTTAAGCCCCTGTCACACATTCAGGACCTTCACACGACTTTGCTCCCGATCACTCCCCAACTAAGGTTGGCGCTGGGTTGGGAGTAGCCTGGAATCCATACTATTACTCTAGTTCACTTCTCTGATTGTATCTAAGCGGAACATGACTTTCCTGACTTTGATTTTTCCAAATCTGTAGTCAGCTGGCACAAACGGCTTCTGAAATTGAATTTAGCAGCACAACATTGTGACCTTCTAGGGATTCCAACATAGAACCTTTAGATTGTATTAGTTAACAGCCCTTACGACAAGACCACATGCCACCTTGTTGACTACAAAAGAAACTTTGGTACATGGACAGATCTACAGCAGAGTGGTGTTCATTATTACATATCATACATGTAAAACTTAAAATCATGTACCACAATTTGAACATTGTATGATCTTTTTGAGGACATCTCAGTGATAAAAATCTGTGTGTATGTGGTTAGATATGACAGCAGTTATGAGCAGTACTGCGTCATCTGCGACCTACTGGATGTACAAGGGGACAGCAAGCTACAGGAGAGAGCTCACACCATGGTACAGCTGGCACAGCTACTGCTGTCCTGTCCTGGGACCATCACATCCAACTGGTAAGTAGAACTCTTTTTTTTTCTAGAACTATCATAGTGTCAAACTTGTTGTCATCAACTACAGTAGGGGCATCCTCATTAGATAGCTTTAATTATAAACAATGCTTGCAGCTAGATGCGAAAATATTAGGCGTGATAGGTCGTTCAGTGTAATATAACCAGCTGTTGCCATCATATCCAACTGAGAAGTACATGTAGTACCCAGTTAAGTGCCCTATATTTTATTGACAAATTTGTATGTGTTCTGTTATTGTCTTCTATGAGCTTTTTGTACATGTACGTTTGTACATGTACTTGGTAGAGGTTATTTGAGATGGTCAAAAGATGTCCCAAAACAGCTATGATTTACTGGAATGCAAATTAGTAACCTACATGTTTTTATCCCTGTCACTGTATGCTTGAAAATGTTCTATTCCCAAAATTTTCCCAATGCCAAAAGGCATGATTTTGAAGCCTACCCCTTCCAAAACATTTTGTTATATTCCAGCACTGCTGTGGAATGCTGTGAGGAAGCTGTCTTCCTATTGGAGGAGATGATAGCCAATCAGGGATCAGTCTGTGATGTATCCATGACAACGCTACATGATGACCTGGCAACAGCCTACATGTGGCTGTACATGTGCAAAAGACAGGAAGACCTTGCACAGGTGAGTGCTCGAGCTTTGGTGTACTCTGCCAATAGTTTAATTATAACTGTAATAGTGGTTTGTTTCTTTACTTACAAAACAGAACAGAGTGGCATGGTTCCCTACACGTTAAATTATTCTGCTGCTTACATTTGATAGCTTACGCATTAAAACTGCTTAAAATCACTTTTTTTGAGGTCAAGAGAGAGGAGGTAAGAGTCAGACAAAATACATTATAAAAAAGATACAGATTACATGATTGAACTCCTAATAAATCTATAGATATGTAGAGGTATCTTTAAACATACTTTGTCTCACAAAAATACATCGGCTGAAAGTTTGTGTCTGTTTGTTCTTATTATTTTTGTTACTTAAGTAGTGACTGGTTTATCGAGCAAAACATACAAGAAAACAGCCTTGCAGTAAAAAGTGAATTGTGCCGAATCTTACAAACTATACCTCATACAATAAAATTGATAAATCATTTGATACTTAAAATAGAAACAATCGACATGTTTAAAGCGTCTCTTAAACTGTTAAAAGGAAATCAGAGTTTAGTAGTAGTATGTTTAATTACTCAATATGTCCCACCAGGTACCATATCTGGAATCTTCCCTGAAACAGTGCGACAAAGAAAAGGACAAGGAATCACAGTTCACCTACACTGAGAACGAGACATCACTGAACAAGTTGCTCGCAAATATAAACCTCCAGGGCTGTCGGTTAGGCCCCGAAGAGGTGACCATGGCATACCTGGATCGTGCCTTGGAAAACTGGTGCCTTGTGATAAAGGAGGGGTTTGACTTGTCTGTTATCCGGACTGTGGAGTCCACTGCAAAGTGCCTGAAAATAACGTCATCAATGTACGGTCTAGCAGGCAGGGTATGTAGATTTTTTATCTTATTTGTTTGATTCTTTGAACTGTACTGTAGCATGCGCAGTTCAGTGGTTGGTGGCCATGTTGTCACTCACCTGACATGCAAGCTACTGGAAAGGGTCACAGTCCTTAGGATGGGACGTTAAGCCGTGGTCCACTGTTTATTACATGCTTGACTAAAAGAGCTAGTGGAATTTTTCTGGTACAGTGAACATAGCGTCTCTTCTCTGCCATAACCAGTGAAAGATTAGCCTATTGTCATTGTAGGACATTAATAGATGTACAAAATAACAATCAAACAAAAGATACATATCCAGAATGTGCTCTTTGTCTGTGCTGCATAACTATACACAATGTGACGTTGCAGTAATGTAAAAATGTTTTTGATGTTCAAATGTCTCAAAAATGTTTTTTCCAGCCTTACCACCAGGCCCGTACGCTTCACCTACTTGCCACACTCATGGAGGCTGTCCAGAACTATGAAGAAGCTGTGTTTACAGTAGCCATGGAAACCATCACCATGTGTCTCCATGGTAACAGTAGCCATAGCGCCCACATTCTAACCAAGGCAGAGAGTATGGTGGGAAAGCTGGAGGAGCACAGTCAGGCTTTGCTGATGTTGAAAGTTGCCAAGAGCCACTTTTTGCTTCTTACTGGAGAGGTAATTATTTGTATTGAATTACATAGGAATACTGGTAATGAGATCATTTTAGAATTTGAAAAGTTTTTCTTTCCTACAAGTTAAACCATGGTCTGCATTGTACTTGTCGTAAAGAGATACATGTAGCAAAATTTCCCTGGTACAATGAACCTGTAAATACTGTACATAGCGTCTGTCTTCTCTGTCACAGCCAGTGGAAGAGCAGAGAAGTGTCCATTTGAGCTTCACTGGTTTCAGATCACTTCCTTCCACCTGATGTGATAAACAACAAATTTTTAACCTTTTTCAGGTGTCAGTAGGTTGGAGACTGGTGTGTGAGGTTTTAGCCAGTCCTGTTCTGGAGGAGCATTCTACTGTCTGTTACATGTTATCGGCTCAGGCCCAGCATGTCCAGTCTCTGTACCTCAGGCTGCCTCTGGGACAAACTCACATGGACAGAGCTGGTACGTTTTGATTTTTTTTAAACCTCTCATAGTTCTGTCAGGTGCCCTAGGACCACCACATTAAAGTAAAGACTATGTGAATTCAAAAAGATCTACTAAATAAGAATAAATGTAGCATCAGTAATCCCTGAGGTATGCACACTTTCTTGAGAAGGCCTCGATAACAAGTTATGTTTTCAAATCTGGCAGTCTTAGGGTGCTTGTACAAATGTTTGAGCATTGAAGTTACTCAATGGTCACTATGTAACAAGACCCAAAGGACACTTCAAGAATAAGGGTTACATGAATAGGACTGAGACAACATCTCTTCTCCATAAGTTATAAACATCATGATTTAGGCAAGCTTTAACTCACTTGCCATTTAAAAAGTGAAATTTTTGACCGTGAATTTGCTGTGATATTGCAGAAGGCAGCTCCTGTTTCGAGACGGCGTTTGATGCCTTCCGCGTGAGACTATCCCTGGCGAGACTGCTGTTCGGAGAGAGGCTGAGACAGAACGACCAACTAACAGCCAGCTCGGGTTCTAAAGCAAAAACCAAGAAAGGTAGGCAGAAGAGAGAGGTTGTTTCTTCGTCATTTCTGGGTACCATGTGTCCAATGTCTGAGTAGACAAAAGTTCTTACACTGATCTCAAGTACTTGCTTCATGATTTATAGGGCACATCATTTCTAGTCGTGTATGGACAGCTAGCGTACCTGGGATCAAGATTCCTGGTATTCCTACCTACATGTAGACATTGTGTCCCTGAGAAAGGCACTTTGCATGATCCTGTCACTTTACCCAGATGTAAAGTGACTAATAAGTTGGGGAGATAGAAGGCTGTGGAAATGGCATTGCCCTAGTGGATAACAACCCATTGCCTCTACAAAGGCTTGGGGAATTTTGCCCTACGTCATTTCTATCAACATTCTAAAAAGTTAAAACTGTTTAGCACAGACAAATCTCCAGCATTGATGCAAGTAGCTTTTGTGATCTGCGTAAGTCTCGTGTATTGTCTTCACTAGACTAATAAGTCAGCAAAATGGATAAAATGGTGTTAACAGAGCAGGTTGTCTAAAGCACAGACGCCTGTTTATATAACACCGGACAGCAAAACTGCCTCTTTTCCTCCCTTGTACCACGAGTGCTTTGGTAACAAGGGCTCATGTGGGGCATACATCATAGTAATAACTGCTGTTTTCGATGCTTTGGACATAACCATTTTTTGGTGTTCATTTTTGTTTTTTTGGTGAAGTCTTCAGAAAATATCATTAGGTATAATTTGATTATCTGATGATTTTGATTATATGTCAGTAATAATTAATGATATCCATGTACAACAATTGTCCTTGATCACTTGCTTCAAGTTCCAAGTAGAAAATGCATGTATCATGTACATTTTCACTTGTTGAATTTGAAAGCACCGTTGGCCCTCTGTTAGGAGTCATAGCGGGGAACCTAGCCTATGCCCAGTTTTTCAACATTACATGTTACTATAATTATATTTTTTTTCCAACTGGGAAGGAAGATCATTTAAACCATATATGTACAGTTACTAGTATTCTGTTCAATATCTAACAATAGGTATGGTCCTGAGGCATAATTGAAGAAATACTAGTACAACGTACCTGCTTATGATCTTAGTTCCTTCGGACAGTCATGTGGACACAGTTTTCCTGTCAATTTGGTAATTTTCCGGGGGGTACTTTTATTCAAGGGGGTGCTTATATTAGATTTTGAAGATTTGTCTGGGGGCTACTGTTATTCCAGGGGGACTTCTATTTGAGAGGTGAGAGTATGTATTTGCAGAAAATATGTACCCTAGGTATTTGCTCATTTTAATTCACTCTGAGGAAAAGACTGCCGTCAAAAATTTGATGCACAGACTTTTTGTGTTGGAACAAAGTCTAACTTTGTGCATAATGTACTTTAGTTTAAGTCTTTAATTTGGTGTTATCAGAGCTGGTATTCTATAGCCCAGGATATCAGTTTATACGACACCATACAGTAAAACTGCCCTTCTGCCTTCCCTTGTACCAAGAGTGCTTTGGTCACAAGGTGTATTGTTGGGCAGACAGAATTGTAGATAACAACAGTTACTTCAATGAAGGTTAGATATCCAGGTTCAATCCTGGGCCAGGACATCTCAGTTGGGGCTGCACCCGTCTTTCGAAAAGGGTGGAAAATTTGGGCCCTGTGTTCAAGTATATCGTGCTACTTAAACAGCACAGAAACGTGCTGCCCTATGTGCCGCTAGGCACTTACAAGGGTCTGAACCAGGGCTGTCTCCAGAACCTGTCCCTTTGTCCTTGGACGGAAACTTGCTTGTTTGGACAGACAAAAATTACACTTTGTCCGTCCTGAATTTTATGTGTGGGTCACGTCACCAGCAATAGCTGCCTGTGTCCCATGTGTATTGCACGGTTGCAATTCTAATAAAATTCAATCAAATCAAACTTGATGAAAATGTATTTTCGTAAGCTTGAAATGACAGATTTAACAACAAAAACAAACAACCTGGTCTCCCAAACAATGAGTGGGATGGAAAAAATCTAAAGCTGGAGACAGCCCTGCTCTGAAAAAACAGACGGATGCTATGTCTTTCCCCCTTCCTCAGGTTATCCCCACTTGCCGTGGTGGTGTTGTGATGATTTCCTGTTCTCCCTGCTGGACATGGGGAAACTCTACTCTGACCAGGGCTGTGTCAAGGAGGCCAAGTCATACTTCTTAGAGGGACTGGAGATAGCCGCCAACTTTCGACTGCCCAGAAGGTGACTTACATCTTAAGACCCACTAACTCCACACATGCACTCTCTCAATCAATCAATCTATCAATCAATCAATCAATCACTCTCTTACACATACACGCACACACACTAACCTCGCTCTCACACATTCATCCACTTGATATAAAAAAGCAATCTAAGGGTAAAATGTTCAAAACGCAGAAACTGCATGTGTGACAGTTTATGACGAACATGTACTGACAAACATCTACCTGTATTGAGAAAAAGGTAACTAGTTTTTAACAATGGAAAAAAAACTGTTTCTCCAGATGTGCAGAGTTCCTGACGATGTTAGCTGAGGTAGAACTGCACCGAGGACTGACAGAAGACTGTCAGCTCCTCCTTAAGTGTGCCTGCAGTGTCCTGACGTCTACAGACAACAAGCAAGACTTCAGCAAGCCACTTCTCAACAGAGACTGCTCAGTGTCGAGAATCAGTGTCAGCAAAGACAGTGTGTCGTTCGACGACCAGTCACCAGCTCCTAAGGAAGACATCAAACCAGCTGTAGGAGAGGAGAAGACAGAAAGTAAGAAAGATGCCAGAAGAGAAAGAAAGTCAGGAGGCTGCTTTGGGTTTGACTCATTGGAGAGTGAGGAGGAAGATATGGAAGACGATGATTTTATTCGGAGCAAACATATCTCAGTGTCAAAGCAGCTGGAAGAGGATGATGGGATGGATTCAGACCTAGAGGATTATGGAAAACACCAGCCATCGTTTCCCATCATGCAACTGCCGGACTATGTCGGGCACAATGCTAAATGCACATGCTCATTGTGTAAAGATGTTGTCAGTCAAACCTCGTATTTGGACGTTTTCCTCACGGCGACCGAGTGCGCTCTCTCAGAGGGCTTGCCTGCAGTTGCCATAGCAACATGTGCTGCATCACAGAAGATTCACGAGAAAGCCTGCCAATGCGCTTCAGCCGCGATGAAAGACTTCGCCTCAAATCTTGCAGATGGGAGGAAGAAGGAGGCCAAGTCGAAGAAGAACACAAACACCGAACAACATCTATTTGACCCCCAGCTTGCCCTGCTACATTGCAGGCTGTCTGAGGCCTACTTAATGCAGGAGAATTTTTCCAAAGCCAACACCAGCATTGAAAGCGGGTTGCTCCTCTTCCAAGGGAAGTCTCGAGCCATACACCTCCATTCCAACACTCAGGCACATCTGCTCTACAACGCTGCCTTGTGTGCCATCCTCCAAGAAGCTGCCAAGTGCAACTGCTCTCCATTCGACGTGCTGAACTGTAATCCCAGCACCCAAGCGGATGTGGTTGGAAACCTAGAAAAGTGCATGGAGAAGCTGTCTCTCAAGCCCGTCCAAAGCAAAGATTTCAGTGCCGCGAAGCAGGAGGCAATGGACTCTGAAACGTACAGGGCTTTGCAGGCACTGGAGGAAAATGTGACGGCCAAACACAAGAACAGACAAAGCAGAAAGCCAGTCATCAAGATTGACCTACCAGAAGACGAAGAAGGGGTCATCGACCCTGAGGTTGTTCCAGATGTAGAAGAAGATGATGTCTTTGTTGTCAGCAAGCCTGCATCCTCACGGAAATATCTTGCTAAGGAATCTACTTCAAAAGGTTCAAGAAGGAAGAAGGCAGAATCAACAATAGAATATAACAGTGACCCCGAGATTATCCCTGATTCTGATGATGTCTTTGTTGTCAACAAGCCTGCAACCTCACAAACATACCTTGCAAAGGCCTCTACTAAGAAGGTTTCGAGAAGGAAGAAGGCAGAAGATACCAACGATGACCCTCAGCTTATTCCAGATTCTGACCAGGACGAATTTGCTTTGAAGAAGACATGTGTTTCTGGAACATCCAGAAAGTTTTTCACCTCGAAGACACCTGCCAAGGGGAGTCTTAACCGACCAGGAGATGGAGCCTGTGAAATTCTCAACAGCAACAAAGGTGCAGAATGCACGAATGGTCTGGTTCCAAGACCGTTACTGGCTCTTGGTGGCAAAGTGGTTGATGATTACACCTTTGTCGGAAGTCCCGAGGCAGGCAAAAAAAGGAGAGGGAGGGGTAGAAATGCCGTCGCAAGCAAAACAACCGCAACCGGAACGGCAAGAAAACCTGCACGTGGCAAAAAAGTCCAGACTGAAATCACAGAAACTGACTCCAAAAGGAAACCGAGAGGTGCCAAAATGTCAGAGAAACCTACCACAGTGTCTACTCAAGCTAAATCGGCTAAAGGGAGAAAGAATTCTGCTTTCATCATTTCTGATTCAGATAGCGATATAGCAATTGCTTTAGCACCTTCCACACAAAAGAAAAGACCACAGAGAAAGACAACAGCAATAGTATACAAGGAGGAGAGTTCATCAGAAGAATCAGAAGGTATTGTATTGTATTGTTTATCTATTTCACCATGGGAAACATACATATATCCCCTACTGGCGTTTTTTTAATGTGCCCTAGGGAACCTCCCAGATATACAGTAAGGTATGAACATCAAATAAAATCAACAATACAAGCAAGAAATGAACACAAATTTGTGCTAACTTCAAATTGGTACAAAAGTAGCCTAGAAGCAACATGCCAAAAATTATTCAAAATAAGTAAAACATTGATAAGGGCTACATGTATCTCCAGCTTTAATTTTTTTCTGTCCCACTCTAAATGTTTGGGAGCAGATGTTGTTTATTTTCTTTGTCAAATCTGTTATTTTAAGCTTACGAAAACACATCAATTTCATGTCATTTTTTTCTGTCCCTAATGGCAAATTTATGCCCAGTACGAGTCTGGAGACAGCCCTGCATTGATGTTTTAGCACACTGAAGTAGCCGTTTGGCACCCAATTCCCTATTGGTTACAGAGTTAGGCAGCATGGAGAAGGTTAACATAATGTACATATAACATAAAACTCAATTGACTGAAGTCAGAAGTCAGGAATTTGTGTATCAATGTTCGGCAGATTCAGTGGTTCAGTGTAGACCCAGAAGAGGGAGAGCAGCAAGACAACCCAAGACTGCACCGTCCACCCGGGGTAAGGAACGGAGAGCGTCAAAGAAGGCGCCGATTGACGACTACAGTTCAGGAGACGAGATCTTACGAGCGGCAAGCAGTGAGGAAGACTGTGCACCCATCGTCAAGGTTTGATATTGAATCCTCTAACTTCATCCTCAGGACTTAAAATAGCCGGGAAACTATCCCATTCTTATCCAGCTTACTCCTCTGATTGCTAATCTCTGCAGAATATTCTGGCCGTCATTGCCATTGAAACACTTGATCCTTGTGTCCAGTGCAATTATTTCTGGCATTGAATATTTCTGGTTAACACTGTAATTGGAATTGAACTTTTGAGTGCCTGTTGAAACCAACCCCATTAGTATGATATACAGTCAAACCTGCCTATAGCGGTCACTCAAGGGACTGGCCAAAACTGGCCGCTAAGGACAGGTGGCCGCTATGGAGAAAATGTCGATTAATTGACCACGAGTGACACATATTTTCAGTACCCACTGAGATACATTTATTCACCGTACAGTACACATGTAAACATTGCATAGGTAAGTCACATTTTAGAAAGTCGATTGTTGTTCTTTTACTTCTATTTTGGGCTTGAAAAACGATTTATTTTATCTGCCAACTCCAAAACCCATGGCTTGCTCGGGCTTCATGTCTGTACAGACCAGCATCGCCATACTCTACTCTTGATCCTTCGCGACTGCTTCGCTGCAGGCACACGCGTCAACAACGAATTTTAATCATATAAAAGTCCTTCGCAGCAAAATGCCACCTAGTTAGTTAAGAACAAAATACATGTTGCTCAGTTGCCACTTACTGTTTGTTTTCGACCGTTTTGAAACATAAAATCGTGGCGATAGTTTTCCTTAGTCTGTTGTTGTTTCCCTTCCCCCTTGTCATTATCAGCTTCTACCATTATGCTAATAGGGTACTCAAAAGAAGGTCGCTCTTTTGATGGCTTTTTTCTTTTCAGAAAATTGCAATAGCCCAAATTTTACATCATATTAATGTTATTCATATTTCTTTTGAAGCTTTTGGTAAAGTGATTATCCTCAGTGATACTTTGCAGCAAAATAAATTTAGCGCATTATACCTCCGAAACAGTGGTGTCTTCCGTTGACCTTTTTGCTGCTGACTATCACCATAAAAGTCTATGTATGAGCGCCATTTTGACAATTGCGCGAAACACGTTTTGACTTTGAGCACCGGGGAAAACGGATATTGGGGCGGCATTCAAACATTTTCCGAACTTACCGCATCAGCTACATGTGCGAGTTGTATTTTCCAAAAAGCTGCCGTAATATTTGTCCAGTAGAAATGCACAGAAATGGTCAATTTTGCTACGATGTACAAACGCAAGCCATGTGAAGAAAATTATACTGACTTTGCGTCAAACCATGGATTTTCTAACAAAAATAAAACATCCTGGTTTTCTTTATTATCATCCTATCCAGTTGAGTCCACATAAATTTGATAACTGCGTGAAAAAAATGAAGATTTTGAACCCGGCGTGCGGTGGCGATGCGGCTTCTACCGGCACGCCGTGACCGTTACCGACAGTGTTACTGTACTCGCGGGACTGAAAATCGTCTGGCCGCGACCGCGTTGGACAGGTGGCCGCTATAGCCTAATTCTTAATGCTTATGTCAATGGGAAAAATCCAAGGGACCGACAGAAAGTGACCACTATGGGCAGGTGGCCGCTATGCAAAGGTGACCGCTAATACAGGTTTGACTGTACTATGATGCTATGAGTATGAGAACTCTTGCCTATATTATAGGCGAATATACAAAATTTGTTGTCAATTGTTTCAATCTCTACTATCTATCTGGAAAGGGAAGCAATAAGAGCTTGATGGTTACAAAACTATTCCAGTTCTCTTGACCTACATTTTTGTTAAATCTAGTTGTGGGATGATGTGTAATTGCCAGTCTTTTCTCTGCCAATGTCTGTATATACCTGTTAGTATTTTGTCTTAACCTTCTCCCTGCTGCCTAACCCTGTAGCCAAGAGAGAATTGGTAACCAATCAGCTACATCAGCGTGCTAAAAGTTAATTTTGTATTTACAGAGGAGAGGCAGAGCAGCAAAGACGTCAACAACAAGAGGGAAGAAGTCTTCTGCAAGACCAAAGCCTTCCACAGAGGATGTAGAGGTGTTGAGGGAGTGTGTGCAGATAGGGGATGAGGACAGCACACTTGGCTCCACACTTCTTACTACCAGCTCCATGCAGGAGGCTCTACCTGTACTGGGAGGAAGGACCACACCATGTGGTAAGTATATAATAATTTTGATTTATTACAAGTCAATGTTCGTGAGGTGGTTCTATTTTGAGGATGATCTCTGCACCGGGAATTCATGATACTACAAATATGATTGTTTTTCTAAATTTTGATACCTAGTACATACCCCCTAGTACATACAAAAAGAATATGACTATCTTTAGCTGTCCCTGTGAAAATGACAGTATTGCATTGTGTGTGTGTGTGTGTGTGTGTGTGTGTGTGTGTGTGTGTGTGTGTGTGTGTGTGTGTGTGTGTGTGTGTGTGTGTGTGTGTGTGTGTGTGTGTGCATGTATGTATGTGTGAAGTGGGTGTAGTATGTTTTAAGGGATGTACATGATGCATGTGTGCAGCTGCTATTTCTGTGTTTTCTTTTTGTCCTATGGTGTTTTATTATCCCAGGTTCATTGATAGCTGATGCCACGCTGCACTTGTAGACAGCAAGTCTCCTGATACAGCACACACAGCCTAGCCTGCTGTCCAGTAGGATTGGACAGCTGCTGTTCCTTTGCTTTCTTTTTGTCTCACAATGTTTTACCTTTCCAGGTTCATCTATAGCTGATGCCATGCTGCACTTGGAGACAGCAAGTCTCCTGATACAGCACACACAGCCTAGCCTGCTGTCCAGGAGGATTGGACAGCTGCTGTTCCTTTGCTGTCCCAACAACAGCCCACACCAGGCAGCTTACTACATGATGGAGACTTGCAGCGTGACCCTAAGACATCAGATGCTTGCTAGTCTCCACAAGAAGATCAAGTAAGGCTTCCTTAAGACCCATCACTATCACTATCTTGTCATTTCTTAAGATGCAAAAAACTGTAAGCCGTAACTTGCAGCTGTGAAACAGCAGGGTAACAGTTACATGTGAAAACCATATAATTATGTACTAGTTTTGAGTTTTGTGTTGTTTTCCCTGTATCATTGAATGATCACCATATCTTCTTTTCCACAGGAAACTCCAGAAGGTTGAAATGAAGTCAATGACTGAAAGCATGGATCAGCTGTCTCTTACCAGTGCACCTCCTACGCAGCGGAACATCCAACACCTCAGGACCAAGCAGAACATCTTTGGCTTGGACACCAGTCCCTCACAACACAGCTACACTGCAGACAACATGCAGGATGTTCTGGCAAGGCAACTGCCAGAGGGTGGGTTTTTATGGGACTTAAATGTGCGAAATGCACTGTTTGGCCATATGGATCAAATGGTGGCCCCGGGTTAGCCTCAAGCATCAAACCTCACTAAATGTCAAGAACCTATTGGAAGGAGTAGGGGTGACCCGGTGTGCTAAATATGCAAGCCATAGTAAAGCCACATTGCACTACTACATTGTACATGTAGCTAATGGTCAACTAGAAGGAAAAGTGTTTGTATTTGATAGCTTGGAGGGTCAAACCTCAGACTTTAAAGAAATGGTACATACAATGTACAGCTTTCTCTGTTTAGCACTCAGCACTTATAAGAAAGACTATGGAAGTTGAACACACACCACTATACCAGTAGACCATTCCCCTGCTGTAATGCTTGAATGTACATTTTAAACTGAGTGGTCTAAGGGCTATTGAAACAGAGATTGGTGTACAACTTGATTCTATAACTACAGATTTCTAATGTCTATTCCTCAGTGAAATTTCACATTTGCTCTGCTTTGTAGGTTGGACTATTTGCAGTATGGCACTGGTGTCAATCAACCCCTGTTGCCATGGTAACAGCCTCAATCAGCAGTTACTGGTCATCACAAGGCTTCAAGGTGACAGCGAGCCTCTGATCATCAAGATCCCCATTTCTCAGGTAATTTTCTTGTCCCTTATTTCTTAGACGAATATTCAAATACCACCATTCCTCTGGTAATGGGCGTTAGGCTATTCGGCAAGGGGATCATTTGAAAGAGCAAACGGGAGGTAGAATAGGGTTGATACCAAGCTGATGTAACTGACAAATGTCACCAAAGAACTGTATATGTTTGCAGTGGTTTTATTTTCAAGGTGACGTCTTACATGTACCATGGATTGATGACACGAATATGTGTTCTGTATTACTACTGTTCTACAGAATTTTAAACTCGAACTTAAAACCTTTCCCCTCCTAATAAAAAATTAAATCTCTGCAAAAATAAACAAATTTACTGTATCTGGTATCTTTTGCTTTTCCTCTCACAGGCACTGTTGGAAAGGGAGATTCTCATGAAGCTGGAGACCATCCAACACGACAACAAAACCAGCATGGCCATACAGGACAAGAAACTCCACTGGAAGGCTAGGCAAGAGTTGGACTCCACGCTTAAGGTAGTATAATTGCACCATTGTGTATTCTCCCAAGTAGCTATAGGATGCAGGTGCACTAGACCAGTAAGGGACTAGAAAATCACCCCTAAACCTGGATATGAACCTGTATGTTCGGGAGCAGTACCCAACTTTATTTCTGAACCATGATTTTATTATTGTTATTTTATCATTGATAGAATACAGGATTATGTCACAGCCTCAAAAACATTTACCCGGCTGATGTTTCAGTAACTCATCAGCTACCTTCATCAGGCCCTAAAAGAGGGTCTGCATGCCATTTACATAAAGAGCGTAATCAGCCGTCCGTTTTAGCACCGGACCAGTAGTATCTAACATAAAGCGTAATCTGTGCATCCTTGCGTTGTTGGCATCTGATTGTAGTGTAAAGCAAAGTCAGCCTGCCAAATTTAGTGTAATACATAGCTGCTTCCTTCCTGAATTTAGCATAGAGAGTTGACAGAACCTGTGATGCACGCTGCCTAAAATGGCTATATAACTCCTTTCCGCTGTTTGGTGTTGCAGCAATGATGTGGTCCCAGACAAGACTGTTTTTTTTTTAAATTTTGTTTTTTATCTTCAATGTATGTGCTGTAAAGAAATGAACAAGCAATAAAAGATAACGACCAAGCAACGCTTGACTATTTCAGGACCTGACTAAAGCAATGGAAAACGACCTGCTGGGTGGATGGAAGGGCATGGTTCTTGGTCCCCATGGTGACAGGAAGAGGGTGAAACAGCTGAACTCAGCAACAACCAACGTCTGCAAGACATTGGGCTCGGACAACGAAGTTGACTTCCATCTTCTTAGGGTATGATTGTCTTTCATCCTTGATTGATTGATTGATTGCCTGATATGCCCTATTGATCAATACATTTTATCCCCTGAACTGTGCATAATGTGTAATGTATCAGTTTGGCAACTTGGTGTCGTCTTATGTACCCTTTACACTTACAAAATTTGTTACAACCACGTGCAGTAGGGGCATCCTGGCTAGATACACGTAGCTTTGCAGCTACCTGTAGATGTGCAAAAGACAGGTGTGACAGGTCGTTCAGTGTAACATAATCAGCTGCTGCCGTGCCGTATGTCTTGGAAGCTGGTTTGTTACACCGAAGGGCGTTTATACCGGCTATACAGATATAGATACAGACGCTGGTGTGTTATACCGAAGGGCGGTTATACCTGCTGAGTAGATACAGAAAATACATCACTAAACCTCCTTCCTCTCATGCAGCTTCTGTTGGATTCCTGGCCCCACCTGAGAAAGCGCCACAAACAGGACAGTCTGGCCTACCTGCTCGGGACTTCAACCAGCTCACCCCTCGTACAGAATGGTTTGGACCTGATGCAGAAGGAAGCCAACAAGATAACTGATATAGAGGACCTACAGGATAGGGGCCCAGTCATCATGATCTTGGACAGGGTAAGGCAACTATTTAGGGATGTCCTTGTAGCTCAACTGGTAGCAGCCACAGTTGAGCTCCGGGTTCCAGTTACATAATAGTTGGTAACAGGGAGGTGGAAATGGCAGTGATTGAGAGGACACCGACTGTATTCTTCCGACTACATTTTTGAGCTCAATGGTTAGCTATTATCGGTGTAAGGTTTGGAAATATTCTGGACAACAAAATCTCCAAGTGATTGACATTGACACTGACTTTTTAGTATATCTGTGTTTTTGCTTCGCTTTCAAACCATGGTAAATTGTCTCTCTCTTTTGTTTGATGCCAGACTTTGCAGCGGCTCCCATGGGAGAGCATCCCACTCCTGCAGCAGGGGAAAGTGTCACGCATGCCGTCACTCCGCTTCATCCTGTCTCACCTCCACACCATGAGGGTACGTCATCCTAACACCAGTCTCACGTTACTCGTTTTTGAATATTCAAAAACTGATAAGTGTGTCAAATTTCGTTCCTTGTAGTTCATGGGAATTAGTTTGAAAAAACCTTCAATAAACAGATTGTGTATTCAAGATCATGAATTTAGCCGGCTCCACAAAAAAATAACACTCTCCCCATTCTAGCAGCCGCCAAAGAGAAACTGTTGAGAGTTGAGAAATAATGAAAATAGGCATATGACTTACATTCTTATTAAGAGGTGTATCGTTGTACATTTGCAAATTCAGCTTCCTACAATAACGGAAAATGGATGATGTGCAATATTTACTTAACAGCTCTCTAGGTACATTTCTATGTCTATTGTATGGATAAAGATGTTCTGTACGTGTTCTTGTTCCAGTCCGTGCCAGGGCATGTGTTGTGTGATGGTGTGGACCAAGACAACACGTACTACATCTTAAACCCACGGAACGACCTGGCCAGCACACAAGCCAACTTCCTTGAGGACTTCAAGAAGTGAGTGGACACAAATTATATGTACATGTTAACACTGTGTGTGTGTGTGTGTGTGTGTGTGTGTGTGTGTGTGTGTGTGTGTGTGTGTGTGTGTGTGTATGTGTGTGTGCATGTTTTTGTGAGTTTGGGTGTGTCTGTGTCTGAATGTTTATGGGTGTGTGTTTGTGACTTAGTCTGAAGTGGTGAAGTCTGCCATTTCTGATTGCCTTGTTGTCCAAGGGAGTGAAGTATGGCATGTCCATCTGTGTTACTTACTGTGTGATTCTGACAGATTTGCAAAACATTTTGGGTGAAGGGGTGAAGTCTGCCATCTCTGATGTCTTTCTTTTGTGTTGTATTTCTGCAGGAGGGGATGGAATGGTGTGGCTGGAGTTTCCCCCACAACGGACCAATACATCAGGGCGCTCACAGATCACGACATGTTTGTGTAGGTTTACCTCAAGTCATATTCTCTAGTCCATAAGCATGAGGTACATGTATAGCAGCAGGTATACAGTCAAACCTGCTCAAGAAGACCAACCAGGGGACTGATAAAATCTGGTCCATGTACATGTAGACATGGGAACATGATGAAGGTTAGACATCCAGGTAATAAGATATGCAAAGTAACAGTTACTCAAGCAACTGGATATGATTTTGGAAACGCTCAGACGTTTTAGATAACAGCCAGTTTGGTCTGAAACATCAGCCCGTTTCCAAATTGTATGCAGTTGTTTGAGTAATTGTTACTTCGCATAAACAAACTTGCTATTTCCCACCCCCACCTGCAGGTACTGTGGCCACGGTGCCGGGCAGGTGTACCTGAAGGGAGATGAGATCCAGAAGATCACTACCCGGGCCACCACCCTGCTCATGGGCTGTGGCAGCGGACGACTGTTTGTGGAGGGGAGCACAGAGGCACGCGGCATGGCATTCAACTATATCCTATCTGGATGGTTAGTATACTGTAGTCCCCTATAGCTACCTTTGACTATATCTTATCATCATCATCATGTCGGGCGGGTTGCCCGGACTAAGTCCACCCTCTTCCTCCAGTCGCTACGGTCCGCTATCTTATATGGCTGGTAAGTAAAGGGCCTAAAGGTAAACTTAAGTGTAAAAGGTAAAGGTAATCCCCTAGCCTTCAACTACCCCTTACCCTTATCATGCTGGTAAGTTTCAAAGGCCTTCAACTACATATTGCTAACACCAGGTGGTCCTACAGCATTCATTTCAACTACATGTTCAACTTTAACTACAAGAAAACTCCAACATCCAAGGTAAATGTAGCCCCTAATAGTGGATTGTTATCTACTGTGCGCATGCACCATGTACATGTATGTTCTGAGAGTTTTTCACACAAATCATTTTTTTTGCTTGTTTATTTTCTCAGCCCCAGTATTGTTGCCAACCTGTGGGATGTGACAGACAGGGACATCGACCGATTCCTCCAGGCCCTGCTCAAGTCCTGGCTCACCTCCGGCTCAGAATCCTCCCTGCCAGAGTTTGTCAGCCAATCACGTGATGCCTGCAAGCTGCGCCATCTAATTGGTGCAGCCCCTGTCGTGTATGGTTTCCCTGTGCATGTCAAGTAATCTGATGGGCTGGCTAGTTAGCCAATCATGTGAAGCCTGCAAACTGCGCCATCTGATTGGTGCAGCCCCTGTGGTGTATGGTTTCAAAAGATCTAATTGGCTAGTCAGTTAGCCATCGTAAATAGGCTGCAAGTCCTGCTACCTGATAGGTTTCCCTGTGAATGTAAGTTGGTTGGCCAGCAGGTTAACAAATCGTAAATAGGGTACAAAACTGTCCTACAACCTGATTGGAAGAGCCTCAGTGACCTATTTTTCCCCTGAATTTGATCATAAATCACTCAGCCAGTCGTAAATATGAAATAAAAAGGGCAGGATGCATGAAGTTTCAGAATTATACATAGTGTGACTTTTCTTATCTATTTGTTGATTCAATGTTTTCAACTTGATAGTCAATGTGATTTTGGAAATTAGACATTGTAAATTGTTACTCCTGGCTAAATGTATACTGTATTCACTGTTTATTATTCTTGCATGTATATCTGTGTCTAGCTAAATCCTTTAGATATGTTCATTTTCCTCATAATTTTCACATGTTGTGTTAAAGGTGTTTGTCAACAAGATATGTAATTGTGCAATGATAGGTTTAAAATTCCAATGTTCAAACCTGGTAATGTTATAGATATTAAAGTTGTCTGAGTAGAAAATGTGATAAGTACATGTGTTTTACTTATAGCAGTTGAAATAAAGATGAAAATATTTCCGTTCGATTTTCTGTGCTATGACGTTCTTGGTACATATGTGCTACTGGTATGAGAGAGAAGAAATGCATCACACAATAGGTGTTGTTCATTTTCAAGAATATGGCTGTGATAACTGTTTTCCATAGTGACACAGAATCCTGAGCTCCTCTTGGACTGATTTTCAAAGTGACACAGAATTCTGAGCTCCTATTGGACTGATTTTCAAAGTGACACAGAATTCTGAGCTCCTATTGGACTGATTTTCAAAGTGACACTGACACAGAATCCTGTGCTCCTATTGGACTGATTTTCAAAGTGACACAGAATTCTGAGCTCCTATTGGACTGATTTTCAAAGTGACACTGACACAGAATCCTGAGCTCCTCTTGGACTGATTTTCAAAGTGACACAGAATTCTGAGCTCCTATTGGACTGATTTTCAAAGTGACACAGAATTCTGAGCTCCTATTGGACTGATTTTCAAAGTGACACTGACACAGAATCCTGTGCTCCTATTGGACTGATTTTCAAAGTGACACAGAATCCTGAGCTCCTATTGGACTGATTTTCAAAGTGACACAGAATCCTGAGCTCCTATTGGACTGATTTTCAAAGTGATAAAGAATCCTAAGCTCCTATTGGTGACTCTAGGAAAGGGAATGGTTCTCTCCAGTTAGAGGTGAATGGCCAGAAGCTCTTTGGGAGGGGGCCCAAGGGCTGTTACTAGGGTATAGGCAACAATATATTGAATACAGTCTGCAATCGATCAAGCCTTTATTTCACATGGTATTCATGATATATGTAATACATTATTCTAAAGTCCCTATGCCATCTGGACATGTCAAACAAATGCATTACATGGTGCTTTTTTGTTGAGAAATGCTATCATCGCTGAAGTACATGTAGAAGCATCGTGGTAATGATCTTATCTCTTGGCTCTCATAACAACAGTATTTACAGAGTTCCCCTAACAATAGTTGGTTTCTATTTTTGCTGGACATAACATCTTTTCTCCAAGCGGTAGGCCTTCCACACTGGATTCTGCTTCTTGTGTTACTGAAAATAAAAGATGAAAATATGTAAGTGATCAGAGATGGTATAAATTTTCTGCCAGCTCAAAAAACACAAAATTCTACTTAATCTAAAACCACAACATTTCAAGTTTCAATTCACCAATTCTAATTGATGTTTCAACTGAACATTGCGTATCACAGTGTAAAATTTAACTTGAAGAGTGTTGGGTTCTCAGAACTTGGCTTAAAGTCTGAAAGTGCTGTTAACTTAAACAGTCCAAACTGCCCAAGAAGACCACTCGGGACTGGTAAAATCTGGTCTGTGGACAGATGGTCACTATGTACAGTAGCCTGGGTGCTATCTTATTTAGTTTACCAGGACTCGCATACTTTCTCCCTCACAAACCTAAGTATTTTTGATTTGTTAACGGTAACTTAATTTTAGCGACTCACTCCTCGACTGCTAAAATTTCATCATTACAAATATCTGAACACTCTTCCTGCTGTGGTAAGAGCTTTGTTCCCACCATTTAAACTAAATGCAGTGAACTACTCCCCCTCCCCTCCAACCGCTTAAGTTACCAACCGCAGTATTGAATAGATTTGCAGTATCATATATTTGGGATCTCCACAGGGCAGATTCTACATCAATACATTACCAGTGCGTAGATGAGTTCCATCAGCAATAGGTACATACAAGACAAAGTTGTGAGGGAGGGAGTATGGCAGCTCCGGTAAACTAAATAGAATGGCATCCACGCTAGGAATTCCATGTCAATGTACCTGTTGCGTCTGTCCATCTGTTGGTGTGACCGGCCCTGGTACAGCCTGTGCGGCTGCAGCTAGGGCCTTCTCCCGTCTCTCATCTTTGGTTCTGTACATGTGCGTAGCCACCGAGCCCACCAGCCATCCACCGTACAATGTCAAACCTACAGAAACACACCATGTAAAATGAAGGTCATGTTTTGGGTGTGTCAGTGTTTCTGGATATCTAGTCAGCATGACTATATGAATTATGATGATATTTGGTACATGGGTAGGTATTAGGAAGACAAAGGTCCAGGTAAATCATATGCCTCCTGACGGCTTTCCTTAGTACTGCAGATCCGGTAGAAGAACTTCTGGTCTTTGCATCTATTGTCCGGGTCATGCATTATGGTGTTAATTTTTTGGTGGCAGGAGGAAATTAGAAGGTTTGGGCCCCCTACTCTTTTTTTCTGGTTTGGAGAAATTCAGACTAGCAATCCCAAAATAAAGTTGAAGAGAGTTTCATGCATTACATGTATGTTTCATTAGTTTTGCTAGTTCCTTGTGGCTAGTGTGTCTTCTAACCTGGTTTTCCTCTGAAAGATAATCAAGATAATGTTGCAACAGTAATATGCCATTTAGTTTTAGTTAATTACAGTGATTGTAAGCAATGTTTACTACAGCCTTACCGACACTTGCGACGACAAAGACCTTTTGCAGAGAGGTGAGAACACCTCGAGTCTGCCCTGCAACCATCGCTGCCTTCTTTTACTGCAAAATGTACATGACTACATCATTACACTTTACACATAACATACATCAACATATGAATAAATAACGTAAATATTACTATAATTTTACATAGGCCTTTAAAATACTTAGCCAATGTTCCTATGGATTACTGTAAATGCAGAAATGTTCGCGGCAATTTCATTTCGAGGTAGGGCCCAGTGGTTTTCAATTTATGTTTGAAACAATAGCAGCGCTACAGTAACACAATGAAACAGCCTTTCGCGGTGGTTTTAAGTTCACGGTTAAGAGCTCACCGCGAACATAAAACCGCCGCAGACATTTCTGCATTTACAGTATCTACGTACTAAGCAGTAATATGATGTTACGTTTAGTTTGTAGTTTAAAAAGTCTGTACTACAGTCTCAGACTCTCAGTACTTTTGTAGGGTCTAGAAAGGATTCTTATTGTAGTATCTACAATAATTTTTTAGTAGTTACATGGTACTCAAACGTTGGTTGCAAACAAATATGTTGCCTATCCTATACCAACTAGTAAAAGTAACCCCCGTCTTCATACTAGGACTTCGGTCGTTTTGAGTTTAAAATCGTGAAAATATAATAATCAAGTCTAGCGAAAGATACCCACCGATTTGAATCATATCTCACGCAACATGCACGAATAAACTGCATAATAAAATTTGCGTAACAACTTGCCCCCCTCCCCCATAATGTCCTTTTACATAAACAACCCATGTTTACGTTTATATTCAAGAATCACACATTTGCAAGGGAGAAAGTAGCGTTAGTGAAACATGAGTGAGTTTTCTGTGTCTCCTACCTGCAATACAAAGATAAAACTGAAAACTCGACAGAGTTTCGTTCGTTTCAAGATAGCACGCAGGCTTAGCACACAACCTTACATAGGTCAAAGGTTATAACAGTAGGTTCCCTAGCGAGTTTCACCGTAACTGCAGATCACTGCGTGGAGCAAAGGAGCTTCAGCATTGATTTCCAAGCAGATGTAGGGTCGGGATTGTTTCCTTCGACAGGAACTGAAGGTTGTGTTTTCGTGTATGTTGCTCTCTCTGTGTGTGTGTTTGTGAACAGCATAATTCGAGTCGTGGAGAGATATTCATGATATTTGGTATGTTGACAATATGAAGAAATGATCAGATTATGGGCCCCCTAACGGCTTTTCCATGTAGTGCAACAGGACACCCGATTATATATCTCATGTTCTTGACATGCTACGGTATGTGATTTCTAAAGAACAGAGAGGTTTTGGGCTTGTGGTGTATGCGTATTTTTTTTATATTTTTTTTTATACATGTTTTCAGCTAGTACATTTCGCGCGTCTTACCTCAAATCTTTTCGGGGTTCTTGAATATAGACTTTAGTGTTGCAATCCGTTATTTAGCTAGCAGTTGATGTGTCACTCGAATAACAAATGGGGTGGTGTCCTTGTGGGAAGACCCCGTATCAAGTACTCTTATTGTTATTAACATATTTATTTATTTATTTGTATCAGGCCCATGGCCCATAAAAACAGACACAGAACAAAGATTTACAAAGCTACACTTACAAATACTTTACATAATGTCGCCAGAATGTGCTATGCCTATGGCAAAAGCCGTCCGAGTGTACAAGCACTCTAATTATATCATTGTCAGACGACAGCAGGCGTGTTACAAATGAGTAGGTGACCTTGCGACGCCTTGCGTCAAACATGTCGGTCCGGTTATTCACAAACAACCAACTAGTGCTTGTATGCCTGCCGACGGAAAAGAGCATTTTCATTGCGCTGTGGTAAGCCACTCGTAGCTTGGAGATCGCACTCACGCTGTAATTACTCTATATGAAAGTTCTGTGTGGATTTAGGGACTATTGTGATCAAAGCGCAAGTGCAATACTTTTTTGACTGCATGTCATGTGAACGCCCCCCACCCCACCATGAATCATCAAAAATGAAGACAACCCCCTAAAGAGAAAAGGCAAGACAACTTTCTCATTTACCTACTAGCGACAGTTGCTGCTGGAACTGATCTACTGCATGTACTGAGACAGATCTGTCATCTGGAATCCAGTGCGTTATCATCTGAGGTTTGTGGATTTTTATGTGGTGTGTCGTTTATTATCATCATAAAGTAACGTCCGTAGCATAAAGTCATACACTGTGCACGTACACAATAAAATGACTTAAGATTTGATAATGACCAAAGGAGGATGCATGCTGAAACATCGGTTACAGTATATATAAAGTATCAGAACACTCGGATTGAGTGTGTTTTTTGTCCTAAGCTATACTTGCCTTTCTTTTTAAGATTATATATAACCTGTTGCTGTTTGGATGGCATGCGATTTACTAACAAGCTGTGTTGATACATGTATCTGAAATTCTATTCTGTTGTAGTTAGTGTCGCTGAATAATGATTTGCGCGACTTGATCTGTCAAAACTCTCAAATGACAACTAATACCATGACCAAAACGAACGGACACGAACCATATGACAGCTCCCTTATGTATTTTTGTATACCATTTATGTGTAGTAATATGTGTACAGATTTACTAAGACTTTAAATAATGTAAACTGTATCTTTGTTATATATTTTTCCTGACCCTTACGTCTTCCCTCATGACCTCAATGAAAAGTGGCTTGCGTGCCGATTTGATGAGCTTCTCATGAACAAAGCTTCAAACAAACAAGCAAACAATTGGATACTACAATAGTCGCTACCCTATACAGGGCATTGCAGACGGGAAGCAGTGAATCCGGTCTTACAACTATTTCCCTATCTCATATGCATCTAGTCGGGAGATCCCTTATGTGCAATTACATCATTATATAGATGCCCCAAACAGTGGAAGCACGTAATGCTTTTGTTTACCTTGAAACTGCATCTGCGAGCCAACTTAGATTTCATCAGAAAGGTTAGTTTCTTATGACAACTGTTTCAAACACTGGGATGTAGCTAAGCAAATTAGCTAGCTAATTAAATCGCCACGAACAAATATTTTGCTAACCATAGTTATAGACGTCTGTATGTGTTTATTCTCTTCAGAATTCTACAAACACGTTTCTCTCTTTAAGTTTTTAAACCAAATTTCTCTCCTTTTCAGTAAATCACCAGGCGACATAAGATGACGCTAAGAGATCGCATCTGTCGCAGTAGGATGATCAACAAAGTAAACGCCATATTGATTATGGCAGTGATCGTGACAACATACTATAGTCTACACCTGATGGTGCAAAGAATGGAACACCTCGAACGACGGATAGACAGAGAGTTGTCTTCCGCCTACGATCGAGAAAACATAACAGAAAAGCTTCTACAAAGACCTGGAGAGGAAGAACCCAAGAACTATATCTACAACTTTACTATCGATATCAGCAACTTGGAGAAATGTAAAGACGAAAAGGTCTTCCTTCTAATCATTGTCACCACCGCCCCACAGAATCACAGACACAGGTTCGAGCTTTTTTTCACATTTTATTTCAATAACAAAACCTGTACATTAAAAGCTTAAATACATATACAGCACAAAACATGTAGGGACACATATCGCAGTATCAAATAAGGCGGAGTACCAAAAGTTACAGGTGTGCATGTGACAAAAATGTTCGTATTTGGTAGTTTACAAAATTCCCGTTCACTATATATAGAGCTTCGTCCTTAAACATCACCCCGACCAATCGAATCTGGACATTCCTCCAGAATTGGTACATTTCTCCAGAAAAGCGGACATTCCTCGACTTTCAAGCGGACATTTCTCTAGGAAAGCGGACGGTCCTCTAGTTGTAAGCGGACATTCCTCTGGAATTGGGACATTTCTCTGGGAAAGGGGACATTTCGCGAACACCCCCACCGGCCTGTGGAATCGGCGGTTGACCCGACAAATCGTTTCCTAGTTCAGCTTATGTCATGTCCTGACGCAATTTCCTTGTACATAGGCCAATACATATCTGCCTGTTTTCTCAAGAGAAATCGATTAATCTCTGACGCAAGCAATTGATGTTTCCCTTGTATCATGTAATATACTTCATATATGTATTCTGTATTACTCTTATTGGATACCGTAGTGTGTAGACTTAACTTTTGTAGAATTCATTAGCATTGTTAATAAGCAAAGACTTATAAGTCCTGATATTTTGTACTACCTACGAACTTGCCATACATTGTACCCGTTACAGTTGTTGTGCAATAAACTTTGATTGATTTGATTGATTGTGTTGGAGTGATTAGGTTTATTAGGCATTGAAGCTTCCGTCTGCCTGCAGAGCTTGGGTTTGCGACACAACAAAAACGATGACAAAGTAGAAGGCATGACAAAAACGCCTAAAAACACGTTAAAAACCAGCCGAAACCCTAGCTCTGCTTGGAGAGTAAGTTTTTGATTGAAAACTGAGGCACGTTGGAAATGAAAGTGACCGCGCGGCGGACGATCACTTCTGTACAAAGTTTTAATTAATGGCGGCCTGTTGCACGCCCGACAAACAAAACAACGAGTTTTAGCCTGAATATCCGAGTGATTGTCAAGATATAAGGCTCCACTGCCTAGCACATGTTTATGAGAGAAGTTTATACCAAGATGTTAGTCATAGTTATCGGATATTTCTTGTCAAAAGACCGCGATGTACACAAAATGTCCGATAACACCGCCACACATATGTACGCGGCAGGACAGGGGAGCCTTGTCTCGACAAGCGGAAGCCGTGTCTCGACAAGCATACGGACATGCAGCCGCGTTGTACAAGAAATACCATACATCGACGACTAGAATTGTGACAAAATCTTCTCAGAGATTCATGTGCTAGGCAGTGGAGCCTTATATCTTGACAATCACTCGGATATTCAGGCTAAAACTCGTTGTTTTGTTTGCAGGGCGCACTGTGTGCAACAGGCCGCCATTAAAACATTGTACAGAAGTGATCGTCCGCCGCGCGGTCACTTTCATTTCCAACGTGCCTCAGTTTTCAATCAAAAACTATGCTTACCTTCCGAGCTGATAGTATTTGCCATCTCACTGCACGGCTCAGAAGTCCAGATGTTGTGATTTAGCTGAACTAGGAAACGATTTGTCGGGTCAACCGCCGATTCCACAGGCCGGTGGGGGTGTTCGCGAAATGTCCCCTTTCCCAGAGAAATGTCCCAATTCCAGAGGAATGTCCGCTTGCAACTAGAGGACCGTCCGCTTTCCTAGAGAAATGTCCGCTTGAAAGTCGAGGAATGTCCGCTTTTCTGGAGAAATGTACCAATTCTGGAGGAATGTCCAGATTCGATTGGTCGGGGTGAACATCTTATTGAATATATTCTTGTTATATTTGGTAATAACTTTACACTTTTGATTTTATTCATCGACACAGGTTTGAGATTCGCCAAACCTGGGGGAACGTTTCGAACGTTTTCGGAGCCAACATCAAGACAGTTTTCGCCGTAGGAAAGCCAACGAACAGAGCGGCACAGGTGGCACTGGAACAAGAGAACAGACTACACCACGACATCATACAGGGGGATTTCGTGGACTCGTACAGAAACTTGACTTTAAAAACAATGCTGTGTTTAAAGTGGGCTATCCAGTATTGTCCACAGGCCAGATATGTTTTGAAAGCTGACGACGACACCTTTGTAAGCATTTTTACGTTGGTAAAACATTTACAAGAGTTGCCATCTGATCCCAAAGACTTCGTCACGAGTTGGGTGTACGAAGGTCGCGCACCACTTCGAGATCCAAACTTCATGCCAAAATGGTATGTAAGCGAGAAGGAGTACTCGAGGGATGTGTACCCCAAGTATCCTTCCGGGTTTCTTCTTCTTCTTCTTTACTGCTTAGCCTCATATCTGAGATTATCAGCAGTTGCGCATGGGTTAGATACAACACAAGTGTCCGGAACAAGTAAAACGAAGGGAAAATAAAGGAGAGGCGCTAAGGAACATAAACAACTGAATTTGTGAGTGCAAATGACAGGACAAGTGAATTTAGTGAGTTAGTAATACATGTATTTACATATATACAAGGACGTGTAGGGGTGGCTCAATGCAGCAGGGTCTTCCCAAGTTCGGTTTTGAACTGGGAGAGGGACCCCGCCTCCGCCACACCAGGCTCAAGTTCGTTCCACTCTTTGATGGTCCGAGGGAAGAACGAGAGCCTATAGTAGTTGTTCCTGCCCGCGATGGCCTGCAATGTTTGGGAGTGATTGGTGCGGCGGGAGCATCGAACCACCGGGACAATCATGGTCGTGTGTGGAACATAAACAGTACCATGGATGATCTTATACAGGGTGACTTGGCGGGCAATCTTTCGGCGCAGTTCTAGCGTTTGCCAGCCCAAGTTTCGCAGCATAGCAGTGACTGAACTGGTGCGTCTGTAATCATTACTCACATATCGGGCTGCTCTTCGCTGAACCATCTCAACACTCCTCACCTGTTCCCTGGTGTGGGGATCCCAAACACAACAGCCATACTCAAGGACAGGTCTTACAAGAGCCATGTAGGCTCTCTCCTTGGCCGCTGTGCTGGAGATTCTCAGGCAGCGTCTCAACATCCCTAAGGTTCTGTTTGCCTTTGAAGTTGTTGCGTCGACGTGTTTGCCCCAGGTCAAGTTTGAGGAAATGTGAAGGCCAAGATATTTGGTACAACTTACCTTTGCCAGAGGATGATCATGGAGGGTATAGGGGAATATTATTGGATTTCTGGAAGCCGGGACTGACATCACCTCACATTTTGATGGGTTGAAAGCCATCAACCACTTCTTCTCCCAGCTACAGATATCGTTTATGTCACTCTGGAGTTTTTCACAGTCAGCCTTTTCTTTCACACTCATCTGCAAGATGCAGTCATCTGCGAAGAGCCGAACTTTTGCATGTGCAGCATGTTGTGGCAAGTCGTTGATGTATGCGAGAAACAGAATTGGCCCCAAGACCGTACCCTGGGGGACACCAGAGGTTACGGGTACAGAATCGGAGCACTCTCCATCCAACACTACAGTTTGAGAACGGCCCTGCAGGAAATTTTGAATCCAGACAAGAGTCTTACCTGTAATGCCAAAAAACTGAAGTTTATGTATCAGTCTGAGATGTGGAACTTTATCGAAGGCTTTGGCAAAGTCCATGATTATGAGATCAGTCTGGATTCCTTTTTCTCTGTTATGAGCCAGATCGTCAGTAAGGGATAGGAGTTGAGATTCACACGACCTGCTATGTCTAAACCCATGCTGGAGGTCATACAAGATGTTGTTTGAGTCAAAGTGAGTCATCATGGAACTAGCTATTATGTGCTCCATAATTTTGGAGCATATGCATGTTAATGAATATGTTTGCCTATGTCCTTTCTAACGACATCACTGTGAAGATTTACAAAGCCGCTTTAGATATCAAATATTTCTTCCTAGAAGACGTGTATATTGGACTATGTTTGGAGAAACTAGGCATCAGTCCGGTGCACCATTCCGGATTCTTTCCGGAATTCGTGCCCATTCCGTCGTGCAAAGTTGACTGGTTGTTAGCCTCTCATTGGGTTAAAGAGCCCGAGGTCATGCTCAGTCATTGGGCTAATCAAAATACGGACTGCTCGCTAGTTTCAGAAGATCATGTTGATGAGCAAACTTAATGAGTTTATTGTATAGTCTGGACTATTTTGCCCTTAGTGAGTGAGTGAGTGAGCGAGCGAGCGAGCGAGTGAATGAATGACTGCAAGTAGCCTTCGGACAAAAATCCCACTCACTCATTCACTCACTCACTCACTCACTCACTCACTCACTCACTCACCCACTCACCCACTCACCCACTCACCCACTCACCCACTCACCCACTCACCCACTCACCCACTCGGAATGAGTGTGCTTTTTGGCAAGTAGCAGAAATTTATTCGAACGTACAATTAAGCACAGCATAACGCAGGACTACTCTAATCTAAATGCTAACTCTAAATCTTATCGGGTTTGACGAAAGATTTCACTTCTGTAATACGTAAGTTATGTGATGTTAAGAGGACGGTAGTCTTCTTTTTGTCAGTAAACGATTAGAATGGAATTTGGTGTCTTCTTTAAAGAGCTCATTTCTTTAGTGATCCCCGAAGGAACAGTTCAGAAATTAAATGTATTCGTCTTCTACAACATTATGGCGTGCCAAAGACAGTTTCGGAGCACTTCTAGCATGGTTCTGAAATTGTAACATTTAGATAAATTTCTTAACATTAACATCAGACCACCACTGACATATGTGTTTCTGAATGCGAAGATGAAAGATAACTAATAAAATTGAATCGTCTAACTCATCCTCTGCTCGCCATCTGTTCTTTTATCTAGTAAAGTATATGAACATGTTAATCACAGTGAATAAATATAATCAACAATCGGAGAACTAGTTCTTTTAACCTCTTATAAAGTGGGAAAATCATTTCACCCCAATGGAGTGGAGTATTGTTTTTGGTATGTCTGTGTTAATCTCCAAGCAAATGTTGGGTGGACAATTATAAACTTTTTTTGCATGACCGGTTTCTGCCAGTCAGAGGCTATATGTATATCAAGGAAAGCTGTGCGGTTAGAAAACTTCACAATTGTCACCCAACATCTGCTTGGAGATCATGTCCCCATGTGTGTGTGTTTTGTGTGTCTTTGGTGTGTGTGTCTTTGGTGTGTGTGTGTGTGTTTGTGTGTGTGTGTGTGTGTGTGCGTGTGCGTGTGTGTGTGTGTGTGTGTGTGTGTGTGTGTGTGTGTGTGTGTGTGTGTAAATATGTATGTGTGTGTGTCTGGGTCTAGACCTCCATTCCTGACCCATTTTGCCCAATATCCGTTATGAAGCCTTTTCGACAATACAGCAACAATTGAACTCCTTTTTTTCGTTACGCTAGCCTTTTTCGCTCGGTTTAGGTTTGAGTTTTACTATCCCCCCCCCCCCTTAGCAGGGAACAAATGGTTCGTTCCCATTTACCCCATCCCCGACACATTGCCTCCGGGTTCGATCAGACAACTACGACGATTCGGCCTGGTTACTTTACGTCTAACTAAGTACTTCAAGATTCTTGTTGGAAACGAAAGGACCTAATGCTTGCTTCTTATGGTAGGTAAATTTGATGTACCTTAGTCATGACGGAAAACTAGATAAGTTAAGAAACAATTCGCTAGTAGTTGTCTGAGTAAAGTAATCTAGTCAATGATGGTAACGAAGTGTTAAAACAAAATGAGTTAAAACTTTGGCCAGATATTTTTTACATTCAAGAAACCAATTCCTCTCTAGTGTTAGGATGTAGACAACGGCGGATAGTTGCATGTAAACCGAATCATAGCCAAATGTGTAACATGTAAGTGAGTTAGACATGTTTGTGCTCGTGAGTATGAACTTTCACAATAAGTAGAACAATTCATTGTAGCACGCAACTTTTAAAAGATGTACATTCTCCATGCACAATCTGGTCTACAGCTACTTTCCGTATGGACATTTTTACAGCATATCGAAAAAATGTTGACATGGATTACAACTAATTCGTCGTCAGTTGTGTGTTTAGTCGTTACCTTATAGCAAAAGTACAAAAGGAACGGAAGCAATGTTGATGAGCCGGTCTTGTGAGTTTGATATGGATACACATCCAGGACTAAATGTATATGTACTGACCTATATAGGAGCGTAAGTGTTCAGATACTATGGAAAGTTCAGATGCAAAATGTTTCTGGTTGCTTGTCTTACATCACTTTGTCGTTCTTGTGCTTTGCTTGTGTGTATTTATTCCAATGTACTTTGTTTTGATGACGACAAGAACATAAGCTAAGGGTCAGACTTGAGTGTGTTGCCATCACGCCTTGTCAGTAAATGTTGTACTTAAAAACGTTAACAATAATAATAATAACCTTTATTGTACATTCATGCACTACCATGGGCTAAGTACAGGCATATGGATTCAAAATACATGGTAACATTCATATAATGACACCGACAGGATTTCAATGGAAGTAGCTAACGACAGTGCTGCCTAGTAAAGCCGTAATAAGAGGAGCATTAGTCCGGGTACTTATTAAGCAGGGTAGGTAAGATGTTCAAATGTCACCACATACATCTGATCTTCTAATTCAAAGTTTGCTTCAAAACATGTGCCTGGAAAGTTGCCAAAGATAATGATTGATAAACGCGTTTGTAGATAATTCCTTATCAATGAAAAACATTTGTAACGTAATGCCTATTTTTTCAGGTCACAAAGATTAAGTACTCAATGATGTATTCTGCCCGGTACAATTCATGGCATGATGTGGTACGTATACTGGGTTATCATATCCCCAAACAGTGTATTACTTCCCCTCCCTCTAGTCGGTCTGCCCTTTTTTCTTTCTTTCTCTCCTCAATGATAGTGTACATCAACAACTTCACCAATACCACTACAGCAAGAGCACATTTTCCTGGCTTTTCTTGCTATTGGCAACGTCTTTCTCTTTGTCTTTCTGTCTCCGTCTCTCTGTGTGTTTCTCCACATCTCCGGATCCTGTGTCCCTCTATGTCTCTCTCTCCCCCTCTCCCTCTCTCTCTCTCTATATATATATATACATAGATGGATAGGTAGATAGATGCTATACATATGCCATCTGAAATATACACATTTATGTTTTCAATTTTCCACAGGTCAGAAACAGACAACTACGGATAGCCATGAACACGATGCGAATGGGCCGTGGCGGGTACCGGTACGCTCTCGGTGCCGTTTTGCTCCTGTCCGTGATCACAGCATGGTTCAGCCTGTCTCAACACATCGAACATCCCAAACACAGGGACCTCCACGAAGGACTCGCGTTACACGCACCCAAAGAAGAAGCTGACAAGGACAGAGATAGATTCATCAGTACTTCTTTAGATAATGATCTCATCAACCCACACACTTACACCTTCGTTCTCAACAATCCAGATAAATGCAAGAGTGGCGAAGACGTTTTCCTTCTCATCCTGGTCTCGACGAGACATCTCAACCACAGGCAGCGATACGAGATCAGGCAAACGTGGGGGAAAGAAGCGAACGTACTGGGTGTTGTCATCAAGGTACTGTTCGCTGTAGGACTAGTACCTGATGCCGCGTTACAGAGAGCTCTAGAACATGAAAGCAGAGTACACAAGGACATCATTC